>NW_015505222.1:2540863-2566264 GCF_001515645.1 Sinocyclocheilus grahami
CTATTATATATATATATATATATATATATATATATATATATATATATATATATATATATATATATAATTTAGATGGTATTATTATAATTAAAAAATGATGGCTTATTATTGTTTTTTATCATAATATTGTTGCTGAAGTATGCGCTACATTGAATAAGTTGTAAAATATGTCTGTGTTGTGTCGAAGTAGACCATTTACTATGGTAAAATCACTGTAAAGCATGACTCAAGTGGCACATTACTTTAAACTGTCATTTAAAACAAGCCAAACATCTTCAATTCCATGAATGTGGCATACAACCTCCGTATTCACAGAGAATCTCATGTATATCCTGAGCTGCTGAAAGAACCCTTTAGTGGTCCACGATCCAATCTTCTGGAGGAGAAGAGGACAGAATGAAACTTGCTCCATGTCTCCAGAGTGGAGAGGTGTTCTTACTGGCCTATTATTAGGGGCCAATGTCTCACGTCCCCCGTGACACTGAGGCAGAAAGAGGAAGACAGTGACTAGTGCTGTAACAGTGGCCCAATCAATATTCATCTTCCAAAAACAGTAACGGGGAGAGCTGAGCTGGTGCCACGGTAAGGGCCGGCAGATAGAACGCAGTACGTGTATGTGTGTGTGTGTGTGTGTGTGTGTGTGTGCGTTACCTCGAGATATCTGGAAAGAGGCCAGTGGTGCTGGAGGTTTCAGTCAAAGTCCCAGTAGGAAGACAATGATCTCAGGACCGGGAGAAACAGAGGAGCTTTTCTTGAAAATAACCTCGACCCCAGACGCTCTGAAAGCGGGGACAGAGAAAGAGATGGAGCGACAATGGAGAACAGAGGAGAAAGGAGGGGGAGAAAAATCAATCAAAGCAATTAACTAGTCGGGCTGAACACTAATTCCCACGGATGAACTTTTTTTATTTCTTTCTTTTCCTGACTTCAGATTGTGTTGAAAGTTCAAAAGAAAATCGTGACCCACTTTTGATAAGTACTGATAATCTAGTAACATCTTTAAATATAAAAATAAACACATAAATGAAGGGAAATCTTAGGAGATTAGTCACGTTTTTACCCCTTTGATAATATCAGACCTCCAAGTTGGAGAAAAGCCCTGGTAATCAATGTTTTATGAAAAGCACTGCACTCTTTACATAATATACTGCTGTTAGTGTCTTAAGGGAAATCATCTTTTCTCCAGCTCTTTCCCGGACCGGTGTGGCTGGCTGCTGACACTCCAGCTGACACAATGAGCTATGACTTTGTCCAACCAAAAAAAAATCTAAACTGCATGTAAAGTGGCTATTGCAGTCTAGAAGACAGACAAAGTTATTTTCCTGTCTATACAGAACATCGTATGTAGACCCAATAGTCTGAAAATTGATTGATTGATTGATTGATTGATTGATTGATTGATTGATTGATTGATTGATTGATTGATTGATTGGGTGGTTTTCTACAGAGCAGAGAATATTTTGGGGTCTGTAAGATTTGGTTTTGTTTTGTTGTTGAAATATGTCCTTATACTTACTAATGCTGTATTTATTTGACCAAAAATGCAGTAAAACAGTAATATTGTAAACATTTACTACAAAAAGTAATGATTTGGTACAGGTTTTCTACAGAGCAGAGAATATTTTGGGGTCTGTAAGATTTGGTTTTGTTTTGTTGTTGAAATATGTCCTTATACTTACTAATGCTGTATTTATTTGACCAAAAATGCAGTAAAACAGTAATATTGTAAACATTTACTACAATTTAAAATAAAAATGTTCTATGTGAATATATTTAAAAATGTAATTTATTCCTGTGATACAATTTTCAGCATCATTACTCCAGTCGTCAGTGTCACATGATCCTTCAGAAATCATTGTAATATGTGACACTGGACCACAAAACATAAGTGTCAATTTTTTTTCAAAATTGAGAGGTATACATCATCTGAAAGCTGAATAAATACGTTTCCATTAGTGTATGGTTTGTTAGGATAGGACACAATTTGGTCAAGATGCAACTATTTGAAAATCTGGAATCTGAGGGTGCAAAAAAATCGAAATATTGAGAAAATCACCTTTAAAGTTGTCCAAATGAAGTCCTTGGCAATGCATATTACTAATCAAATATTAAGTTTTGATATATTTACAGTAGAACATTTACAGAATATCTTCATGGAACATGATCTTTACTTAATATCCTAATGATTTTTGGCATAAAAGAAAAATCAGTAATTTTGACCCATGCAATGTATTTTTGGCTATTGCTACAAATATACCCCAGCGACTTAAGACTGCTTTTGTGGTCCAGGGTCACTTATGCTGATTTTCTGCTCAAGAAACGTTTCTTATTATCATCAACAGTTGTGCTTTACTGGAAACTTTTTTCAGGAATATTTGATAAATAGAAAGTAAAAAAAAAAAAAAAAACAATAACACAGTTAGTCTCCAGTAAACTTAATTGACTGTTTCCAAACAGGTTTCCCAAAAAATCGGACAAATAGACAAGCCCCAAATTCACAACACTGATTTATAGTTGCATTAAGTTGATATATAAGAACATATTTTAACACTGACAAATATAAAAAACTCACATTTAATGCCATTTTTGTCAAGTTATTTCTTTCGATCTATTTCTTTTTAACTAAGGTGCAGGAAATAACTTTCTTAACACAGCAATGATTGACCTTGCAAGTAAAGATGCAAAAACAAGATTAATAGTGTCTCTATGGTGATTGCATAGCAGCGCTTTCTCCTTTATAACTCATTCTCATCCATTATGACAACTATACTGCACTGCCTTGGCATTGAGGACCTTGCTAATGTAAATGTTGCTAAACCACTCAAGAAATGCTTGTTGCATTAAAAGGACAGTTCAAACAAAATGAAAATTCTACTCACCTTCATGTTGTTCCAAACTGTATTACTTCCTTCATTCTGTGGAATACAAAAGTGTTGTGTACAAAAGACTGGTGTGAGAAACTCGCTGAAATATTTGAGAAGATTTAGAACATATTTATACTGCTTTTTTTCTTCTTCTTTTTATAGACTGTTAAAATGATAATTGGAGATTTCCAAGATTATGTTTGGCAAAAAAATACTATTTCAGTCTTAAGTGAAATTGTCATGCTCAGTGTTCAGCGATTTCGGAGTTTAAACAGAAAACCTACACCCATTTTTTTTCCCAGTGTAGGGTGTTTTCGATGCTTAACTGCTCTGTACTTTGATTGTATGGAAAACAACATCTCAAAACCTCTTTTTACCTTCCAAGGAAGAGATAAAGTCATTCGGGATTGAAACATAATGACAGAGATGTCATGTTTGAGGGAACTATCCCTTTAAATCACAATAATGAAATGAAAGTTGAAAGCTCACAGGCTATTTAACCCCATATTTACTCCCAAAATAATTTGAGACATCAAGGGTGAAGCAGAAAAACTGATCTCTATTTAGACTCCCGGTAACTGATTTGAATAGCATATTCGCAACACATTCATTTTACTGCTTTACCTCATTCGGCAGAACCGCTACACATGTGGTCAATGTGGATCTCTAAATGAGCTCTGCAACTCTTATTGCACTAAAACCAATCAGGTTTTCACAACACAGTGCTGTAAATTATACTAGTCAATTATGGGACCCAAATGGATGTGATTGAAGTAGTAATTGTTGTTGCACAGAGTGGAGAGAATACGCGAGACAGACAGAAGCAGCGCACTCATTACCATCAGCCTCAGCGGATGGCCGATTGGCCATCGAGCTTCTCAGGAAATTGAAATACTCGTTGATGAATACTTGCGAGAGCGATCCGCACACACACAAGAGCGCTGGGAGGAAAGACGCGTCTGATTGTCTGCGTCATTTGCTGTAAGGGGCCTCGTCAACACGGCCTTAGTTTGGTACGAGGAATGGTGCGTTTTCTTAATAGGATGATTTATTTCCTGACAATGTTCATTTCCTACAGGGCTGGCGGAGAGCGCCCGTTTCAGGTGGCTGCCGTTTTAAGTTGGCTTCCTCCTCGGCACCCAAGAGAGTGCGCATCGGACAGCCTCTGCCACTATTGACATGTGTATCAACCGTCACCGTTTTATTAGACACTGACATTTCCTATTGGACCGGTAACAAATGGCATTTCCCTAGACAACTTGTTAACTTTTAAAGGTTGATAGATTCAGTAGCGTAGGGCTGAGATACGCCGGCAGATCACGGCACAGGCTATTCGATGGACCCAAGAAAAACAAAACCGTGAGATTAGCTGGTGACAGACAGGGGATGAAGTGTGCACGGCACAGGCACTGCGGGGGGGGAGGGGGAAGCCTTAGCCGAACGACGGTGCAATGGACAATATCGATCTGGATGCAGAGGCCTCGGGCTGAATGAGAGAAAATGAAGCCGCAGCTGACTCTCTGCTGTGGAAGAGATGTGGCGGGCCCTCACACTTTCTGCTAGCTCGCTGAATAGTTTGAACAGAGTGCTGTGTTGTTTCTAGAGTTTGTGTGGAAAGCTCTGCTTCCTTGCCTGAGACGTTTTACTCAGAGTTTTCTGCATGTTTTCATAGCAACAAGAAGAAGCCGTCGTGATACTGCAGATTAGATAAAGGCAACACAGGAACACAAACAGTCCCATATTCTTGTGACATAAAGTGAGTCTATTTCAAGCTTTTATGCACTATCTATTAAAAAATGGACACTCTTCAAAGAACTACTACGATAATGAATCATTTGCAGTTTAAATGTTGGTTGCAGGAAATTATTTTACATGGCTGCATTTCAATGGCAGTAGGCTATAAAGAGAGCGTTTCCACATGGACAGGAAATAGCCAAACCTTGATCCTGTGTTTGTACTTCATTTTCATATTCAAAAAGACTTGCTTATTTGATATTGCACTAATATTGGAAATGGATATATTGGTAACACTTTACAATAAGGTTCTCTTTGTTAACATTAGTTAACATGAACTAACAATGAATGATGCTTCTAAAACATGTATCAATCTTAATTCATGGTAATTTCAAGCTTTATTTATTGGACAAACTAACAATGAAGAGTGATATTTTTTATTAACTAATGTCAAGAAAGAGTAATAAATAGCCTACTGCAACAAATGTATTGCTCATTGTAAGTTAAAGGAGACCTATTATGTGCCCTTTTTACAATATGTAACATACATCTCAGGTGTCCCTAGAATGTGTCTGTGAAGTTTCAGCTCAAAATACCCCACAGATCATTTATTATATCATTTTGAAAATGCCTATTCTGAGTGTTTGGTTTTGCATGCATTTTAAGCCATATTAGTTTAAACTTCTGAAATATGGTTTCTACTGGTACACCGTTGTCGCTTGTGAAAACACAATGGTGGCGCCGTGGGTGGAAACATGCAGATTAAGGGGTGGTGATATTATAATAAGATCCCCTTTCTACGTCACGGGGGGAGCGAAATCTAAACGGCTCATATTTTTTCACAAGCTTACGGAGAAAGGCTTACCAAAAATAAATGTACTGGGTTGTACTTACGTTTTCTTGGTTGGTAGATGCACCAGGGACCCGATTATAGCACTTACACACGAAAAAAGTCAGATTTTCATGATATGTCACGTTTAATGCATTAACCACTGCTAACAAATGGAACATTGTAAGTGTTACGAATATATTTAAATGTATATACTAAAAATATTATTTTTTTAATGTATAAACTAAATAAATAAATACATATATATATATATGGTGAATGAAAACTCTTTAGCTTTGTAGGTGGTTGGGTGTAATTAATGCTTAACAGCTGTGCTCTTGAGCAAGGCAATTCACGCCAGCAAAAGGGCTTGACCATGCAATAAGGTAACAGCTTTGTGGTGACATTGCATGAAAGTTGCAAAAATAAATTTAACCAACCCTGGTTTTGTGGTGATTAAGATTCTACACAAAAGGCAAGCTTGTTATAGTTATATAGTTGTGCCTATCATATGAAGTCACAGCACATACTAGGGAATAAGAGTTCAAATTCACAATACTTACCAGCCAAAATGTGACATCTGGCTTCCAAAAATCTCATCTGCCACAATGGCGCTGACTCCTGACCTTGTTTGTTTGCTATTCGATCCTCTCTCAGGCATGGCACTTTCAACTAAAATAACCCGCGTCCTCTCAAACTCCTATGATAATACAATATGGAAGAGAGCCATTTGTGCGGGTCGACAGCACTTGACCTATAACTGGGCTCTCCCTGCTGAAGCCACACATTTGGTAATGACATATGATGTTGCTGAGAGAGCTGCTCACTTCTTCTAGAAGCTTCATTATGAGCCGGAGAGCGGCAGAGAAAAGAAACCCACTGCTTCATAAAGAAGCCGACGCTTTGTGACTGACTGACACTAATTGGTGTTCCAAAAAGTTGGAATCACACCTGATGACCAGAGATCAGGTTAAACCTGGTCACTTGCTTCTCAGAGAAGTCTTGAAAACTTTCAGTGGTTGCCAAGAGTCATTCAATAATTCTATGGCACAAAAGTTTAAATTGATGGTGACATTCGATTAGCCTTGAATAGAAAGTTGTAATTACTATTACATGGCATCTTGTGAAGTCAAACTTTAAAACAACTTGACAAAATCTTGTCTGAAACATAAAAACAATTAAGTTTGATGGTTGTAGGCATTTTGTGCACTTTAACATCCATACCATGTTAAGATTTGGGTAAGACAGATAGAAGCTGTCAGGTTTTGGCTTGTCAGTGTGGCCTGCTATAACTAAACCAGTATGCAGAGTCAAAGCTTATTTCTCTATCGATCTCATTTCAAAAGTAGCTTCAAATCTGCTAACACTTCATTTTGATGGTCCCTAAACGGAAATTCTACTGACAAGTAACTTTGCAACTAATTCTACTAACTCTACCCGGTAGCACTATATATTAGGGAACACGTAGAATTTTCCCTCAATAAACTCCTAACTTGCTGCTTATTAATAGTTAGTAAGGTAATTGTTATGTTTAGGTATGTGGTAGGTTTAAGGGATCTAAAATATGGTCATGCAGAATAAGGCAGCAATAGTGCTTTATAAGTACTAATAAACAACCAATATGCTGATGATATGCATGCTTATAAGCAACTAGTTAATAGTGAATATAGGTTGTTAACAGTCTACTAATACTCCTAATGAGCGTTAGTTATTGCAAATTAATAAGAGTTAGATGTAGTTGCAAAGTTAGTTACATTTAGTAGAACGTCTCAAGTGGACTATCGAAATTAAGTGTAATTGTCTATTTTTATACATATATATTTACATTATATTATAGCTGATGCTAACCTGTGTCAAATTACTTCTTTGAAGGCTGTTAAAAATGTTAAATGGACATCAAACAACTTGCATTAAGATGAATGGAATAGCTGTAAATTATGAGAAAACATCTGTATGACCAGTTAGAAAAGATATAGTGTGCCAAGTCAGAACTGTGCCTACTTTGGTAGATGCAGCTTAAAGGCTTTATTGTGGCCTGGAATTGATATAATCACAACCCAAGCTGTACAATAACAGTATGTTTGCTTTATCAGTGCAAAGTAATTATGATAATATGGCATATCTTCTGTCACTGCTGGAGGAGTTGATGCCAGTTTAATTTTCCCTGTCTACAAATGTTTTCCATGAAAAACATAGAAGTTTTGCATCAAATCATCTCAAGAGAAGTTAAGTTGCGAAAACAGAAATAGAGAGAGTGGGATTGGAAAGGGAGGCAGTTGTCTCCTGTTTGATCTGACAGTTTTAATTCCAGGGTTAATTACCTCAACCATCAGTGATAGCACAGTCACAATGGTGTTGACGTGATGTCTTCTGACAGCGGTACGTGGGAAAAAAGAGAGACAGGCTCAAATGAGCTTTCATGAAGTGTTGTCTTTAGAGCTCTGCAGACAGATACCCAGAGGGGCGAACGCACAGATCAGTTTACAAACCGCAGTGTATCACTGAGAGCACACTGATTCTTGAGACATGAGACAAAACAGGAATCAATGAAACTGACAAAATAAAAGTTTTTAATCATATTTAATAAATAACTGGGGTACACTGTAAAACGTGTGTGCTGGTGCAACCTCTGTCTTCCTTTATTTTCTCACAAAATGTGTTTTTCTTTAATGTAACTCAAGGCATCAGCATTCAAATGTAAAATAATAATGTCAAACACAAAAATAATGTCAAGAATGTTATATGTTGAATTATACCATGGTCTGTCTGAATACTCGATTCTGATTGGGTGGCAGGTATGCATTAAAACCGTTTAATGCACAGGTAGTTCCAAGTCGGTTTAATCACCGTTCAATATTAATGCGCTGCTTTAATTGATGCACGCACGCACGCACGCACACACACGCACGGGGGGGTGGGGGGAGTAGTTGGAGATCACTCTCTCTGTGCATACACAAACTTTTCATCGCTTCCCCACGACTTCTATTAATAAAATAGCCTAGATACTAGATCGCTACATTATATTCCTCAGCAACGAGGTGTAAAATCGCTGTTTTTGAAGTAACTAAACACAGCTTCATTGTTTGCAGAGACACGCAGATGCAGGTAACACACACACACACACAACAGTCATCTCTCTCTCTCTCTCTCTCTAGCTCTCTCATTAATTAATTCAAAGAATATAATTCATTCAAATAAATGTGAAAAATCTTACCACACTATTTCATCTCAATGTCTGGTTTGAAGCGGGAAGAATGCTAGCTCTAATGAGCCATAACTGAAGAAAATAACCATTATTTTTACCCTTCCAGTCAAATATTGCACTACGAACATCATTAACAGCTTTAACTTGTCAATGCCGGCGAAATGACCAAGGTATAAGTGGGAGAATGCACGGCTAGCTGCGCATTAATCTATTTTAATGCACGACGTGGAGGCCAAGAACCACCCGACGCAAAGCTAATGTTTCTTTTTCTCAAAAAAAGAGAAAAAACGGTAATAAAGGTCTTTTTTTAAAATGGAGGTTTATACAAGCTGAATAAATAAGCTTTCCATTGATGTATGGTTTGTTAGTATAGGGCAATATTTGGTCGAGATACAACGATTTGAAAATTACAACAATTGATTTTGAGGGTGCAAAAAAAGTAAATATTAAGAAAATTGCCTGAAAAGTTGTCCAAATGAAGCTCTTTGCAATGCATATTACTAATCAAATTAAGTTTTGATATATTTATGGTAGGAAAGTTACAAAATATCTCCATGGAACATGATCTTTACTTAATACCCTAATGATTTTGGCATAAAATAAAAAAATCCATAATTATGTATTATTGGCTACTGCTACAAATATACCTGTGCTACTTGAGACTGGTTTTGTGGTCCAGGGTCACATACGTATATGCACTTGTCTATTATATTTTAAAATGTAATACAAATGATATAGGACTTAAAATCTATAGTAGTTTAAAATAGTTTTGCCCCATGTCTCAAAAATCAAGTCATATATTTCTGAACCTAATATCTCACTGGGAAGATCCCATTATTTCACAGCATAGAACTGCCAATCATTTACAATAATGTAAGGAGAGCATATCCTACATAACTATTTGTTGATAGTCTCATAAGCCTTTCCCTGTGACTGAAAGAGTTGAACTTGCAAAACCTTTTGAATGATGAAGTCTTGGATTCACTCATGAAGTGATTTTTGCAGTAATCACCACAGAGGAGCTGACACACTCTCTCGGTAATTGCTAAGTTCAAATGATTACCTAGACGTAATTTCAGCCTGAATAATGCATTAGTTATTGCCATTTTATGGCTAACGCGCAGCATCATTAGAAAGCCATATGAGAGTCATTTTCCTGGAGGTGACAATGTCGAGTGATAGCAAAGTGCCCTAATGCACATATTAACGCTTCAGAAGACACATGTGAACACCTCACGTCCAGACCTCAACCTCGCAGAACTTCAGTAGCCCTGCGGATTCAGTACATTCTATTTTATCTCTGGATAAAAGCAATAATTACTTTCCACAGTGAAGTTCAGAAGTCTGGTGCTAGTATGATGCCTTGACACATTGAGTCATGCTGCTCGGTCTAAAATCTGATGCTCAATTTTTAATGATCTATGAATCAGACTGAATCAATCGCAGGAGTCAACGACCTGAATCATGGACCAATCAATCATACAATAAATGGGCTCTGATTACTTGCCTGCTAAACTGCAAGTTATTATGTTCAACTTGAAATTTAGAAAAGAATCATAACTTGTGTGCAAAAAAAAGAGTGTATTTTATCATGATTCAAACTTGTTTTCCTTGCAATTCTAAGTTTTTATCTCACAATTGTGAATTTTTTTCTGTACATTTTTCTCTACATCTTGCAATTGTGTTTTTTTATGTATTTATTTTAATACAGAATACATATATTGTTTTATTGTTCTTGCTATTGCGACTATCTATCTATCTATCTATCTATCTATCTATCTATCTATCTATCTATCTATCTATCTTTCTTTCTATATATATATCTGTCTGTATGTCTGTCTATATTTCTATCCTGTGGCGAACACAAACTTCCACATTTATTTATGAATAGAGATTTGAAGGTTTTGTTGTATAAATGATATACATTTTTTTAAAGTATTATTTTCCTTCTAATTAATCAGATACAGATACTCTAATCACATTGAGAAATAAAAGCATTTTAAATGCAGAAATGCATGTTTGCTTAGTCAACAGCCCACTATGCTACATTCTATCACTTATTTCTGTATCACATTGTTGCCGCTTAATAAGAAAAAAGGCTTCCCATAAATACTAGATCTGCATGCTTTTTTTACTGTCACTCTATGTTGTAACTGTTGACACTTTAAAGCACCTTAGCAGATGCTCATCGTCTATGATGCTCGTCTTTTCTCTCCTTCCAAGTGTAGCATTGTGTTAATGAGAATTTGATTACTCCGTCAAGGCTTTACATTAGAATGCATGATATCATTAGCAGCCACCAACTATGTCTGCTCCCAGAGTGGCCACATAGCATTCTGTAAAAAGACGTAGTGCTATAGATAGTAGGGGAGATCAGATCTGGTTGGCACAGATTTCATTCTCTCTTGGTTTAATGAATATAACAATTCAATTGTCCAAACCTAATCAATGTCAATATTTCTAATATTGTTTTTAGGTTAGAGCACTGTTTAACTTGTGTTGTGGCAAAGCCTTGTGGATATTTTTCTGTAGATGTTGCATTATTACACCAGTAGGTGGCAACAAGTTAGTGATTGCATCTTTGAATGATACCCTCAACTGACTTGTTTAGCTAATCTCAAAATCTATTGTTGCAAAATGCAAACTACATTATTGTACTGCAATATAAAATTAGAAATATAGATAGATATAAGTATATCCAACTTCATTTGCATATATACAAATTGTTTATATCAATTCAAAATGTGAACTACATTATCGGCCAGTACTAATCTGCTAAATGCAATTATAAGGCATGAACATATTAAGATGTTATGAACATAGACATCATTATATTCTATAAAGCTGCTTTGAAACCAGTGCATTGTGAAAAGTGCTATTCAAATATAGTTGACTTGACTGGTTCATAGATACAAATCAGACTTCCCATCACTACTAATATTCATCATTTTCAGATCCAAGTAATGAATTACCTACACAAATTGGACCTACGTATATTTAAGAAAATGATCTAAAAACCCCAAAGGATGTCCTTACAATTTGAGTGATGACGTTAACACAGAACCACAACTAGAATAATAATGTGCGTGATTTCTGTGAATTATTTTTCTTTCATAATATATTAAAAAAACATCTTGAAAAGTCAGTCAAAAGGGAATTCAAAGCTCCTAATACAAAGCCCTTTATCAAGGGACAAGGCATCCAAGACTGGATAAGGAGGTTCCATTAACTTCCCAGCATGCATCTGTGGAAAGTGGGTGAAAAGCAGGTTGGAAGTGTTGACAGTGCTTCTTGAATAATTTAATATCAGCTAAACGTATTAAGGCCTGGCTGTCATGTATTCTCCCTCATGACAGCAGGATAGCTTTTTTAACGTTTTATTGTCACATCCGCACAAAAACACAACCTTCAGCCCCTCGTTCCTCGTTCTTCACATGAATGGCGAAAAAAGACAAAATTCAAGTTCACCTGTGAATTGAAGTGGGCGTATAATGAAGGTAAATTGACACGCTTCACCTGTCAAATTTACTGACTCTCCTCCCCCTACGAGAAGATATAAATTATATTTTCTTATCCTGGCTTTGTGTAAATGCTCTAAGGTGCCCTAAAACTAATTCTTTATCGCACAAGCCCATCCATCAAAAGCGCGGTTTGAACCAGGTGGAATGACATCTATTCCGATGCAATGGAGCAAAGCTAATGAGGAAAAAATTCTCCATTTAAATTCTTGTCATTTGAGGCGGTGAATATCCATAAAAGCAGACAACGGATTTGAGCAAAAACAATCGTCAAACAAGTGTTTGGAAGCCATTGTATTTTATTCACTGCAGAAAAAAATAATAAAATTTTTTTGGGATTTTAAACTACATGCTTTCCCCCAAAAAATGCTCTCAGCAAACAGTGCTAGGTCTTTGATTTGTTCACTCCTAGGCTGTTGTTCTGAAGTGCCGGGTTACCAGAGGTTCCGCACGTCCCGTGTGTTTGTGACATTCTCTGAGTAAACATAACTTCTTGTGGCACAATAACAAAGAGATATACAGTGGACAGATTCCCTTCTGCTTTTTTCCTTCACAATGTCTTCGGTAAGAGAGGGGAAAAAGCACGACCGCAGGTGCTATCAAAGGTAGAGTGCGCAGCAGTGCTCAGAGCTGCTGATCCATACCACACTGTGTCCCCGCTGTCACTCCATGATGCTCGCAGTACTGCATGTGAACCACTGAAGATACTACAATACACTGCATGCAGTCAGTGTGCTTCTACCAGACACCGCACAGTTAGGACTGAATAGAGGAAGTGCTCTCCACAGACCACAACCCCATATCTATCTATCTATCAATCTATCAGTCTATCTATCTATCTATCTATCTATCTATCTATCTATCTATCTATCTATCTATCTATCTATCTATCTATCTATCTATCTATCTATCTATCTATCTATCTATCTATCTATGGGGCTGTTTACACGACAATGTTTTCAGCCAAAAACAGGAAACTTTTTATGCGTTTTGACTGTTCATTTACACGACAATGGTGTGTACGTTTGGGGACTGAAAACGCATATTTTTGAAAATGGCACCGTCATAGTTTCCGTGTAAGCACCCAATACGGGAATCTTTGAAAACGGTGACGTTATGCGCGTGTGTAGTACGTGTTAGGTATGTAGACATGCACAGTACATGTCGATTTTAAAGGCAAGCGCGAACAAACATATGGTACTGCTGTTGCTGCTCAAGAGAGACACATCATAAACGTCATATAATTGTCACTTCCCTACAGGTGCTGTTTACTAAAAAGGTGACAGTGCCAACTACTGGCCTGGCATACGTAATACAGAGTTTTTGGCCGTTTTTGCGGATATATGTATAAACGTGAATCGTTTTGAAAATGTTGTCATGTATACGTGAAACTTTTTAAAAACGCAAGGGAAAAACTTTTCTGTTTTTGACTACACCGTTGTCGTGTAAACGTAGCCTATATCTATCTATCTATCTATCTATCTATCTATCTATCTATCTATCTATCTATCTATCTATCTATCTATCTATCTATCTATCTATCTATCTATCTATCTGATCTACCGGTCCCTCCGTCCGTCCGTCATCTATCTGTCTGTCCAGTCATCCATCCATCTATATGTCTGTCTGTCTGTATATCTGTCCATCCTTAAGTCCGTCTTTCTGTCTGTATATCGTGTACGTTTGGGGACTGAAAACGCATATTTTTGAAAATGGCACCGTCATAGTTTCCGTGTAAGCACCCAATACGGGAATCTTTGAAAACGGTGACGTCATGCGCGTGTGTAGTACGTGTTAGGTATGTAGACATGCACAGTACATGTCGATTTTAAAGGCAAGCGCGAACAAACATATGGTACTGCTGTTGCTGCTCAAGAGAGACACATCATAAACGTCATATAATTGTCACTTCCCTACAGGTGCTGTTTACTAAAAAGGTGACAGTGCCAACTACTGGCCTGGCATACGTAATACAGAGTTTTTGGCCGTTTTTGCGGATATATGTATAAACGTGAATCGTTTTGAAAATGTTGTCATGTATACGTGAAACTTTTTAAAAACGCAAGGGAAAAACTTTTCTGTTTTTGACTACACCGTTGTCGTGTAAACGTAGCCTATATCTATCTATCTATCTATCTATCTATCTATCTATCTATCTATCTATCTATCTATCTATCTATCTATCTATCTATCTATCTATCTATCTATCTATCTGATCTACCGGTCCCTCCGTCCGTCCGTCATCTATCTGTCTGTCCAGTCATCCATCCATCTATATGTCTGTCTGTCTGTATATCTGTCCATCCTTAAGTCCGTCTTTCTGTCTGTATATCCTCTTCTGTTCTTTCTGAAAAGAGTCAGTGATCTAAGGGGGGGGGGGGTATACACATGTGTTATTCCTGAATATAAACAATCATTATTTTTCTTTGCACTTGGAGAAATGGTGGGATTCTGACGTCCAAAAAAAAAAACATTGACCCTCACCTTTACCTTTCATCCTGCACATGAACCTCACATAACCCACAAGAAACAATTAGAACAGGAGAAAGGCACACAGACAGGAGCGGACATGTTCCAAGAAGAAAAAGTGAAAAATAAAGACTTTGCATGATTGATTGCATTAATTATGACATATTAAAGGAATACGTCAGCTATTAGCCTTGTTACATCTTCCCTCAAGAACTACTTTTTGTTCCCAACAGAATGCACCTGTTTATATTCATAAATAAAGATGAACACATCTTGTTGAACAATTTGATGACTATAATTGCCCACTTTTCCGAGTTAACACAATGGTGCTATTCTTGAATACATTTCACTCCCTGAGACCTTGTTTATGCGCTTGTTGAATAAATATCTTCTCATCCAAGAGAGACATCTAAGTACACTTGATATCTCATATGAGACCTTGGTGTAACAAACAGGACTTGGGGACTCTGTCCTTTGTGAGAGCAACAGGCCCTGTCACTCATAATGTCTGTCTGGCTCAGCTCCCAAATGTACTTGTTTGGATTATTTTAATCAGCTCCAATGCCATTCCACTGGAGACGACCATTTGCATACGCGCTGTTCGCCTCTCCGATAAGGCTTCATAGATCCCCAATATGATGAGCAGCTGAATAATGCCATTTCTGTCACAGACCGCCATGGCTGAGGCAGCAATGCACTTCAATCAGGATATATTACTCCTCTCCGCCGGCTTTGGTTGTTGCTGCAATTGAGCAACCTTTATCCAAATCTCCCAATCTGATTTAGACGAGGACAATTTCATTTCAGCCAGCGAGAAAGAGATGGAATAATGAAATATATTGGGGAATATATATTTTTTTGCTCTGTCTTTTGATGCCTGATGCCAGACATTAAGCTACATTCTCTATCCTCGGCTAATTCATAGACTGTACAATCTCAGGCTGATGGGATAGTGTGGAATTATGGGTATTCGGTGTGAAATGTATTAGTATAGGGATAAAATCGTAACCATATGCTGGTAAGATTACACCAATTGGCCTAGTTCTGCTGACCGCTTAGCTTTTAATAATCATCCTATAACATTTTTTTTTTTTGTGATGGATTATGCCTTGAAGGAGCTGTGATGTGGCATGTTGCTTGGTGACACTTGTGTGGGTGACGCCAGTATGAATCATATCTTTCATGACCATGTATATCCTTCCTTTGACTCTTAAGCAGGACAATTCTCAAAATGCTCTGATAAAGTCTATCATTGTTCATACTTATAATCTTAAAGCTGCTTGCTCCAAAATTTCTCAAAATAAAATAATTAATATTTTTGTATTTTTAGTGGATTGTATTATACTAAATTATATTTCTGTTATAGTTTTGATCCATTTTATTACCTTTTTTACCACATTTTGAGCATCTGAAAATACAATTTCCAAACAAGTTTAAGTTGCAAATGCGCAAAATTTCTAAATTGTTTGAAATATGTATTTTCCAAAACATGCATTACTCTAAATTAAAACTAGGGCATCTATGGCATTTATGGTAATCAAATCCATAAATATTTAAAAGCTGTGCTCCAAATCTGAGGTCAATATCTCAAAAAAGTAGCTTTCAGTAAGATTTTTTTCTTCAGGTACAGTACCAACCATTTTTCTTTCTTTCTTTCTTTCTTTCTTTCTTTCTTTCTTTCTTTCTTTCTTTCTTTCTTTCTTTCGTCAATTCTTTCTTTCTTTCTTTCTTTCTTTCTTTCTTTCTTTCTTTCTTTCTTTCTTTCTTTCTTTCTTTCTTTCTTTCTTTCTTTCTTTCTTTCTTTCTTTCTTTCTTTCTTTCTTTCTTTCTTTCTTTCTTTCGTCAATCCTTATTTTTCAGAATTATGTCCATGTTTTTTTTTTGTCATGTTGAGTCATGTTCATGTTGTTGTTGTTTTTTTTTTCTTTCTTTACATAGCAAGTACCAAAAGTTTGGTACCATTCTGATGAATCTAAAAAAAAGGAACAAACAGTACCAAGAATAGACTCAACCCTACCCCCATTTTACTCCCAGTTTTTTTTTTTTATTATTTTTTATTGCCAACATCCTTTTGTCCAATATAGTCACATTTTCAAAATCTTACTAATTACACATGTGGAACCTATGAAAGCTTATTTCTGCCATGGAATATAAAAGGTAAAGGGTAATTGTGACTTTATCTCAGAATTCTGACTTTTTTCTTGCAATTGTGAATTTACAGTATCTCACAATTCTGATAAATTCTGAATTGCAAGATGTAAACTCGCAATTCCAATAATTGAAGTACAAAATGTGAGATAAAAAGGTCACAGTTACTATTTTTTTTTAATTCTGTGAAGGAAACAAGCTTGCATAGTAACCAAAGGCAATGTATGGCTACCATGGGGGCACCATCCACATCCAACCCCCACCCACTGGAAAGCAGTTTCAATCAAAGTTCCAATTGAATTTCTGCATAGTGGACCCTATTTTATATATATATTTATATTTATATATGCAGGTAGAACTGAAACATGACAGGTAATACAGTTTTTGTAAAGCCATCAACTGTTAGTATTTTGACAGTCACTGTACTTTGATTGACTATAAGTTACTATTGGATAGAAATTAGTGCTAATGTTTTGACCGAATGACTCAATTATGAATCAGGTTTGCTGTGTTTTGATAGAGTTAGTATATGAAGAAAAAGCTATTGAGCATTTTGAAATGTAGAGATGGTATTTATTTAACTAAATGTGGTTTTGGCCACAAAATTAACTAGTTGGCTTATTGTGTGATGTAGGTGTGTTGCTGTGTTAAGAGTTTAGAAAAAGTACTTCAAGTATTGGTAAACGCTTGTTAGCAATTGAAAGAAAAAAAAAATTGTAAGACCTTTAACCTAACAAAACAAGGTTTTCGAAGGGACTTTACATTTCAAAGAGGCCACTGAAGTGCTTCCCTACCAGACTTAGTAAACCACATCTGTTTGGGACTCATGTTGTGTACAGGTACCGTCAAGCTGCAAGAGAAAAGGCTTCCTTGTAAAAAAAAGGAACAAACAGTACCAAGAATAGACTCAACCCTACCCCCATTTTACTCCCAGTTTTTTTTTTTTTTATTATTTTTTATTGCCAACATCCTTTTGTCCAATATAGTCACATTTTCAAAATCTTACTAATTACACATGTGGAACCTATGAAAGCTTATTTCTGCCATGGAATATAAAAGGTAAAGGGTAATTGTGACTTTATCTCAGAATTCTGACTTTTTTCTTGCAATTGTGAATTTACAGTATCTCACAATTCTGATAAATTCTGAATTGCAAGATGTAAACTCGCAATTCCAATAATTGAAGTACAAAATGTGAGATAAAAAGGTCACAGTTACTATTTTTTTTTAATTCTGTGAAGGAAACAAGCTTGCATAGTAACCAAAGGCAATGTATGGCTACCATGGGGGCACCATCCACATCCAACCCCCACCCACTGGAAAGCAGTTTCAATCAAAGTTCCAATTGAATTTCTGCATAGTGGACCCTATTTTTTTCTATTGTACATTCTATAAAGTAATGACTAATTCACTTTGATTGACTATAAGTTACTATTGGATAGAAATTAGTGCTAATGTTTTGACCGAATGACTCAATTATGAATCAGGTTTGCTGTGTTTTGATAGAGTTAGTATATGAAGAAAAAGCTATTGAGCATTTTGAAATGTAGAGATGGTATTTATTTAACTAAATGTGGTTTTGGCCACAAAATTAACTAGTTGGCTTATTGTGTGATGTAGGTGTGTTGCTGTGTTAAGAGTTTAGAAAAAGTACTTCAAGTATTGGTAAACGCTTGTTAGCAATTGAAAGAAAAAAAAAATTGTAAGACCTTTAACCTAACAAAACAAGGTTTTCGAAGGGACTTTACATTTCAAAGAGGCCACTGAAGTGCTTCCCTACCAGACTTAGTAAACCACATCTGTTTGGGACTCATGTTGTGTACAGGTACCGTCAAGCTGCAAGAGAAAAGGCTTCCTTGAATTGTCTCAACAAGGCTGGAAGCACAGAATCTTCTAGAATGTCATTTTATGGTGTAGCATTAATAGAAAACCTGTTAATTAAAAACGGGTGTCCACACACCTTTGGCCAAGCATGCTAGCAGTGAATTTAATTACAGATGGTGCAATGAAAGCTGAAGGTGTGTTAAATGTTGGATGACCCTGTGAGCAGCAGAGCTTTTACACAACAATCTGGGTTTTAAGACACCATTAAGACCACAATGGCCTTGAAGAGAACAAGTAAAAAAAGACTGAATATAAAAGGAAAGAAAAGGAAGCAAAGTAGGAGAGTGGAAAAGTGGAGAAGAACAAGTCCAGATGGGAGATTTCTGTTGTCCCTGGAGGGGACAGAAAGACTCAGCGGGGACTTTGCAGAACGAAACCTGCATGAGCTGCTCTCATTTTTTCCTCTCTTCCTGTCCTGTCTTCCCAAAGCCTCATGACAAACACTCACCTTGAGTGCTGAATCACGGGTCCCGTGGGCTTCCGCATGAGGCGCTGATGAATTTTCGCCACGAGAAAGCAGGGGTTATCTCCGAGGTCAACCCGACCCGAGCCACATTCATCACAGCTCTCTTCCAAAACAACCGGCCAAGATTGGAAAACTGTGATGCTACGAGCAAAACGAGAGACTGAACAACGGAAAGAGAGAGTGGGAGGGGGGAGGAAAACAAACATGCTTCAAATGCAGAGAAGGCTGATACAGACACCGGCAGATAGAAGCATGTTTACCCTGCATTCACGCAGCTGTAACACAGTCTGTTTGTTCTGTTTACAATGCTTTTATGCACAACAGTACTACATCAGCATATATGTATATATATAATATATTTAATATATTTTAAAATGTAAGTTATGTGATGGCAAAACTGAACTTTCAGCAGTCATTTAGTCATTAATAATAATAATAATAATAATAATAAGTATTATTATTATTAATATTATTATTATTAGTATTATTATTGAAAACATTTGTGCCACTTATTTTTTTTTATTTTTTTGCAGAGACCATGACACATTATTTCAATGATCAATTGATTATTTTTCATATTTTTTAGAATGTCTGCACACATACACATACACATACATATACATATACATATACATATACATATACATATACATGTACATATACATCCGAGTCCTTACCCATCTTCAAGAAACGACTAAAAACACATCTGTTCCACCTTTATTTGACCCTCTAACTCTAGCACTTTCTATTCTATTTTAATTGTACTTTATCTATATTTATATATTTTTGTTTTTTTTTATAAAAAAAAAACGAGTTTTTTTTCTATTCTATCTACTTGTTTTTCTTTGTGTGAGTGTGTATATATGGGTGTGTATAATACATATTATATATATATATATATATATATATATATATCAGCCACAGTGATCTTTGGGTTCTTCTTTACCTCTCTCACCAAGGCTCTTCTCCCTCGATAGCTCAGTTTGGCCGGACGGCCAGCTCTAGGAAGGGTTCTGGTCGTCCCAAACGTCTTCCATTTAAGGAATGGAGGCCACTGTGCTCTTGGGAACCTTAAGTGCAGCAGAAATTTTTTTGTAACCTTGGCCAGATCTGTGCCTTGCCACAATTCTGTCTCTGAGCTCTTCAGGCAGTTCCTTTGACCTCATGATTCTCATTTGCTCTGACATGCAATGTGAGCTGTAAGGTCTTCTATAGACAGGTGTGTGGCTTTCCTAATCAAGTCCAATCAGTATAATCAAACACAGCTGGACTCAAATGAAGGTGTAGAACCATCTCAAGGATGATCAGAAGAAATGGACAGCACCTGAGTTAAATATATGAGTGTCACAGCAAAGGGTCTGAATACTTAGGACCATGTGATATTTAAGTTTTTCTTTTTTAATAAATATGCAAAAATGTCAACAATTCTGTGTTTTTCTGTCAATATGGGGTGCTGTGTGTACATTAATGAGGGAAAAAAATTTACTTAAATGATTTTAGCAAATGGCTGCAGTATAACAAAGAGTGAAAAATTTAAGGGGGTCTGAATACTTTCCGTACCCACTGTATATATAGGACTCAATTTTGAGTCCTGATTAATAAGGTCCAAAAAGCTCACAAAGTTCATATATACGACCTCAGCACTGCCGTATATTCCATGTTTTCTGAAACCATTACAGACTTTGTGTAAAGAGACTGGCACCAAGTGTGAATATGCAGAGCGAGTGAATGAGATTCCAAGAACATTCAGCCTTTATGAATAAGACAGCAACACAAATCTTTTCTCCAAAGCAAATCCTGCCAGATTGTGTTATCTGCTCATGTCTATGTTTGTCTTTTCTGAGCCTATTGGATAAAGACACACCTCAGTGAGCTTAACAGATACAGTCAGCTCACAGGCGCCGCTACACACAGGTCATTTCATCAGTATTGCAGAGCTGACCTGTGGCACTTCTCTCAGAAGAAGCAGTGCCTGACCTTTATTACTGCTGAGTTACACACCTTATTGCCAGGAAAACTGTAAATTTTTATCACTGGGACATTGCACATGGCAGGCAAAGGTCAGGCAATATACTGCTCCTTAGTCCGGTGTCCTCCTTTTCTCTCAAACTACATGCAAAGTGTCCTTCAAATGCACCTCAATCAAATCTTTCCCCCTGCACCGATATGAGCACCTCTGTCTTGTCTGATTATCCCTTTTATGGCCTAGATTTATGGGTTCTGGGGTTGGAGAGCACCTCCGGAGATGCACGTCAGCCACCCGTGTGTGGGAATGTCATTTATCTAGTTTGCCCTAAAACGTATTTTTCTCTTTTCATGCAACTCGTCATCAAAACTGTGTGTAGATGTCGTATTTTTCTCCCTCTGACAGTAAGCACTTACTGAAAAAAAATTCAAACAAATATTAAATTCTTGAAAATTGTAGGTAAATCAGAGTCAAATAATCTAACCACAGCTACATAAACGATTCTAAAAGATTATACCATCGTTACATAAGCTTTGGAAAAGAAGAAAGACTTCATATAGAGACGTTTTGCTCATGCATTGTAAACATTCCATGTTTCGCATGAAGTACATTAGTTTGTTGCATTCCTCTGAAAGCATTATTCTCTAAACATTAGTGATTTACACACTATTTGAGCTCATATTTCATAATCTTTGTATTGTATTATTTTTGTTAATTATTGTCTCTTCCAAATATTTTTGAGGAGGCACTGACTGCCTGGTACAGGCTCCTACTTCTAGATATTTATTTTTGAATGATATTGCTGGCATTCTTTTAAGTTTTATGAAAATTACCAACCACTGAGTTGTTGATCAAATTTAAACATCAATAAACAAGGTGACATTTTATGCTGGGTCTGTATCACTTTTGATAAAATATGCAAATGTGTGCATGTTTTGTAAGATGATGCCTGATTTGCATATTAAAAGATTTAAAAATATTTAAAAGTCAATATACAAAACACTTTTTGTATTTAATTTGGCAGTGTTTCATTTTGATTAAAGCAAAGCAAATTCAGTCTACTCTAGTACCTTCAGTTAAAAAGAAAAAAAAAATGAAGTAGACTGTTCATCAGAAAGACAGTGAGAGAGAAAGAGTGAGAAGAAAACGTAAGGTCATATTTGAATAATGTAGCAGAGTTTCTCACAAGTGTGAGCGCAGAAGAGCTTTACTAGGCTTTGACCTGATTATTTCAAGTGCCAATGAAATTCACCAAAGTTCTAATTCACCCTCTTCCCTACTGCTACACGTTTCTTTTGATGACCTTTAGAAGCGAGAGACTGTAGATATTCACTTCCAGAGACTGACGAATGGTGATCTGTGAAAGATCAGACACAGATCTGGTCTGCAGTCGTCCACAGACGGTTGGTATTAGAGGTTTCGATCTGGAAAATGTGTCTTAACTTCACAGGAATGGACTTTTGCATGCCACTGCAATGTTTCATTGGTGTTAGTGAGAAAATAAATCTGAATCTTTTCACCTTATGTTTCCAGTGTTGCTTGTATGTATGAAAATGAAAATGTATCAGAAAATTTTATTATCTTTTTGATTATATTTATTTATTATTTTTATTTACATTATTTGAAAAGGTATGAAAGCCCACTTCCTCCACTGAATAAAAAAAAGCTATTTTTTTAACTTTTTAATCTCACAATTCTGAATTTGTTCTCGCAATTGCGAGTTTACATCTCTCTTTTTTTCCCCTTAGAATTGCATGACACATACTCGCAATAACTTTTTTTTTACCTCACAATTCAGACTTTTTTCCCTTGCAATTCTGAAAAAAGCTATTTATTTCTCATAATTGCAAGATATAAAGTCAAAGTTATGAAGCATAAATAATAAAATATATACATTCAGAATTTTGCGATATAAATTTGAAATTGCGAGAAAAAAAGGACAGCAAGTTTATATCAATTCACAATCAGTTTGAGTTTATATCTCTATTCTGACTTTTTTTTTCAGGATTGTGAGACATCAATCCAAATTCACAGGTACATTTTTTTTATTTATTCCGTAGCAGAAACAAGCTTCCATAAAAACATGCTCTATTAAAGCAGCAGTATGTAACTTTTTCTGTGTTAAAAATTTGCTAAATGTATATAATGAGCGAGTATATCATGAATCCATCTTCCAAACCGCGTTTTTGTCTTATTCTGAATCACTACGGTACACTTATAATAAGTACTTATATTTGGACTATTGTAGCCTGGTCGGGTCATCACCGCTGCGGAGTAACACATACCTGCGTGAATCGCCATAGACATAAACTTAGAGAAGTAGCTCCGGTTGGAATGTTCTTCCGTGGGATGTGTGCAGATCTGTTTATTAACTGCTAGAGCGCCAAAAGTTACATAGTGCTGCTTTAATTAATTAATATTTATATTTATTTAAACTATCATCCTTAGAGTTAATACCAACTACTAATCTTTTTGAGTTGCGTTGATATATTGCAATTCTTTTGTAGTCTGGTAAATCAGAATTAGTTCAATCCATTTTAAAAGAGTGATGCATTTAAACCAATCAATAGTGAATCCAGTTGGCTACTTTAGCGAAGCTGCCACATCCTCACTTTCCAAAGTCTTTCCATTAATATAAGTGTGTGGTATTTGAGATGCTGACCGCATATTTGTCCTTCATTAAGCTATGAAAACCTTTGGCCTAAAAATGATAAATAACTCCTGTCTCATGATCCCATTGGTGGGATTAAAGTTTATATGTGGTGCATGTTTGTGCCTCAATAGTCTTTGATCCATTGGAACAGATAACCACTCAAATATTACTGCTGCATGGACCATTGGGCAGCAGAATGATGCAGAATCTGTCTCGCCCCAAACTTCTCCTTCTCCCCTCTCTTCTATCTCATCAAGTCCAAGAGCTAAATATCCGCCACACTTCCGCACATCTGAGGCCTCGCGGCACCCATACAGTCGGGTCTCCAGTGCCTAAGCAGCTACGAGTGATACATCATATCTGCGTGACTTTGATACTGTAATAATTCATCTCAGCCAGGCTATTGCTGCTTAACAAACACAGGGAATAATTATAATTCATGAGTAAAATCCACTGCTCAGATCGGTAGCTCTTTTTAGCACCGACTTTGTCAACAAGACTATAAAATATCCGTATTATAAATGGAAAAGCTCTTTTCTGGGCTTTACTCGTGACAAATGTATGGTTTAATAAATTTGCCGGGGCGTTCATGAAATATGGAAAGGGGAAATCATATTTTATGCTGTTAATAATAAGCAACATGGGAAATAATGTGTTGCTCTATGCTGCAATGTTTCTTCATGTCTAATTTTGGCATTCAGAATCACTACGATTGGCATCTCATGACAAACCATGAACGAAGACACCTAATAACGTATATTACATCAAATAGCGTCCAACCTCAGTTTAAATATCATATGAAGTGTTTAATTTTATAATGGCTGTAGCAACACATGCACCATCAGACATTGCTGCAGGCCGCGGTTCCCTCCTCTCGTTTCCAAAGTGAGTTTCTCCGAGGGCAACTGTTGGAAATGGGTCAGCTTTACAAAAACAGCCATTTTGTGTTGATACACCATGAATATTTGATGATGGCTAACTTCTCTGTAGGGAAAGGCAGATACCAATAAAAAAGGCCATCCAGACGGCGATAAAGCCCCCATGAAGGCAGTCTGTCCAAGCAGAGACAGGGTTTAGATAATAATTTCTTGTAGAAGCTCTAACTAGATGGTAAACCAGATTTGCATTTCCCAAAGAAAATACCTGTACTTACAAGAATATTGTCAAAGTTTTAGGCAAGCCGTTTGGCTTTAGTTCTATGTAAATGAAATACTGCATCTGGGTATTCAGTAGTCTTAAGTGAGACTCAAAAGTGTAGCGGATAAATATGGTTTATTCATTTCGAAGGGCAATGCAAACAGCTCAGGCAACAAATGTACATCGATATATTCAGGGCTGGACTGGGACAAAAAATCGTCCCAGGCGGCCCACCACCATTTCTTTCTTTCTTTCTTTCTTTCTTTCTTTCTTTCTTTCTTTCTTTCTTTCTTTCTTTCTTTCTTTCTTTCTTTCTTTCTTTCTTTCTTTCTTTCTTTCTTTCTTTCTTTCTTTCTTTCTTTCTTTCTTTCTTTCTTTCTTTCTTTCTTTCTTTCTTTCTTTCTTTCTTTCTTTCTTTCTTTCTTTCTTTCTTTCTTTCTTTCTTTCTTTCTTTCTTTCTTTCTTTCTTTCTTTCTTTCTTTCTTTCTTTCTTTCTTTCTTTCTTTCTTTCTTTCTTTCTTTCTTTCT
>NW_015505222.1:2566701-2567694 GCF_001515645.1 Sinocyclocheilus grahami
TTCCTTCCTTCCTTCCTTCCTTCCTTCCTTCCTTCCTTCCTTCCATCCATCCATCCATCCATCCTTTCCTGTGACTTCAATGCTGAATTTTTAGCTTCATTACTCCAGTCACATGATCCTTCAGAAATCTTCTGATTTGCTGCTAAGCGACTTCTTTAACAAACATAAAAAAATATTACTGTTCAAAAACTTTTGACTGGTAGTGTATGTATGTATCTATCACACTCATATCACATCTAGTTGTTTTGGATAATAATAAAACGTCAGGTCTGACAATATTGTGTCTTTTTTATTTAAATCTAGATTTATTCGCATTGGCCCATGGAAACCTCTATGAACACACTTGACTTGATTTGGCCAAAAAAGCACGGGGGACCAATTTGCATTTTATTAAGAAGTGTTTTCGTATTCCACACTCATGGCGCTCACACACATTAGGACAGGTTAGACGCCTGCCTCCGTTGCGAGTCCCTATCAAGCACTTTACAGATTCAACTACTCTCTTCTTCTCCTCCTGCCTTGCTCTTTGGCCTGCATCACTTGAGCAAGCCTGTTCTTGATAATGCTGCTGTGAAAACGTGGGAAAAGCCGATGAGGAAGAAGTTGGAGTGAAGCGATCTTTATATAGGCGGAGCAAAGTACTTCATCGTTCCGTCTATAGCACATTGTGATTGGATGGTTTACGCTGTCAATACAGGAGACTATCTAATGGGCCACTGGCTGCTTGCTGTCCCTGGTCCTTGGCAAAGGCCCCTTAAGTGTGCTGGCCCACCGGGAAAATGCCCGGTATGCCCGATTACCAATCCAGCCCTGGATATATCACTTCATCACTTCACAACAAAGTTTAGCTAAAATAAAACAGGTGTATGAGTATATAGCAAATAAGGATAAGCATGGGTTTATTGCTTTATTGCTGAGAAACCAATTACATTTAATCTGGATTACGTAATCAGATCCCCCCCCCCCCCCCAAAAAAAAACACTATTTTCAACT
>NW_015505222.1:2571432-2574898 GCF_001515645.1 Sinocyclocheilus grahami
TCCTTCCTTCCTTCCTTCCTTCCTTCCTTCCTTCCTTCCTTCCTTCCTTCCTTCCTTCCTTCCTTCCTTCCTTCCTTCCTTCCTTCCTTCCTTCCTTCCTTCCTTCCTTCCTTCCTTCCTTCCTTCCTTCCTTCCTTCCTTCCTTCCTTCCTTCCTTCCTTCCTTCCTTCCTTCCTTCCTTCCTTCCTTCCTTCCTTCCTTCCTTCCTTCCTTCCTTCCATCCATCCATCCATCCATCCTTTCCTGTGACTTCAATGCTGAATTTTTAGCTTCATTACTCCAGTCACATGATCCTTCAGAAATCTTCTGATTTGCTGCTAAGCGACTTCTTTAACAAACATAAAAAAATATTACTGTTCAAAAACTTTTGACTGGTAGTGTATGTATGTATCTATCACACTCATATCACATCTAGTTGTTTTGGATAATAATAAAACGTCAGGTCTGACAATATTGTGTCTTTTTTATTTAAATCTAGATTTATTCGCATTGGCCCATGGAAACCTCTATGAACACACTTGACTTGATTTGGCCAAAAAAGCGCGGGGGACCAATTTGCATTTTATTAAGAAGTGTTTTCGTATTCCACACTCATGGCGCTCACACACATTAGGACAGGTTAGACGCCTGCCTCCGTTGCGAGTCCCTATCAAGCACTTTACAGATTCAACTACTCTCTTCTTCTCCTCCTGCCTTGCTCTTTGGCCTGCATCACTCACCGCAGAGCAAGCCTGTTCTTGATAATGCTGCTGTGAAAACGTGGGAAAAGCCGATGAGGAAGAAGTTGGAGTGAAGCGATCTTTATATAGGCGGAACAAAGTACTTCATCGTTCCGTCTATAGCACATTGTGATTGGATGGTTTACGCTGTCAATACAGGAGACTATCTAATGGGCCACTGGCTGCTTGCTGTCCCTGGTCCTTGGCAAAGGCCCCTTAAGTGTGCTGGCCCACCGGGAAAATGCCCGGTATGCCCGATTACCAATCCAGCCCTGGATATATCACTTCACAGGAACTAAACAAAGTTTAGCTAAAATAAAACAGGTGTATGAGTATATAGCAAATAAGGATAAGCATGGGTTTATTGCTGGGTTTTGTAGAAACCAATTACATTTAATCTGGATTACGTAATCAGATCCCCCCCCCCCCCAAAAAAAAAAAACAATTTGCTGAAGATTTCCTCACCCTCAGGCCACCCGAGATCTAGATGAGTTTTTCATCAAGAGAACAGATTTGGAGAAATTAAGCATTGCATCACTTGCTCGCCAAATGGATCCTCTGCAGTGAATGGGTGCCGTCAGAATGAGAGTCCAAACAGCTGATAAAAACATTACAGTAATCCACACCACTCCAGTCCGTCAATTAACATTTTATGAAATGAATAGCTGCATGTTTATAAGAAACAAATCCATCAAGACATTTATAACTTCAAACCATTGCTAAAATATGAGTCGTCTGTCTATAATATTGCTTCCTCCAGTGGAAAAGTTGTCTCGTCTGAATTAGGAGAGAAATATGCACAGATCAAACGCTGTATACAAGCAGAAACCGTCCAAAACAGTTCTAAATAAATATGTTGTACTTTGATGTGAGAGGACAACACTGGATGAAGCGTTATTATGAATTATGGACTCGTACTTAAGCTGAAAATGACCATTTAAATTATGCGTTTGTTTCTTACAAACACAGCTTTTCACAAGATGTTCACTGATGGACTGGAGTTGTGTGCATTACTTGTGGATTATTGTGATGTTTTTATCAGCAGTTTGGACTCTGATTCTGACGGCACCCATTCACTGCAGAGGATCTACATTTTTTTCATGGTTCATTCAGAAATATGTCAGATTATGGAAGTAAAACGCTGTTGCTTGTCAACTTTAAAAATAGACATTCCTATAACTCAAACAGTAGATAATGATGCTAGCAACACCAAGGTTATGGGTTTGCATGAAAAAAATATATGCCTTGAAATCCAATGCAAGTCCTTTGAATAAAAGCATCTGCCAAATAGAATATACAGAATAATGGTGCTGTCCTGGAATGCTAAATGCATGTGTTGATCTTGTGCAGTCTCTTAAGGTTGTTGACCCTTATGTGTTCAGAGTTAATGTGTAAGAATCCTCCATTGCATTGTGTTTAATCACAACCCACCGCATGGCTAAATTGTTTTCACATTCCTGTGTAAGAGTAAAGCTGAAGTAATGAATCATGGTGCCTTTGAGCCCTCAAACTGAAAAAGACACAACAAACATTTGAAAAACAGCAATAAAAGTTGCATGTGTGCTGGTTTCTAGGAAAGGATTCCTCTGTTTAGAATGTGGAGCAGTGATGGATGAACCCACCACAAAGATGGAGCTGGAGGTGTTTCTGAGCTGCTCCTCACTGAGCCACTGCACCGTCAAAATCAAGGTGAGATGCTTTCAGCTGCTGTATGTGGAAAATATTCATTCCCACTGACGACATGATGTAGTCATATATATGTAATAAAAAAACAAAATGAAGTGAAGCAGATAATAATTTGCATTAATTTAAATGATGTTAAATTTTCATTATTTCAAAATAAAATCATGTCCAATTTTTCTGCTATTACAGAAAAATCTGGTTTATTTTTTTAGTAGAATAAATGCAATACAGCAGACAGTTTTATGACATATACAGTGGGGCAAAAAAGTATTTAGTCAGCCACCAATTGTGCAAGTTCTCCCACTTAAAAAGATGAGAGAGGCCTGTAATTTTCATCATAGGTATACCTCAACTATGAGAGACAAAATGAGAAAAAAAATCCAGAAAATCACATTGTAGGATTTTTAAAGAATTAATTGGTAAAGTCCTCGGTAAAATAAGTATTTGGTCACCTACAAACAAGCAAGATTTCTGGCTCTCACAGACCTGTAACTTCTTCTTTAAGAGGCTCCTCTGTCCTCCACTCATTACCTGTATTAATGGCATCTGTTTGAACTCATTATCAGTATAAAAGACACCTGTCCAAAACCTCAAACAGTCACACTCCAAACCCCACCATGGCCAAGACCAAAGAGCTGTCAAAGGACACCAGAAAAAAAAATTGTAGACCTGCACCAGGCTGGGAAGACTGAATCTGCAATAGGTAAGCAGCTTGGTGTGAAGAAATCAACTGTGGGAGCAATTATTAGAAAATGGAAGACACACAAGACCACTGATAATCTCCCTCGATCTGGGGCTCCACGCAAGATCTCACCCCGTGGGGTCAAAATGATCACAAGAACTGTGAGCAAAAATCCCACAACCACACGGGGGGACCTAGTGAATGACCTGCAGAGAGCTGGGACCAAAGTAACAAAGGCTACCATCAGTAACACACTGCGCCGCCAGGGACTCAAATCCTGCAGTGCCAGACATGTCCCCCTGCTTAAGCCAGTACATGTCCAGGCCCGTCTGAAGTTTGCTAGAGAGCATTTGGATGATCCAGAAGAGAATTGGGAGAATGT
>NW_015505222.1:2580016-2592505 GCF_001515645.1 Sinocyclocheilus grahami
TTTTTTATTTAAATCTAGATTTATTCGCATTGGCCCATGGAAACCTCTATGAACACACTTGACTTGATTTGGCCAAAAAAGCGCGGGGGACCAATTTGCATTTTATTAAGAAGTGTTTTCGTATTCCACACTCATGGCGCTCACACACATTAGGACAGGTTAGACGCCTGCCTCCGTTGCGAGTCCCTATCAAGCACTTTACAGATTCAACTACTCTCTTCTTCTCCTCCTGCCTTGCTCTTTGGCCTGCATCACTCACCGCAGAGCAAGCCTGTTCTTGATAATGCTGCTGTGAAAACGTGGGAAAAGCCGATGAGGAAGAAGTTGGAGTGAAGCGATCTTTATATAGGCGGAACAAAGTACTTCATCGTTCCGTCTATAGCACATTGTGATTGGATGGTTTACGCTGTCAATACAGGAGACTATCTAATGGGCCACTGGCTGCTTGCTGTCCCTGGTCCTTGGCAAAGGCCCCTTAAGTGTGCTGGCCCACCGGGAAAATGCCCGGTATGCCCGATTACCAATCCAGCCCTGGATATATCACTTCACAGGAACTAAACAAAGTTTAGCTAAAATAAAACAGGTGTATGAGTATATAGCAAATAAGGATAAGCATGGGTTTATTGCTGGGTTTTGTAGAAACCAATTACATTTAATCTGGATTACGTAATCAGATCCCCCCCCCCCCCCAAAAAAAAAAAAACTATTTGTAATTAGATGACATTGTTTTAAAATGTTCATCATCAGATTACAGTTACTCTTTTATAGATTACATTTCTTCTTTTTATCTCTCTCTTAAATTTTCCTTTCTAAAATGTCACTGCTTTTATCCAATTGGCTTTTTTATGAACTCACACACCCCCTGTAGTTCATTCATGAATCCCTTGGTTGCTACAAAACACAATTTTGGATACATGAGAATAATGAACTGTCATGATCCATTAACAGACAAAGGAATTTCGAATGTGATGGTAAAAGCCAATCAGATTTACTTGATTAATGCCATTCATTAGATCGGTGTCTTGATTACCTCAGAAAGCCCAGGTCTTCTCCATCATGTGGAAATCAATGCATGGCGCTGCTAATGACACAGTAAAACTGAGTTCTGTCCCTCCCTCTCTCTAGATAGAAAAAAAGCTTTACTGCCACGATAAACAAGGTTTTTTACATTGGAAAAGCATTAATAAATATTACACAAATGTGCAAACTTTCTGTCTGCAGCCTTTCAGGAATCTGCAGAGCTGAAATATCCCTATTGGTGTTTAATAACAGCATATGGATTGATAGATAAATTATGTAATTGTTCTGCATGGACGCGTATCGATTGCTCCCCGTGTTCGTGGGTTTTCTCCAGGTGATTTGTCACACAGCTGTGTGCTTGCGTCTTCAATGAGAGCTAATGTGGTTTGGGAGGGAGGACTGAATTCAGGTCCAACACAATCGACTTTTTTAGCAAGACAATAGAAAAAGTGAGAAAGAGAGAGAGAGAGAGAGAGAGAAAGCTGAATAAATAGCTGGAGGGTAAATATGTGTGTCTGCTGGTGAATATATGATATTTACAATACGTATACAATCAATAATTCATAAATGACAAGTTGAATTATAAGAGGCGCTAATATGCCTTTAACAGTTTATTTTATTGTATTTTATTCCTAGTGTATTCTTTAGCTGTTGTGAATGTTTTTTCAGCTTTTTATATACAATGTTTAATACTACTTTTCCTGTGCACTGCACAAAGTCTTATGTCTTGGTTACAACCTTCTTATTCACACGCGTCTACACCAGAATCCCTTCAGTTAATTATATTATAAAATATGCTATTATAAAATAACAGTATTAACATAATTTTTAAATATCAACTTTGTGTTTTTATTTACTTATTTATTGCAATAAACTCGTGAACACTACAGCAAAGTCAATCAATCTATCAATCTATCAATGTATTTATTTATCCACTGTAGGATATCAGACCGAATCAGACAATCTAAGATTTGGTCAAAACCGAGTTGAGGCACGAGGAGTCACAAAAATTCCACAGAGGCCCAAGACAACAGGATGTCATAAATCAGACCCTAGCCTCTCTGAAGCAAGCCTAAACCTAAGCCCCTGTCACAGAACAGTTTTCAACATTAACACAAAAGAACACATTGACAAGTCCAAGGAGATTGTAAAATTTTGGGGCAAGTTATCAAGAATAATGGTCAAAAGAGATGACCGCATGACTATCACACGATAGTAACTACAGTCACAAGCTCCTCGTAAATTGACTTCCCCCACTTCACGACAAGAACAGACAGACTAAAATTCCTTACAGACATTTTAATCTCTAGTCTTCATACATTCACAGAATGGCACGGAAACTGCCTTTCCATGCACCTAAATGACACTAAAAGGACTCGAGCAACTAACCATTGCTATATATCTAACCCCATATCATGTATCTAACCCACATGTTTAACCATCGGCTGCATTTATTTGATAATAATAATAATAATAATAATAAGATCCTTCAGCAATCATTCTAATATGCTGACTTTGTGCTCAAGAAACATTGTTATTAATACATATATCTTCTTCAATTGAGAGGTTTTCATTTTTTCAAGCTTAGAGCTGATTGGTTAGTGTTAGCACCTTTCAGAGCAAGTATTTAACACGGTGAACCATTTAGCTTAATCATCTTTTATTTATTTCTCCCTGCTGTATAAAGTGAATTTCAGAGGTTGGAGAAAAAAGAAACAGGAGTTGAAAATGGAGTGACTGTTCCTCCCCGTGGGGCTGCCGTCGGTTGGGTTGGTTTGGACAGATAGGCAGCAGCTGCAGGGGAATGATAGCGAGGTTAGCCGTCGCAGCCGACTGCAGTAATCTCAGTCCTGGCTGAACCAGAGAAAGGGAGCCGTGCTCTAACAGTGGGGCTTCTGCCATAGCTCAAGTATCATCATGAACAGCTGTTCTCAGGCCTGTGGGTGAGACGGGGCAAGTGGAGGAGCCTTGGGACACTTGAGAGACGTCTTCAGCTGACACACTGACTGGCCTGTTAGCAGATGAGGGAAAATATATGGGTTAAGAAAATGATTGATGCTAGATGTTTATTATGTCAAAGACCTTGGCTGTGGTTAAATGGTGATGATTGAATATTGAAGACCCTGCTGTTAATTTACTGCACTCACGTAATAAAATATAAAGGAAATAAATTAGTATTATAGCGCCACATAGTGTCACATAGGCACAGTGCCTGCTTTGTTTGGGGTCTCTTTGATGTACTGTCTCTGACAAGCAAACTTAAAAAAAATGAATGAATGAATGAATGAGAAGAAAACCAGAACAAAAACAACAGGGTTTCAGCACTTTTGGTGCACACAAATTAATTCACAATTAATACAAAGTGTGGCTGTATTTTCCTTCTCTAGACTTAAATAGACTGCTGAGCTTTCAAATTGTTTTAGTGTGAAATAATTAAGATTTGTTTTATTGTCTCATGCTCACCAAGGCTGTATTTATTTAATGAAAAATACAGTAAAACAGCAATAATGTGAAACATTATTACAATTTAAAAATAACTTCTATTTTTCTATTGTAATACATTTTAAAATATAATTTATTCCTGTGATGCAAAACTGAATTTTCAGCATCGTTATTCCAGTCTTCAGTGCCAAAAATCATTCTAATGTGCTGATTCGATGCTCAAGAAATATTTGTATTATTATCCATTTAGAAAAAAAAGCTGCTTAATGTTTTTGTGGAAACTGTGATACAGTACCATTAAAATATTTGAGTAAAATAAGATATAAAGGGGGAAAAAAATATTCAGCTAGGGTGCATTACAATTTTTAAAAGTGACAGTAAAGACATTTAGACATTTGTAAAAATAACAATTTCCGTTTTATTATGAAATAAATAAATAAATACAGCCATTTATTTAAACATTGATAATTTGATAATACATCATAAATCATATTTGCATAATAGAATGATTTCTCAAGGATCATATATGCTGTAGACTATATAAAGGAATATAAAAATTCACCATATACACATTACGTCTCATTGTGGCATTGTCATTGTTTGTTTAGCGTGGCCGTAGTAATGAATACAGGCCTGTTGAATTCATTGTTCTTTTCACTCCTTACAGCTGCAGCTATTTATCTTTTGTCATTTCCATCCGAGTGTTTTATTCTGATTGTTTGCGTTAATGTATTCTTGTCATGGAGAACGTCACAACCGCTAAACTGAAACTAAAGTCACTCTCGTCGGAAATTGCTATTTCAAAACAAGCATGTGTTCAATTAATCATAGTCTCAGCTGAATAAAAAATCCTCCACATCATTCCCTCGCCGTCCCGAACTCTCAAATACAAAGCCGTCATTCTGACCGCATCCAATCCCTGGATTCTCGGACGCTTCTAAACAGTCGCCTCTTGTCTTTTCATGATTCCGTTTCTTGTTTACCAGCCGGGTCTCTCTTAGAATATATAATTTAATTACTCTGGGATGGCACTTTGTTTATTAGACGCAGTTGTTTATGGTTTTAAGACGCAGCTGAGCTTCATGTGGCATTGACCGGCCCACTCCGGAGCGTGGTTTCGTCAGATTAAATAAAGATTACAAAACTGTGGAACAGATGATGATGGCCCTGGGGTATCTTGCGGAGATATGAGAGGAGATAAAACAATCAGACCCACCTCGCTAGCAATCTGACCCCCAGCGCTCCCGAATCAAGGCCCCTGCCCCGGAGGCACTATGATTTTTATATCAAAGGTTTGAATGAAGAATCATTCCTCTGAAAGCTCTAAATTAGAACGCTCATGCAATATTGATAGCCATTTATTTAATACAGCCACTCTAACTTTGAAGTAAGAGACACTTTGGACAATTGATGAGCTCAGACAACGCAGGGTTTTTTGTTAACGGCCAAATGCGGAAGCGTCTCATCGCTGCGATGGCTTATGCCACGGTGATGGCTCTTTGTGGTTTTCAGTGTCTGCCATGCAGCAAAATGGGGGTCAGGGGAGAAATAGGCCTATTAATATTTCACGATGAAAGAGCTTCATCCCGGTCTATTTCAGCCAGTGGCCACGAGTAGCCTACTTCCTGCGGCTCTGCTCCCATTTATCAATTAGTGGACCTTTTTTTTTCAGGGGCATAATATTAAACCTAAAAGGAGCTTATCTCATCTGTGACAAAGTGTTTTCCCTCTCTGTACTCACGGCTGTAGCTGGAAAGAGCCTATAATGGTAAGTGGCACATTTGAACATGGAAACTGGGGCTTTACTGTCAATTAATATCTCATGTCAGAATGTTTTATGAGTTTTTAAATAAGCAAGTGACCTCACATATCACGGAACATCTATGCAAATCCTAGCAGAGCTCTGTGTTCATTGAAACACGATTTTATGAATTTCATAAAACAGTATGGGATATATGGGACTTTCATCCTGCTTCACCAAAATGTTGCTCTTGTGACGTTCTCACCTCAGCTCATTCTCAGCAATCTTTGTGTTTCTGAATGATGCAAAGCATGAAAGATGCTTCAACACCAATGCTTTATTATATTTACGTCGCTTATGAAATAATACACATCATATTATGTAACGTTCACTCAAAGGCACAGTGCCTGCTTTGTTTGGGGTCTCTTTGATGTACTGTCTCTGACAAGCAAACTTAAAAAAAATGAATGAATGAATGAATGAGAAGAAAACCAGAACAAAAACAACAGGGTTTCAGCACTTTTGGTGCACACAAATTAATTCACAATTAATACAAAGTGTGGCTGTATTTTCCTTCTCTAGACTTAAATAGACTGCTGAGCTTTCAAATTGTTTTAGTGTGAAATAATTAAGATTTGTTTTATTGTCTCATGCTCACCAAGGCTGTATTTATTTAATGAAAAATACAGTAAAACAGCAATAATGTGAAACATTATTACAATTTAAAAATAACTTCTATTTTTCTATTGTAATACATTTTAAAATATAATTTATTCCTGTGATGCAAAACTGAATTTTCAGCATCGTTATTCCAGTCTTCAGTGCCAAAAATCATTCTAATGTGCTGATTCGATGCTCAAGAAATATTTGTATTATTATCCATTTAGAAAAAAAAGCTGCTTAATGTTTTTGTGGAAACTGTGATACAGTACCATTAAAATATTTGAGTAAAATAAGATATAAAGGGGGAAAAAAATATTCAGCTAGGGTGCATTACAATTTTTAAAAGTGACAGTAAAGACATTTGTAATGTTACAAAAATAACAATTTCCGTTTTATTATGAAATAAATAAATAAATACAGCCATTTATTTAAACATTGATAATACTATGCGTCATCATAAATCATATTTGCATAATAGAATGATTTCTCAAGGATCATATATGCTGTAGACTATATAAAGGAATATAAAAATTCACCATATACACATTACGTCTCATTGTGGCATTGTCATTGTTTGTTTAGCGTGGCCGTAGTAATGAATACAGGCCTGTTGAATTCATTGTTCTTTTCACTCCTTACAGCTGCAGCTATTTATCTTTTGTCATTTCCATCCGAGTGTTTTATTCTGATTGTTTGCGTTAATGTATTCTTGTCATGGAGAACGTCACAACCGCTAAACTGAAACTAAAGTCACTCTCGTCGGAAATTGCTATTTCAAAACAAGCATGTGTTCAATTAATCATAGTCTCAGCTGAATAAAAAATCCTCCACATCATTCCCTCGCCGTCCCGAACTCTCAAATACAAAGCCGTCATTCTGACCGCATCCAATCCCTGGATTCTCGGACGCTTCTAAACAGTCGCCTCTTGTCTTTTCATGATTCCGTTTCTTGTTTACCAGCCGGGTCTCTCTTAGAATATATAATTTAATTACTCTGGGATGGCACTTTGTTTATTAGACGCAGTTGTTTATGGTTTTAAGACGCAGCTGAGCTTCATGTGGCATTGACCGGCCCACTCCGGAGCGTGGTTTCGTCAGATTAAATAAAGATTACAAAACTGTGGAACAGATGATGATGGCCCTGGGGTATCTTGCGGAGATATGAGAGGAGATAAAACAATCAGACCCACCTCGCTAGCAATCTGACCCCCAGCGCTCCCGAATCAAGGCCCCTGCCCCGGAGGCACTATGATTTTTATATCAAAGGTTTGAATGAAGTTATTCCAGTCTTCAGTGCCAAAAATCATTCTAATGTGCTGATTCGATGCTCAAGAAATATTTGTATTATTATCCATTTAGAAAAAAAAGCTGCTTAATGTTTTTGTGGAAACTGTGATACAGTACCATTAAAATATTTGAGTAAAATAAGATATAAAGGGGGAAAAAAATATTCAGCTAGGGTGCATTACAATTTTTAAAAGTGACAGTAAAGACATTTGTAATGTTACAAAAATAACAATTTCCGTTTTATTATGAAATAAATAAATAAATACAGCCATTTATTTAAACATTGATAATACTATGCGTCATCATAAATCATATTTGCATAATAGAATGATTTCTCAAGGATCATATATGCTGTAGACTATATAAAGGAATATAAAAATTCACCATATACACATTACGTCTCATTGTGGCATTGTCATTGTTTGTTTAGCGTGGCCGTAGTAATGAATACAGGCCTGTTGAATTCATTGTTCTTTTCACTCCTTACAGCTGCAGCTATTTATCTTTTGTCATTTCCATCCGAGTGTTTTATTCTGATTGTTTGCGTTAATGTATTCTTGTCATGGAGAACGTCACAACCGCTAAACTGAAACTAAAGTCACTCTCGTCGGAAATTGCTATTTCAAAACAAGCATGTGTTCAATTAATCATAGTCTCAGCTGAATAAAAAATCCTCCACATCATTCCCTCGCCGTCCCGAACTCTCAAATACAAAGCCGTCATTCTGACCGCATCCAATCCCTGGATTCTCGGACGCTTCTAAACAGTCGCCTCTTGTCTTTTCATGATTCCGTTTCTTGTTTACCAGCCGGGTCTCTCTTAGAATATATAATTTAATTACTCTGGGATGGCACTTTGTTTATTAGACGCAGTTGTTTATGGTTTTAAGACGCAGCTGAGCTTCATGTGGCATTGACCGGCCCACTCCGGAGCATGGTTTCGTCAGATTAAATAAAGATTACAAAACTGTGGAACAGATGATGATGGCCCTGGGGTATCTTGCGGAGATATGAGAGGAGATAAAACAATCAGACCCACCTCGCTAGCAATCTGACCCCCAGCGCTCCCGAATCAAGGCCCCTGCCCCGGAGGCACTATGATTTTTATATCAAAGGTTTGAATGAAGAATCATTCCTCTGAAAGCTCTAAATTAGAACGCTCATGCAATATTGATAGCCATTTATTTAATACAGCCACTCTAACTTTGAAGTAAGAGACACTTTGGACAATTGATGAGCTCAGACAACGCAGGGTTTTTTGTTAACGGCCAAATGCGAAAGCGTCTCATCGCTGCGATGGCTTATGCCACGGTGATGGCTCTTTGTGGTTTTCAGTGTCTGCCATGCAGCAAAATGGGGGTCAGGGGAGAAATAGGCCTATTAATATTTCACGATGAAAGAGCTTCATCCCGGTCTATTTCAGCCAGTGGCCACGAGTAGCCTACTTCCTGCGGCTCTGCTCCCATTTATCAATTAGTGGACCTTTTTTTTTCAGGGGCATAATATTAAACCTAAAAGGAGCTTATCTCATCTGTGACAAAGTGTTTTCCCTCTCTGTACTCACGGCTGTAGCTGGAAAGAGCCTATAATGGTAAGTGGCACATTTGAACATGGAAACTGGGGCTTTACTGTCAATTAATATCTCATGTCAGAATGTTTTATGAGTTTTTAAATAAGCAAGTGACCTCACATATCACGGAACATCTATGCAAATCCTAGCAGAGCTCTGTGTTCATTGAAACACGATTTTATGAATTTCATAAAACAGTATGGGATATATGGGACTTTCATCCTGCTTCACCAAAATGTTGCTCTTGTGACGTTCTCACCTCAGCTCATTCTCAGCAATCTTTGTGTTTCTGAATGATGCAAAGCATGAAAGATGCTTCAACACCAATGCTTTATTATATTTACGTCGCTTATGAAATAATACACATCATATTATGTAACGTTCACTCAAAGCGGAAGCTTGTATCACTCTGAAGGGGTTGATTTGGCAATAACAGCCACGTGGATGTACATTATCATGCTTGTATACGGCCACTTGCCATATAAATATATAATTAGACACAAAATACTTGAGTTTATGAGAATATTTTATTATCTAATACACTTTAAGCTTCCTTAAAGATAAGCAGTTCCCTTCAAGTGTCTTTTAAACCATTCTAAACGTCCCATTAAGTCTTCCCAAATAAATTATGTGGACATGAAATACAGATTTAAGTTTAAACTGTTTTAAAATATTACCTATATTATCCTACAATCCATTAAATGTACAGAACCATCGACCTGGCAACAAGATAACATTACAGTACTATTAATATTAAAGTTCTCTGATTTCATTTTTAATATAATCAATAACTGAGACACTACATGGTGGCAGTTGCATTTGTAAGTAGATAAAGTGAGTTTGCGACATGCAGACTGAAAGCGCCGGCTTTAAATTCCCAGATAAGCCCAATACCTGGATGTGCTTGACCAATCAGAGCCATGTGATAAAAAATAACGTATAACTTATACAAGTGTTAATGTAAATGCAAATGTAAATGTTAACATAAAGTTCATTACTTCTCCTATGGCTTTAGAAGTGTTTGAATATGAGTAAAACTGATCATTTTATGGTTTTTGTTGCAAAATATAACATGTTGACCTTCAAAGAGGACAGAGAACTTTATGGTTTCAAATTATGTGTGAGTAAATAATAATATTCTCATTTTATCCTAAAAAATTTAGCCTTGGATGAAGTAATAGCAGCAACCTCCAAAATGACCTGAACACAGCCAGGAGTGACGTTTACTTACAAGTGTGTGTTAGTGTGAGATCAGTGAAGTCAGATGGAGATTAATAAGTCCATGTATTCAGACTCACTTGTGAAGTCGCACTCTCTGCAAACACACTTTTTAAAGCGCTTAGCGCAGAAGCATCTTGCTAATCCGTCCTCCTGCCGAATTAAACATAGATCTTAATAAGACAACGCTTGAAGGTTATTTAAAGTTACCTAAGTAAACATGTTTCGAGTTTCTGGGAGTTTAAGCTCAGGGGAGATCTGTGACTGTAGAGCCACGCCAAATGGATTAAATTCTTCAGGCTTAAGTAGAAAACTGACAGGTCATGTAACCGACTCGGGGAGGAAAATGAGGAGAGTGAAATTAATTGAAACAGCAATACTTAGTGATGCAAAATGAAACAAAGCATATGACGCCCATTTAAACACTATTCAATCTGCTAGTGAATCATTTCCACAGATTGCTTCATTGAAACAGTTCATTTCATTTAACCAATTCTTATACACAGTCCCTTATCGGATGCAAACTGTATCTTCCATTATTTACACTCATTGTAAATTGTGGCTGCCATTTAAAAATACATAATCTGTTCTAGTATGTGACTATTTTCTGTTGAAAACCATGTAAATGAAACTTGTCTTTTTAAGCTTCAGCAGGGAGTAATAATCCTTTGATAGACTCCACAAATTAAAAATAATATGAGACATGGAGCTCACTAGCTTCCCGATATCATATCCATATCTGTCTGGCTTCATTCCGCTATTATTTTAATCCCAGTAGGTTTTTATATCCGTGTTCATCTAGCATCATTAGGAGAAGTTTCAGTATCAACTCTACAGCTTTGAATTTATTAACAGATTTATCTTTCTGTGGCCAGAGCTGCAGACCAATTCAACGGGATCTTATTTGCAGACAATTTCCATAACTGTTGAACCATTTTACGAATACAAATTTAGAGAAATTATAAAGGCACATAATGAATTAATGGAATTCAATTGTTGATTGTATTGAATTTCTATTAACTGAGATCAATTAAATTGATTTCACCACATTTTAACACAGTTTTAAAGGAATAGTTCACCTAAAAATGAAAATGTACTCACCTTCAGGTCATCCAATATAGTTTTTTTCATGGGAACAGATTTGGAGAAATGTAGCATTACATCACTTGCTCACCAATGGATCCTGTGCAGTGAATGGGTGCCGTCAGAATGAAAGTCCACAGCTGATAAGAACACAATAATCCACAAGTGATCCACATGACTCCAGTCAATCAATCAATATCTTGTGAAGCCAAAAGCTGCATGTTTAAAAGAAACAAATGCATCATCAAGGCATTTCAGTCATCACTTCTGGCCAAAATAAGATTCTGTAAACAAAGGCCTCTACATCTTGGATGGCCAGATGGGTGAGATTTAAAATTTTAATTGTTGTATTAACTGTTCCTTTAACATATTTTCTCACGTGATTTGACATTGTAAAATTTGTATTCTGTTTAATGCTTTTTCTAAAGACTATATTCATTACAAATGTCTTTCTTGGACCAAGCTTCACCATTATTTACGGAAAAACGAGAGAAGTTGGGTCAGTATGTAGATACTGTCTTCCAAACATACAATGTGCACAATTTACAGATACATAGCAATACTAATAAGATCACCCACCAGCTGCATTAGGACAGCAGGGCTGTGAATTATCACTGTGAATCAATAATCAGAAAAGACAAAAATACTCATTTGAACCTTGGATCATTGTGTGTGTGTGTGTGTGTGTGTGTGTGTGTGTGTGTGTGTGTGTGTGTGTGTTTCTTGACCCGTCTGACACATCACACACATAGGACTTGAGCACGGGTCATGGGAATTAGAGGTCTACTTCATTGTGAGCTAATCTTAGCCAGTCCTAGAAACATGACATTTCCTCTCAGTCTCTTAATGAGAAGGGCAAATGTCCGGGCGAGCACACCTCTGCCAGCAAAGTGTTAATCATGAATTGATCCGATCGGTGTTCATTTGTAATTTGTCACTCTCTGCTTCCTTCAGGGTTTTGTTTTCCCAACTAAAACAGCATTTAATTAAAACATCATCACACAACAAAACTCGATCTTTAAGATTCCAGAATTTCCAGAACTTCCAGAAATTTGAACAATAATTCCAGAACTTTAGAAATATGAAAAATAATTCAGTTTCTGCCTACCAGTCATATTAATGAAGTTATTGGAAATAACACATGTTATGAATTAGTTGAGTACTTAGGTGAACTCGGCATATTAACTTGTCTCAAATTGATAATTATCTAAACTCTGTGGATCAGGGGCAGGATTTGCAGGATTGCTACATTGATTTGTATTTATTTATTTATGTGTTTTTAAACCAGGTAAAAGCGTTGTTGAAGTCTTCAGAGAGCTGCTGTCATTGTAAGCTTCACATGAGAGACACACATAGAAGAACAGACTCACACACTTATAGTCATGGAAAAGTTCTTTATCCACCACACACTTTGCGCTATTATACACACTTCACAAAACCATTCAGTAATGTAGTCCTTACAAGAG
>NW_015505222.1:2593420-2594560 GCF_001515645.1 Sinocyclocheilus grahami
TTTTTTTTTTTACTGTATTTTTTATTAAATCATATACAATTATTTACAGTGATTGCCTTCAAAACTTCACCAGTCAGAGCAATCTTTTTTTTTCTGTATTGTTCTAACACCTGAATTACTAAACGAATAATGCAAATTAAACAATGACACAAACATACCCCTCCACACACACACACACAAGAGTTTTATATGCAATGTGCATAGCCCAGTATCTCTTTAGTGTCACTCCGCCACAGGGACTCAGGGATATCAATCAGCTCTTTAAACGTGCCAAAAACGTGCTTGACGTCTGGATATTTTCCTGGGTTTAATTGTTTTCTCCATTATTTAATCATCATTTATGAATAATTGCTACCATGATCAATTAACGGATTAAAAATTCACAAACGCCTCTTTTTACCACCTGCCTGAACATTACCACATTAATTGCGGCAGGCAAATAGCGCTGACTTCCACGAATAAGACACCAATAAGATGCATGTATTTGTACTAAAACACTGCACGCAAATGTATTTTATGTGTGTGTGAAACAGCAAAGGATATATAGAGAGAGAAAGAAACAAAGACACGATGAGAGTCTGCAGTAAATGGCTCGAGCTTGAGAAAGATAGAACGATACGCGAGACGAGGGTGAGAGAGGAGGATTTGAGGCAGACCGCGGCTGCACAGAGGGGGCTCAGGGATGGGCCCTTTAAAAGAGCCTTTGATGAATGAAGCTGAGTGATTTCTGGGACCAAGCTTGGCCTCTCCAGGGTAAAAGAGGTGCTGGGGCACCGTCACCTTGTAATCTGTTTCATATCTCCTCTTAGTTGCACTGCAAGTACACTACACAGGCTTTTCTCTTTCTCAAGGTCTCGGAGCAGTTTCATAAGCCCTGATATTCTCTCTCTCGCTCACTTGCTCGCTCTCTCTCCGTCCCCATCTTTTCTTTGTCTTCTACCTTCCGCTGAGAGAAACGGCAAAGCCACGCTGTAAAAAGAGAGCATCTGTCCTGTGTCATCTAAAATGAGCAAGGGATCAAAATCACAAAGACGCCTTGCATAAAAAGACAAAAGCTGGAATTTTTACGGCATTTGTGATGAGTTGCTTAAAAAGAAAGCATTATCTTGTCAAATAGAGCATCGCAAGATATCATTCAAA
>NW_015505222.1:2595490-2596110 GCF_001515645.1 Sinocyclocheilus grahami
TGAACTACTATAAAAGGAAAACTCGTGCTTTAAAGTGACGGCGTGTTTGATTTCTCCCTGCAACATGCCGTTCTGTTGACTCTCTGCTATTGTGGTTTATTTCCTGGGACTGAGCAATCAGAGATTGATTGTTTTCTTGATTTCAACACCCCTAATGAGCAAATGAAATTAACAACTGTCTTCTCGGATATTAAGCCCATTCTTTAAAATACAGACACTCTTAAATGATCAGCTATATTACAAGTCTTTTTTTCTAATTGCAATTTGCTTAGCAAGGAATGCAATAAATATCTGTTAGGCTGCTGTCATTGTTTGCAATCAGTTTTGCAATTTAGTTTTTAATGACATTTGCGTTCAGTGCGTTCAATATTTTTTTATTGTTTGATGCGTTTAGTTTAAAGAATGATTAGTGCTGTCACATTTTTTTTCTCCAGTGAATATTTCTCAGGGTGGGATTATTCTTGGAAGTCAATTTCTGTATAGACACAGACCTTGAAGTATTGGCAACAAAAACATTTCTGCTACTGAGCAGAAGCAAAATACAGTTGATTTAACACTTCACATTCCTATGTCAGAATATAATATATATATATATATATATATATATACAGTGGGGCAAA
>NW_015505222.1:2596430-2597554 GCF_001515645.1 Sinocyclocheilus grahami
TCAATGTCTTGGTAAAATTATTATTAAATTTTTTTTTTTTTTATGTTTTTGAAAGAAGTTTTTTTTTATGCTCACCTACGCTGCATTTATTTAAACAAAACACAGAGAAACAGTAATACTGTTAAATATGATCACAACTCATTCTAAAGTTTTCTATTTGAATATATATTCAAATTGAATTTATTTGCGTGATGCAAAGCTGAATTTTCAGCATCATCAATTCAATGCCACATCCTTCAGAAATCATTCTAATATGCTGAACAGCTTCTCAAGAGCCAATTCTTCTTATTAGTATCAATGTTGAAAACATTTGGCATGCTTTATAGCTGCTTTAGTTGTTGGTTGTCGATCACCACTGCTCTCTTGGAAGCTACACTGAGGTGGTGCTTCACTGCTGAGTAGTTCAGCACCTTGGACAGCAACCCATTACACACTACATAAAGAGTTCAGCACCCTGAACAGCGTTTTTGCAATGCTGAACCCAGAACTGTGACACAACTGCAGCTCCATAGAGCAGAGTCAGAAGAGACTTGCTCTACCGGATCAGCGCTCTTGCTCTTAGAGCTGAACAGAATGAGAGAAAACTCAGCTGCAGGGCTGCAGGCTTACATCTCCTGAAGACTGACACAACTATACTAAAGTATTACCCATTTATTCAACAAACAACCCAGCAGGTTAATCACAAATACACATACACTGTAACAAATTTCCACCTATTTCAACTCAAAAACTGAAGTTCAGTTGCTGCCTCAAATTAAGTATAATCAACTTTTACAAGTCATTTTAGCTTAAATTATAAATCACACACACACTTGCATTTGTTGTTTATGGGGACTCTCCATAGGCGTAATGGTTTTTATACTGTATAAACTGTATTTTATATCACCCTACTCTAACACTACACCTAAACCTACCCCTCACAGAAAACTACTGACAATTTTTGAATTTCATAAAACACCGTTTTGTATGTTTTTTAAGTCTTTTGTTTTACGGGGACACAGGAAGTGTTCTCATAAACCATGTTTACGTTGTACCCATGCCATTATTCACATTTGTGTCGTCATAAACCATATATACCAGCACACACACACACACAAACACACACAGGTTTGTTTTTGTGAAAA
>NW_015505222.1:2598964-2599527 GCF_001515645.1 Sinocyclocheilus grahami
TCATTCTCCTTTCACATACATATATTTCTACTCTCACATACACATACATTCTCTTTTCACATGCATACAGGTATATTTTTGCTTTCACATACTTACATTCTCCTTTCACATACATGTGTGAGAGTGCCAGAATGAATTATGGCTTGTACGGCCTCTCATAATGTAATGTTATTGTTGTTATTATATTATAATAATTGTTTACTATTTTGAATAACACATTTATTACACTTTTTTTCATCAGATCAGTCAGTCCCTAGATAATGCAAGTTTTTCATACAATAATAATACTACAAATAATAATAATAATATTGTTAATATTGATTGCACAACGTTTTTCATGCAATGCAATACTTGTAAATACTCTTTATGGTGCAGTCATTGGCAGATGTAAGTAGAGGCTGTGAAGTTGTACTTATCCTGTTTGTATAAGAGAAGTTCATACCACTAACACTGACATCATGCTCCGCTGGCATTTTCCAAAAGAGTCGTTCAAGGCCCGGATCAAACTGCTCCCTCTTCTAAGTCCACATTAAAGCAGCTCTATATATTACAGTAGTAACAGT
>NW_015505222.1:2600867-2620875 GCF_001515645.1 Sinocyclocheilus grahami
TTGAAGGATTTAGTGTTAACTCAAGCAATTATTATTATTTTTTTTACAGTTAAGGAAAACAAAGAAGAGCCTTGCGTTAACTTATTTCCATGTTTTATTTCTGATCTATTTACAAGTTTAACATAGTTTAGCTTAAGGGGGTCAAGAACTGCTTTTTTAAAAAATATGTTGTACTGTTCTCTCAAGTCCACTTGTAATGCTATCAAGACTTTTACATCAAAACACTAGTAATAGGCTGTTTTCTATCCTGTGTTTGACCCCCCTCATCAAAACGCTCTGTTTGAAATGGTGTGGTGGATTGTAGACAACATTGTAGATTGTTGATTGTAGAGTAAACGTATGTTAGACCGGCTTAATGTGTTTATGTCGTATGTTAGACTAGTTTAAGTGTTTATGTAGTTAATAAAACCTTACTTGTATCACACTTGACGTGTTCATTGTTTGCTCATAACCGGAGTCAATAATCATGCAGATTTACGTTACAAGCTTATAGAATTGTACAGTAAGAAAGTTATTTCCCTTAACCAGGAAATTAACGTTCTTAGAATTGACAAGACAGTTGACCCTGAGTGGTCAGCTAAATATCTACAGTGGATCTAAAATATGAATAGTTAACTATAACTAGTTATGGTTAATTATTCATATTTCCCCATGAGCTGATTCGCTACATCGTCTTTTAGTTTCGATCTTTCTAAAAATCCTGCGTCGCATTGTTTGTAAATTAATCCAAAGTGCCACATTCCACAACCTGTCGACTTTTTTCTAGCAATTCTGAGAAGAAAAGTCTGAATTTTGAGACATAAACCGGCAACTGTGAGAAAAAAAAGTCAGAAATATGAGATCAAAATTACAATGACCTTATTGATTTTGTGGCAAAAAAAAAAGTGAAACTCAGAAATTGAGAAGAAAAAAGGCAGAATTGCAATATAAAAACTCTGAATTGAATGAAGTTATATCTTGCAATCCTTTCATATTATGTTCAAATTATTTCAGTGTGAAAATATACATTTTACTAAAGTTTACAATACAGTTTTACAACTTAGTTGCAGCAACACAATGACTTGAAGCTAAAATGTTTGTAAGAATGACATAAGACGAACTTTAAAGCTCACATAATACATCAATCTTTTTTTTTTTTTTACAAAGTAACATAACTAATTGCTTTTTTAAAATTATAAGATTGCATTTTCAAAATCGATCCCATTCGCTTTCATTGTAAAGTGCCTCTGTGTAACCTTGACTGTGTTGTTAAGAAAATGATGGCCCACCAGGAGTGGTTTTATGTGTTTAATTCAGAAATAAACGTTTTCAATTTACTGATGCATTTTGATTTCTGCATGAAAGCGTTTGGTGTGAATGAGACTCACTGTGCATATCAGTTTCTATATAAACCACTCTTCTCCACAAATACCTTGAATACTAATGAGATCACACTGGATTTAGTTGGCCTGAAAAAACAAAAAAAAAACAAAGAGAAGCACTGAATTAGACCGTCAACATTACGAGCACTTTACAAACTCACACTTTAGTGAAAAGCATGAGCTGTTTTCATCAGCTCTGGATAAAAGATTAGCATGTTTACCGGTCCAAAATTAACTTCACATGCTCTTCAGACACACACAAACAAAAGCCTTGCCATGTAATATTAATGTCCGACAAGTCTGGATTCACGCCGGAGGTTTTGTTGGCGTGATATCCTTTAATCTTCTCCACAACAGCACTTAAAGAAATCCTGCTAATTTGCAAATGGGATTAAAAATGTGTAGATAAATAATGTATTACAAACACCTGTGTGCCTCCGAACCGCCGGTGAATACTAAACCCACGGGTGTGCTTTTATTTATTTAGACACTTTGGTCTCGCACACCTTCAAAGAGCCACAGCGCTTGCTTGTCTTTCATTAGTGTGGAAGCACAGCCTGTGCTCCAAAACCTCAGCAGAAACTCAAAATTCTGTCGTCTCGCCTTAGAACGACACAATGGCCAGCGGAAGTTCATGCATACAGTACAGCGTTTGTCTTCGCTCAAACCCAGAGACTTTGTAGTCCCTGACATCCCACTCTTGTCCGAGTCCCAGATGAGCACTTGGACTGTAGTCGGGTTAATAAGGTTATAATCTCACCATTAAAGCACATCATTTTCATCTCTCATGCCACTCTTTGCAGGGTAATCCTGTTAAAGTTGGACTCATTTATGTCAGACTATAAACATCAGATGGATGTGTCCTCCTTCACTTTGACGCAGTCCGCTTTATTTGGGTGAAGCTAAAGGAATAGAGACAGGAATAGAGAGGCTCTCTGGGGCAGACAAAAGCTGCACTTCAAAGTTTGCTAGAAGAGAAACAGAGTAACCTCTAAGAGTTCACTGAAGGGGACACAACAGAATAATGCCGATATTAGAAGTACACTATATATGGGACAATGATATTATTACTAAATACTGGAAAAATTAAATTATTAGATTTTAACTAAGAATTTGTTATGGTATATTTGCAGAGGCATTTATGTATGTATGTATGTATGTATGTATGTATGTACAGTGTTGTTCAAAAGTTTGGGATAAGTAAGATTGTTTATGTTTTTTAAATACGTTTCTTATGCTCATCAAGCCTGCATTTATTTGATAAAAAATACAGAAAAAAAATAGTTTTGTAAAATATTATTGCAATTTAAATAACATTTTTCTATTCTAATATACTTTAAAATATAATTTATTCCTGCTAAGCAAAGCTGAATTTTCAGCATCATTACTCCAGTCTTCAGTGTCACATGATCCTTCAGAAATCATTCTAATATGCTGATTTATAGTTGATGTTGGAAACAGTTGTGCTGCTTATTATTATTTTTATTTTATTTATTTTTTTCAGGATTATTTGATAAATGAAAAGTTAAAAAGAACAGTGTTTATTCAAAATATAATTGTTGTGTTACAATACACACTACTATTCAAAAGTCTGGTGTCAGTATTTTATTTTATTTTTTTTTTTTTAAGAAAGTAATACTTTTATTCAGCAAGGATGTGTTAAATGGATACAAAGTGATTGTAAAGACTTATATTGTTACAAAAGATGTCTATTTTGAATAAATGCTGTTCTTTTTTCATTAATTTTATTCATCAAAGAATCAAAGAAAAAAGTATCACAGGTTCCAAAAAATATTAAGCAGCACAACAGTTTCAACACTGATAATAAATCAGCATATTAGAATGATTTCTGAAGGATCAATTGACACTAAAGACTTGAGTATTAGCTAATGAAAATTCAGCGCTGCCTCACAGAAATAAATTATATTTTAAAGTATATTAAAATAGGAAACCGATATTAGAAATTGCAATAATATTTCACAATATTACAGTTCTTTTCTGTATTTTTATTCAAATAAATTCAGCCTTGATGATTAAAAATCTTACTGATCCCAAACTTTTGAACGGCTGTGTATGTATGTATTTATTTATATATGTATTTGCTAATGTGCATGAAAAACACAATCTATCAAATGTTAATGCGTGAAATAAGTTCAGGCATGATCTGAAAAAATCCTTTAACAAAGTTACCTTTTCTTTTTTCTTACAGCATCTCACGCTTGAGTTAAAAGCAGTTCAGCTTTGAAAAACATCTTTAGAACCTGTTTTCTTTTCAATTTGTGAATCAAACAAATATGCATTGTATTTTATTTGTTATGTAACGAATAAGCTCATGTGAAATATGAATAACTAACCATAACTAGTTATAATTAACTATTCATATTTTAGATCCGCTGTAGATATTTAGCTGACCACTCAGGGTCAACTGTCTTGTCAATTCTAAGAACGTTAATTTCCTGGTTAAGGGAAATAACTTTCTTACTGTACAATTCTACAAAGCTTGTAGCGTAAATCTGCATGATTAGTGACTCCGGTTATGAGCAAACAATGAACACGTCAAGTGTGATACAAGTAAGGTTTTATTAACTACATAAACACTTAAACTAGTCTAACATACTACATAAACACATAAACTGGTCTAACATCCTACATACACACATAAACTGGTCTAACATACACATACACACACACACACATACAGTTGGTATAGGAAAGGGTTAAAGTTTAACTCAGCATAGAAAGAGGCATAAAGAATGAATTTTATGGAAAACTTTGCATATTCAGCAGATCTAAAACCTGAGGGAAAACGTCAAATTCTTAGTTCAAACAAACCTTGTAAAAAGGTGTAACTGATACTTAATGCATCAATTAAAACGACTAAGTTTGATACTTGCGAGTCTGTCTGAAAAAGATTCCTGATGCAATCTTAAGGCCCAAGATCTTGCTGAAATTAGTTGATGAAAAGAACCAATTTGAGTCAGAGAATCTTTGGTGAATAGAAAAGTCAAGGCCGAAAGGCCTGGCACAATCTTTGATATCCTGAAGCGTTTTCTCACATCTTCAACTGCATCTGACCGAACCACCGACTGGACGGTCACAAAGAAGTGTGGCCTTTAAGGTCGGAGAAGATCCCCGCCTTTCAAGATGGGCTTGTACAATGAGAGCGATGGAAATTCCGAGCGGGAGGTCGCAATTGCTGGAGGGTTTACGACCCTTTGTTCTCTAAGCATGGTAATTTGCAAATGGACTTAAATCGAAATTATTAACGATTCTCAGGGCCCTAATATATATTGCCTATGTACCACCATATAATATCCACGCTTGTTTCGATCATAAGAAGGCAAATTCATAGATACTAGACATGAAATAGTTACTTATATGAATGAGTGGTTTATCGTAAGCATGAATAAAATAGTCTATAATACAACAGATTAATACAAAACAGCAATAATATACACAATGGCCTGAAGGATATGTGTGTTCATTCAAAGAAAGGTTTTCCTATGAATTAATTAGTAGAAAAGTCCATTTCTACTGTGCATTTGTGCCTCTTGCTTCTGGAGAATGCAGCTGAGAGTCTGCTCACATTCCACAAGGTTGTAAATGTATCGGGTTACCATGAAACCAGGGTCTTGTTCGGCGTCCTGGGGTGTTACAGAGTATTTGCGAAATCTAGCTAACAAAATATATATTGTGTGTTTGAGTGGTCCAGACGCTACAGTTATGACCTTTATAACATGACATGCACACAATACATGATATAATCCCTAGATGTATTTATTTATTTATTTTGAGAATATATTCTACTTGTTTTGTTGCTGACAAATACGTGTTTAATTTCATAATTATGCATTTCAGAACAGAATTATGAAATTAAACACTTACTATGTATTATACTTGTATTCTACTTGAGAATTTTATGTTTAATTCAATGTGTTACCTGCCGTTTCTTTGTAATAGTGAAATTTCATAGAAATTTCTGAGTGACAATTATTTCTACACCAAGTCCTAATTAATTCTACACCTCTCTCTTGTTTCCTTCTTAGTACAGCCGGAGAGACACACATTATGCCCGCTTTGCCCAATACAAGTGTAACTATAATTTACTAGAATGCACAGATATGGCTGGTATCAGTAACCAACAATCACCACCTTGTTTTACTTCGGACTTACAAATGAAACTGAAATTAATTCCAGATGGACTAATGAAAATAAAACCATTCGCAATTTCTGTGTGGCTGAATTTAATTATAAAATCTCATCAAGTATGATAAATGCATGTGTGCTGGAACCACACCTACGTATGAATACCTATGAATACTAACGAGATCACAAGGCAATGCCACTTAATGCTAAAAGAGCTTAAAACCTGTACATTCTTGACATTTTTAGATTGTACATTAATGTGTCTACCAATAAATCCCAAGAGATCCAAAATGATAGATTATTGAAAATGTTAAATTACACCGTTGGTTGTGATTGTATCATAAATAGATGCCTGTTCAAATATGCATTTGTGTGAGTCTGTATCCCTTTTAGCGATGAAAGTGGCTCGGAATTTTGGAACAAGGATTCTAATTCAACTATTTATTTCCCTGCTCCCAAAACACTCATTTGAGAGGAGAGGTCTCCATAACAGCACATGTGGCTTATAATGCTTAATAAAAGTAGCAGAGAGGGGGGAGGGGGGATTTCTAACAATCTTCAATTGTTCTAATTGGCATCATTAATTTTCTCTATGTGCCTCAAGATAATTACATGGCATTAGTGTCATGTATAATGCATGAACAATTTTCACCCCCCACATTGCACGGCCCAGTGTTGGTGTGTGTGTTATATTTTAATATTCATCTTGAAAACAGCATGTGTTTAAATTCACAGTGAGCATGCATGCATTTGGTCTGATATTGAGTTCTGTTGGTTATATAATATATTCACGGTCATCAAATTGTCTTGGCATACTGGTGAAATCTACGACTCAATAGTAAATGCAGAGTTTTACGGTATATTGACATTGCTTTTCAGGCTTGACTGGTATGCATATATGCATTGCTTTGCTAAACAAAATACAGTATTGGTTTAACAATAATAAACTGGCTTACATGACACATCTAAAATGGAGAAAGACTGAGGTGCGTTAATTTAAAAAGGCCTGCATTGAACATATCATAAAAATGTTCAGTATTGCAAATTAAACCCTGACAATGAACAATTGAACTTATGTTCTTACCTTGCAATTATAATTACAGATCTGAATTTGAAAATCATTTTATCATATCGCAAATGAAAGCAAGACTTGTTATTGTTATTAATTTACGGTTAATTTGAAATAGCACCTCAAAACACAACTTAAACTAGTTACAAAAATAAATGAAACTGTTTGATTAAACAATGTAATACCTATGACATATCATTTACAGTAAAAACATTAAGATGTCAAACATTAACCATTTAGTTTAACTTTTTTTGCACACTTATTCGAACTTGGCTAATGCCTAACCTGGGAAAACAAAATGAGTAAAAAAAAAAAAAAACTAAAGAAATACTAATAAATAAAATAGAATAATAATAATAATAATAATAAATAATAATAACAACAATAATAATAATAATAATAATAATAATAGTAAATGTCATACAAATGATATAACCAGACAAGAAAATTGATTTTCTGGCACCTGGTAAATTAATTACTTTTTTTTTGTTCTATGTGAAAAAAACAATTATTATTATTTTGTTAAATGTCACTGTAGGTTACAATATTATGCCTTTAATGTGATGTTACTTGAATATTTACATAGTTTTCACAATTCAAGTCACCAAAAAAAAAAAAAAAACAGCATAGGCAGCACACAAAACTACAAAATATGACTGTTTTTTTTTCTTTCGTATTTCTCTGAACTTAAATAATTACATGAAGTATGGTTTACATTACGACTTTATCCATCAAATTTGCATTAAAGGTGCACTAAGTGATTTTTAAGTGTCGGACCGAGACCCAAAACACACAGCCAATCAGCAGTAAGGGCAATTAAAGATCTTGCAATTATAGAGAGAAGAGAGCGCTCAATGTGAGTGCACAGGACGGATATTAGCAGATTGACTATAGATAAAGAGAACTGGAAAATAAAAAAAGAGGAAAATATCAGAGAAACAAAACATTAAAAGAAGGGTTACAATCAGGCAAGAGGTAGGACCCGTGTAAATATTGGAGCAGCTTTCCAGCGGTGGCGTGAACTCAAGGAGTGGGAAGGCATGGGATTGGACGCCGAGGTTGCGTTGTTTCTTCTTGATAGGTGAGTGACATTAATTTTGCTTCATTTTACACAACTTATCCGTGTTGGCTTTTGTTTGAATATGCTTGTGCGTCATATTCACTTGTTTCTGCAATCGTCGTTATGCCAGGGTTGTGTACGTACATGTGGGGCGGAGATTTCAAAATATGGGCGAGGTTCTGTTGGGGTATGGGCGTGTTTGTTTTGGTGCTTTCAAATATCAACATCGTTTGGCAAAAATCGCTTAGTGCACCTTTAAATGTGAGTGTTTCATCTGAAAATAAGATTACTGGAGATTTCATGCCACATAAGTGTAACTCTGTACGCCAACAAACCTTTTATGGTCACTGTCCTTAGCTTGCAATCCTAATTTCAAAACACTGTGTGGTTATGAGTATAGGCCATTAATATTTTATAATTGACTAAAGTGGCTACATGATTGCTGACCAGCAGCAATACAGAAATCCAGTGTCAGAAAGAAAGAACAGATTAAAAGGAAGAAATAATGATTTAAAGGAAGAGATAAAACATCCACGCTATTACACAACAGCAATCCAAAAAATAAATAAATACATTTTCAATTATGCATAAATGTCGAAATTTGTCTCAAGCCAAATTTGTCTCAAGGAACAGTTTTTTTTTGGCTTTTGTATCAATTACATTTAGTAGTGAAGGTGTTGCATATATTTAAAAATAAATAATAATAATAATAATAATAATAATAAAGTAAAATAAGCTATGGTTTCAGCCTACACCTTTTTTGGGTTAATATTTAAAATGATGTGCAATTATTACGAAATTGTGGATCTTACACTCTAAAAAATGCTGGGTCAAAACAACCCAATTGCTGGGTTTGTCCCTATTTTACCCAGCACTGGGTTGTATTTAACCCAGCATTTTTTATAGTGTAGTCACTAATAATCCAAATAATGTACATCAGAAAGCCAGTTGCTTTCATGTTGCAATAAGGCGTTTACAAAAGTAGGTAGCAGTACTGCGGTTAATTTATTATATCAGTCACATGAATGAGAGATTTCCCCCATTCAACATGAAGTATTATAGCATTTGGGAGCATGTGTGTGTTTGTATGGAAGCAGTGGCATCTTGGAGGTGCTTGTTCTTTGCGTCGTGTACTGTGGTTGTGAACGTGTTCTTCCCTGTTCCATATGTAGCAGCTGACCTCTATTAGCTCCTTGCCCACTTAGGTGCTGTAAACCTGATTGAGTTTGTCGACTGAGGCCAGAGTATTAATTTGAGGAAAACACACTCGCACACGCTCATTTCCACCGTGTAGACACAAGCGCACACGCACGCCACAACACCCACAGATCGTGAATTGCGTTTCATAATTCATAAACTTCAAAGACAAGGCGGACGTCAAGCAAAACAGTTGCCAAACATTTTTGGTGCTTGTTTGCTGATGCCAGCTTCGAGCTTTTGATTAGTGTGGGTGGGTTAAAGATAGGTTCTTGAAAGGATAATTGAACGCGTTAAATACGGCAATCAGTCTCTGCCTTAATCAACGGCTTTTAATCGTTAATGACATTACAGGATGGCTAATAAACTGCGTTAATATTACACATTCGTATTTGACATGAAATCCCTTTCTTGAAGGAAAAAAGCCACTCGTTTGGCTCGCCAAAAGGACGCTAATCATCGAGACGCGAGATAAAGTAAGACACGTTGTGCCTGGTTAGCTCAGCGCTAGCGCGTACATTGATATCCAACATCAAGATGAGGGCAAAACACCCTTGTAATCAGATGGAAAGACTTCACCCCCATACTATCTAAAAAGCAAATTAAGGCTCTAATGAACAAAAGCAGAGAGAGGAGACAGCAGCTAATTAGTTATAGACCAAAAATAGAGAAAGATCAAAGAGACATTCATGCGTCCATCTTATCTCACTGCTCGAAAAAAACGAAATTAACTACATTTAAAAAGCACAAAAAGTCAGCTGGGAGTTTGCTTGCTTATTTTCAACTTTAGAGAGGGTAAATAGAGTCTAAATTAGTTGCTGTCCGCTCATTTGAATAGGTATTTATGAAAATAAAATGCATCTAATGTAACGGTTCTCAACTGGTTTCATGACCCGAATAATGAGCTGCAAGTCTGTACCGCAAGTGGGAACAACTATATATTTTTACAATTTTGCATATGTTAGCTAATATATGGTGCATTTGGAACAGCAAAATAATTTGGAGGACAGAAAATGTTTTTGTTGTCTTTTGTTGTTGATGTCAAAGATTATGCATCTATACAATATCAAATATCTATCAGTACAACTAGTCAAGCTAGTCCAATTGGTTGCCAGGTTGCGTTATATATCACCGTCCTCAAAACCATGAACAAAATACTCAAGGAAAAGGTACAAATGTTGTCATTCGTTACCAATGAAACTATAATTAGACTGACAGAATATTCTGTTATACTGTATGCACTTTCAAACTTTAGTACAGAACTGTATTTTTCTTCCTGGACAATAACTTTAATGTATTCAAGGCATGTGGCTATTCAGAAAATAACATTCAAAAATGTACCTCTTAGAAATATATTCAAAAGTGTGACAACCTGCCCCAGTATCCATCTAAAACAATTCTGGGCTGAATTTTCTGCAAAAAAATAACTTTATTATGAAACATACCATTGAAGTGATACAAAATTATTGAAGGATTAGTTAATCCAAAAATTTAAAATTGCTGAAAATGTACTAATTCTCAGGCCATCCGATATGTAGATGAGTTTGTTTCTTCTTGGGAAAAGATTTGGAGAAATGTAGCGTTACATCACTGCTCACCATTGGATCCTCTGCAGTGAATGGGTGCCGTCAGAATGAGAGTCCAAACAGCTGATAAAAACCTCACAATAATCCACACCACTCCAGTCCATCAATTAACATCTTGTGAAAAGCTGCATGTGTGTAAGAAACAAATCCATAAGGTATTTTAACTTCAAACCTTTGCTTCTGGCGTCAATAATCCATAATAATGGATTATTGACGCCAGTGAAAAAAAAAAAATCCATCCCATTATATTTACAACTTTTTAAAACTGTTTTCACGGTGCCTGATCTGGGCATATTTCTCTCCTGATTCAGGCAAGACAAATTTTTAACTGGAGAAAGCTATTTTTATAGCGGAATTTATCCAGAAGCAACGGTTTGAAGTTAAAACGACTTGATGATGGATTTATTTATTACAAATACGGGGCTTGGGGGGTTTACTACTTGTTTGTATCAGCAGTTTGTATTCTCATTCTGACGGCACCCATTCACTGCAGAGGATACATTGGTGAGCAAGTGATGTAATGCTACATTTCTCCAGACCTGTTTTGATGAACGAATAAACTCATCTACATTTCGAATGACCTGAGGATGAGTACATTTTCGTCAATTTTTTATTTCTGGGTGAACTATTCCGTTAATACAGAGATGTGAAAATTGTGGCTCTCCTGTAAAGACCTTCTCTAAAGACTTTGTCTTTTTAAATTTCTCTTTCCCCTTCCACTATCAAAACAGATTATTAATTTACTCAAGTCTCATTACAGGTCTATGGAAGAGCGCTTGGGGCGTATCACTCTGATTGTTTCTGAGTAGAAACAAAAAATGCATTTGAAAGAGAAACTGTAAGCAGGGAGGTTTTGAAAGTGTGAATTTTATAATTAAGCCCCCTTCTATTTCTCTGAATGGGGGAGTTTAAATCACCTTTTATTGCAGTCTCTTCCTACAGGCAGTTTTTAATAGACACACATTCATTTGTCTAAGAGAACACTCTCATTTTTAGGCCAGACTCTATTGGTTCAGAGGAGAAAAGGCTCTTAATTCAGTCAGTGCATTAAAACTATATCCATCCTGTTGCTGAGATAAAGCTGGCTCTTCCCCATTGCAGACACAAACAGCTTGGCTCAAGTGCTGAGTTTGTATTGTCGCAAATGTGGAGTCATTATGAAGAGAGAGAGAGACTAAACTTAAAACAAATATTATCAGAGACGAGAAAATGAGACTCCTGCCAAAGTGCCGTTGCCTTAGGGAGAGCGGCTTGCCTTTATTCAGTGGGAACAGAGTGCTACCATGTCGCTTCACACTCCACAGCACATATTGCTAGAGCCTGGAAGCTCATCCCAAAAAATATCTGCACAGTAATCAAGACGAGCACATAAGCCTCTGAAGATTTCTCAATTGATTTATTTATTTATTTATTTATATATTTTATTTTATTTGTTTACTTCGTTCTCCCATAGGGAAGCCGTTGATTTGATGCATATGCAGTTTTCCTAAAATGGCCTTGTAAACATCTCACAGTTGGTAGTTGGTACAGTTGGACATTTTGCTGGAGAGGCAGTTGGCAGAGTCAAATGAAAGTACTAAAAATGTGAATGTTTACACAAGTTTTAGCCTCTTTGAAAGTAGTGGCGGCTTGTTGGTTAAGTATCTGCACCGTAAACACAAAGATTGGATGTCAGAGGTCACATAGGCTGATCTGTGCCAAATATCTAGTACCAATTATCACATGCAAGCCAAATATATTTTACAAGTCAGTTCATACAAAAACATATGACATTTACTCCCACTGACACAAACCAACACCATTTCAAAATCAATAGAATACAGGAATTAACACTGATTTTAAGTAAAAGACATTTGCTAATGTCACTAATTTAATTAAATGTTGTTCCAAATATATTTATACACTACAAATTACAAGTGTATGTCAATAACCCGTATTATACCTGCTTTCCTTACTCTCTCCACAGCATATCAGCTTAATTGTAATTCTGTTTACACAAGTTTTAGCCTCTTTGAAAGTAGTGGCGGCTTGTTGCTTAAGTATCTGCGCCGTAAACACAAAGATTGGATGTCTGAGGTCACATAGGCTGATCTGTGCCAAATATCTAGTACCAATTATCACATGCAAGCCAAATATATTTTACAAGTCAGTTCATACAAAAACATATGACATTTAATCCCACTGACACAAACCAACACCATTTCAAAATCAATAGAATACAGGAATTAACACTGATTTTAAGAAAAAGACATTTGCTAATGTCACTAATTTAATTAAATGTTGTTCCAAATATATTTATACACTACAAATTACAAGTGTATGTCAATAACCCGTATTATACCTGCTTTCCTTACTCTCTCCACAGCATATCAGCTTAATTGTAATTATTTTCCACCATAATTTGCAAATCAATTCTTTAAAAATGCTACAATGTGATTTTCTGGATTTTTTTTCTCATTTTGGCTCTCATAGTTGAGGTATACCTATGATGAAAATTACAGGCCTCTCTCATCTTTTTAAGTGGGAGAACTTGCACAATTGGTGGCTGACTAAATACTTTTTTCCCCACTGTACACATTGTGACAACATGATCTATATTTTATAAAAAAAATAAAATACATTTGAAAGTTGATGACCTTGATCTGTAGCTCATCTCATTGGTGGACACGCACTGGCCATACAGATTTAAACTGCTGCTGTTTTTGCTATACTTTATATCAGCGTGGTTACAGTACAGTATGTGCTCTCTTTCTCTCTCTCTCCCTCCCTCTCTCTCTCTGGATCAAAGCATCCATGATTGGAGGATCAAAGAACCCATATCTATGAAATGGGAGCCTGGACTTGAGGGTGGTTAGGTTCACCCATCATACTGGACTCCCAACCCACGAGTCATGCCCTCCGATGCCATCGTCTGATGCCATGTTCTGTGTGAACATAAGCTCATGCAGCAGTGAGAGATGCACTGCACTCTTTCTGAAGAAAGTGTACGCTGCGTAAATTGGAGAGATAACTAACACTAGCCCACGTGAGAATACTGTGGGGAGAAGCCTTTTAATTGGGTTCCTGTTTCATTGTGTTGTTACATTCATTAGTGAGCCAGATTTCAGTGTTTTCCTTTTGTTTCTGTTCTTAACGGTTGGTTTCCTTTAACAGTTACATTTTATTTTTGATGTTTGTTTTTTATATGCTATTTGATCACTGTTTACCTAAGAGCCATGGCGTGTCTAGTAATACAGCCTATCAAATATCATATCTTTCATGGCCTTTTCCATGAAAATAAGGTCAAGGCAAGGTAGATTTTACAGATGCGACTGGAGAAATTGGAGTAGCTGAAAACTAGCTACGGTAAAGCTATTTTGTTCAGCGATTTAGTTGATTGCTAATGGCTATAAGACCGCAGGGCGGCCAAAGTGGACTCTTCCAATGACCTCTATTGATTTCTGCCTGCTTTAGACTTAAGCTGACTCTACTCTGTTAATTTGAATGATTTGGAAGTATGTTGTGATGGACATCTAAGAAGACATTTTCTAGTTTTCACATAGATTAGAAGCCCACTACTTCATTTATGGCACTGAAATTTGGCAGATCCAGAATATGGCGTGAACAGATGTACAGATTACATTAAATACTTCAGTCATTTTAGCCTGAAGTCTGAGAAAGAATATTTCAGAAGGATTTCCAATTGTTTTCAGCTGCACACTAAACCAGTTAAACCTGTTAGAAGTGAACGCTTAGTCTTATCCAGATGGTCAACAGGGCAACTTTTCCACAATGTTGCCTAGCAACAACACTGGAGGGAGGCGAACAAATGAAACAAAAGATAAATTGTTTATATATTAAGCTTTAGAAGTAAATCTCAGGGTTGCATAGGCTAGTTGCCCAGATTGTCATACTCTCTTATTTCGAGTGCTGTTACTCGTAAACACTGTTTAAAAAAATGAGTTTTAAAGACATTGTACACTTGAAAACACAGTTCTAAATACAAAAATACAAAAAAGGAGATGATGGATGATGAACGGCATTTTTTAATACCACATTCCAAAACAGCATCATAAAAGTAAATTTCTGAAGCCATGCAATAGCTCTTCTGAGAAAGAATATTTCAGAAGGATTTCCAATTGTTTTCAGCTGCACACTAAACCAGTTAAACCTGTTAGAAGTGAACGCTTAGTCTTATCCAGATGGTCAACAGGGCAACTTTTCCACAATGTTGCCTAGCAACAACACTGGAGGGAGGCGAACAAATGAAACAAAAGATAAATTGTTTATATATTAAGCTTTAGAAGTAAATCTCAGGGTTGCATAGGCTAGTTGCCCAGATTGTCATACTCTCTTATTTCGAGTGCTGTTACTCGTAAACACTGTTAAAAAAAATGAGTTTTAAAGACATTGTACACTTGAAAACACAGTTCTAAATACAAAAATACAAAAAAGGAGATGATGGATGATGAACGGCATTTTTTAATACCACATTCCAAAACAGCATCATAAAAGTACATTTCTGAAGCCATGCAATAGCTCTGTGTGAGGAAAAGAGTGAAACTGTTATTTGCTAAAAAATCTTAGCATTTGATGTCAGATGTTGTTACCTGGTGACCAGTGGTGAAACAGTTCTTGAATGTTAAAGATATTTTATGATTCTTGGTCATTTTTGGAGCAGTAATATATCACTATATTATGGAAGCCCATTTCCACCACTGTATGTGTAAAAAGTGGTATATGAGTAAAAAAATTAATACATAAATGAAATTAAAATTATATTGCATTTGCAAGTTACAAAGTCAGAATCGCAAAATATAAACTCACAATTGTGCAAAAAAAGTCAGAATAGCAATATGTGACCCTCGACCACAAAACAAGTCATAAGAGTACATATTATATTGCCAAATGTCTTCTTTTTTCCATGGAAGAAAGAAAGTAATTGAATTTAAACTCTAAAGAAACAATTACATAATGCTAATGTAAAATATGGTATATGAGCATGTTGTGTCTTGATGTCATTTTAAACATTTTGAAATGTATCTGCCTTTTTAAAGCTACTATAACAATATCAAAATCTCACGATACGATAATATCGCGATATGAATTCCACGATACAATATTTATTGCAATATAAAAAATTAAAAAAAAAGACAAATGAAGAATTTGAAAAAAATTACAATTGTGTACATTTTAAAGTTAAATGATTCTATCTAATGTACTTTGAGAGTTCAAAATTAAGAGTTCCAACCCATGTTCTTAACTAAGAAAACTTTGAAAACTTTAAAGTGGACTCAACCCTCAGTCTAATTTACATTCACACTGGTGTTTTAGGAAGCCAAACAAATTAGAATATAATAATAATAATAATAATAAAAATGACATATATTGCAAAACAATTGCACTGTAAAATAAATGAAAACAGATGAAACAGACTTGATGAAGCGGGGTTAAACCACATTGTGCTTTCGGTTTTAGTTTGCTTGACAGATACTGTGCCAAAGCATAATGGCCCAAAACACAACTTTAAACACCTTTTATGTTAGAATAAGAAGTTTAAATATATTTTAAAAACACTTTTTGCCCGGAAGACCTATCATTTCATATTGTCATGTGACCATGATAATAACGATACAGTTTTGCTATCGCGATATCACAATATTTATAATATCATCACATCCCTAAAAGCTACTAATTGCATAGTTCATGCAAGTAGTGAATTAGGGTAGGAACTAATGCCTTCATGCCTTAAACATCATTTCCAGGCTAGTTTGTTTCCAATTTATTCCCTGACCTCCACAAACTTCCTAGTCTCTCAGCACATAAACTCTGCTGAGTTGTAGGCCGAGGAACATAGATCCTCAGTGTCATACATGTTTTCTGCCCTGAGTCTTAGTTCACCATCATCTGGTGCACAGCAAGTTTTTGTTTTGTTTGCTCGGCATGGTGGATTTGAAACTCAGGAGTCAAGATATTGGTAATGGAAGAGTGTGGTTTTACCCTCCGCTCCAGCAGTGCCACAGAGACCAAATATAAAAAAAAAAAAATGTACAGGAAGTATTAACTTAGTACCAGTCTGCAGAAAATATGCCTTGTAGAGAAGGTTTTGTGTTATTTTGGCATTGTCCTTTGTTTGAATGTCTTGCAATTGCCTACATGAGTGAGTGGATCAGTGTTCCAGAATGGAACACTAGATTACTATTTACTGAATAATGTGCAGTGTATACACTACATACTGCACACTATTACTTAACAAAATAATGTGAAACAGAATGCATCAAGCAGCATTTTAACAGTAGTATACTATTGTTGTCACATAACCACATTATTTACATTTCAATCAGCATGTGACATCAATATATATATGTATATATACACACATACACATACATACATACATACATACACACACACACACAAACACACACACACACACACACACACACACACACACACGCATACACACACACAATACCTTGACAACCATGGTTCTTTAATAAAAATGCCAGTTGTTTAAGAAACAAATTTCAGTTTAGTTTATTTTTTTTCTTTTTCAACTGCTTACACGCACAATCTTTACTTATCACACAATTTCTGAAACCTGACACTCAAACACCAGACACACACACAGACGCCAAATCTGCAAAACCATACACTAATTCTCGGCACTAAAGCACTTTTTGCAAAACACAACACACAATTCTCTATGTAACACACACAAATCTAACAGGAATTAATATTATGGCAAAGGAGTTTGCAAATGTTTGCTTTCGAGGTGTGTTTGTGATATTTTGAATGCAGTGCTTCATTTTGCAAGAGATTTTAGGCATTTTGCATTTTGTGTGTGCTATTCTTGGATCCGTGTGTAAAGTTTTGAAAAAAGAGGCAAAGTTTTGAAAATGCGTGTAAGCAGTTACAAAAAACTGTAAAATTTACAACTTGTTTTTTAATCTGCTTCAGGTGCTTTTTAAGCTTGTTTTGTCATTTTAAACCATTGTGTCCTCCTTGTAAGTGTGTTGAGGCCCCCTAGTGGGTCCTGAACCACTGAAAGGAACATAAAAAAAATGCTTAAAATCCTGACTGATACTTTCAGTTTATTGCACTGAAAACGAATGGCCAAGTCATGTGCATTGTATTGTGGGAAACAGTTTTATGCAGGGCCCTAATTCAGAACAGGACAACCATATTGCTATTTGTGTTTCTGCAGTATATAGTTTGTACACTAGAACGTTTTTAAAACTTTGATCATGAAACAATCAAGCAGGCCCTCAGTAAACCATGACATACCGTATATGTGCACTACCCTACAGTTCACACCTCCAATTTCTTTGTCATGTCCCGAGTCCTTTAAAGTTTTAGTAAACTTGCTCAGAATAAAGTACCAAGTTGGTTTGTCTCGCCCACCAACATGCGATTAAATACAATTGAGGAACGACCTCCGCTATTGTTGCTGAAGGTCTATGCAGTGAAACAAAATCTGCTTCATCAACCTTTCACAAGGTTAAAGGCTTCCACAAAAGACTCCCCCCTCATCTCCACAAAGCCGGAGAATGGGGCCAACATTGGATTTCACATGATCTTATCTCATTTGTCGGTCAAGATAGTATTTTCATCTCCCCCCACCCCCTCGTCCCTGCACAGTAATCCATTTCCCTCAATTCTGGGTCTTGAGACCAGCCACAGAGGGCCGTTGGATCAATATTTGCCAAGTTTAAACTAGAGGATTATCCGTCTGTCAGAGAGTCTAACAGAAGCCCTCCAAGGTGACATGAATCCTTTTTCTGTCCACCACCATTTTGGAGGTCACCCTCCCCTCAGAAAACATCACATGCATATGCACGGCTTTATTATATTCCTAATTACAGAAACCTAATATGCTATACTTTTTTCTTAATGTGGAATGCACGGCTCCAAAATATTGTCTTCTGCTCGCATTAGGAATCAGTCGTTTGTAGACCATGCATATTTGCTGATACTATTCTAACACTCAGCAATGACTTTTCAAAACAACATCTCATTAACGAGAAATCCCCGCAAAGCCACTAAGTAAACAAACTCAAACCGATGTTCCCTCCGTAGACCAATTAAAATGAGCTACCCACTGAAAGCGCAACTGAAATTTGAGGTTTACAGGCAACAGAAGAGAGGACATTGACTCAAACAGGTTGGCTGCTCATAAAGTACCTCAACCAAAATGCTTGTGTCCGTTAAAAGTGAACTGCGTCAAAGGTCACCAGATCAGCAAGGACTATGATTTTGAGGTCCTTGTTCATTTGGCAGCATGCTGTTTGTTTGTCTTCCAACTGTTGAAACTTTGGCATGCCTAATCATGAGGACTGAATAAAAATGTTTCTGCCACTTACATGCAAAAATCCTTGACTCAGATCGGCTGAGAAGTGAGCAGGCAGTTTCTAAAAAAAATATCACAGCATCTCTGGCCTTGCCTAATAAATTTTCAGACTACAAAGATGCAGAAAAAAAATATATATTTGGAAGGGAAAAAAAATGGTTTTCATTCAGTGGTTGCCAATGAGAAGCATGACATGTACTAATTTTGACTATTATTTTGAAGTGTTTTGATTGCTTGACTGCTTGCACTTCCTTGACATTGTCTCAAGGCCTATTCAATGTGCATTTATGTCATTTTTTCTCCCATTTTTTGACTGATTTGGCGTATTACTCGTGTGTGCTGTCCTCGGTATTATAATTAGTTGTCAGACTGTCAAGTTGTGTATAATCAATGGAAGTTGATTTTTAAATGTGTTAGAAGACATGATCATTCCTACTGTTCTTTATCTACTGAAATTAAATGCTTTGCAAATACACATTTCCAGACTACTAGGTTTTACAAACAGTGTTGGGGGTAACGCATTACAAGTAACACGAGTTCCCTTTCAGTCGGTCCATCTCGACGTCGGAGGACCGACGAATTGGGATCTCGCTTAGAGGGACCAATCTACTTCGAGTGTAAACTAAACGAGCCAATTCACATTGGCATGCGATTATTGCATCAGCTGCTGCTGATCACAGAGTGAGTATAAGTAGGCAGCAGATGCAGCGCATATTCAGCTTTTCGCTTCGGAGCCGAGCGATCACATCGTTCAGCTCCAGACTACTCTACTGAGAGAAGAAGACTGAACGAGTTCAGCGCGGTCTTGGAGAGCTCTTCGTGTTGGCGGACGGCATTTCAGCGGTAGTGGTTTCCCGTGTCGAGTGGGTTGCACACCCCCTGTTTGTGTTGCAGATGATCATCTCCCCTGTGCGCCTCAGCACGCTAAAAGAGATTTTTCCCCTAAAAGAGCAATTTCGGGTGCGTCTTTTTAAAGATGACGTTGCTTGGCAAACTTGACGTTACGTCTTTATAAAGACGATGTGGGTCTTGCTATAGACAACGTATCACCCGGGCATTCTGGATGCGGTCGTTACCTGGCACTGGGTGATGGTCACGATCACTGCCTCTCGTGCCTGGGCATGAAGCACGCTGAGGTGGCTTTCGTGGATGGCTCATGCTCCCATTGCGGGGGTATGACCATCTCGGAGTTGCGGACCGGACTACGTTACCTGTAAGGGGGCGGAGTGCCCGTGCCACTGCCTAGATCTGGGGTTCCCT
>NW_015505222.1:2621449-2633277 GCF_001515645.1 Sinocyclocheilus grahami
GATTCTTGAACGCCCCCGTGTCCCAGGCCGGCCTGTCGGCGACACGGTGGAGAACTTGCCCAGCGGTTCTCCGCTGACCAAAGCAGACTGAGGCCATCAGGTACATCCTTCCCCGGCGTGCAGCTGCTGCCGTCGCCGAGGGCAGCCCCCACTGCCACCCCAAAAACAAGAGCAGTGCTCCTGCAGCCTCCAGCAAAGCTGTGCCGTGGAGACGGTCGCAGCCCTCCACCCCTAAAGTTTATGTCGCTGCAATCGCTGCTAACCACGACCCCGTAGAAGGAGGTCGTTGAGGAAGCATGACCTGGTCGTCAGGTTCCTTAAGGGGGCGAGAAGGTTAAATCCTCCACGGCCCCCCTCTATTCCCTCGTGGGACCTAACGCTGGTGCTCACGGCATTACAGCAGGGCCCATTTGAGCCTTTTTGCAAGTTGTTGAGCTGAAGTTCCTTTCAATGAAGACTTTGCTCCTGCTAAGCATTGGCCTCCATCAAGAGGGTAGGGGACCTGCACGCATTTTCGGTCAACGATTCGTTCCTAGAGTTCGGGCCGGCTGATTCCCAGGTAACCCTGAGGCCCCGGCCCGGCTACGTGCCCAAGGTTCCCGCTACTCCCTTCCTCAGACCAGACCAGGACCTCAGACCAGCTCTCATATGTTAAATAACACAAATGTATCTAATCCCATTTTATTAACCAGTGTTTTTGATGCTGACTTTTGATGATCCAGTTCAACCATACTAATAAGCAAAAATGACTTTAGACAAACTAACAATTCTGCTTCATTGTTTTTTTGTTGCTGAAGAGTGTTGAACATTCTCCTGCATTCTACTGAACAGACGTGAATTTACTTTTCCTTCAGCCTGAGGTTTATTCATTACTAAAAACAATCAAGCTTTAAGTAAAAAGTTACTTTTTAGGGAGTAACGCAATATTGCAGTGCATTACTTTTAAAAGTAACTTTCCCCAACACTGTTTACAAATCATAGATTGGTAATATGTCAGCCAAGACCATTTCTGGTTGCATTACATGTAGTATGTGGCAGGTCGAATGATGGAAGGAACAGCATCTAAAAGTTCAATTAGCTTCCAAACAGATCTAAATTCAAACTTAAATATATATATATATATACACACACACACACACATATATACATATAAATAGATTGTATTTTAAATTTTGTCAGTAAATATCATGTCATATGCATTTGAGTTAAATTTACTCTGAAATAGAATATACAAAGTTCAAAAGTAACATTTTAGTTCACAATAATTTGCAAAATAATGTAATAATTTGCTTAATTGTCTGTGCATATGCTTTTATATATCTTTTATGTTAGCCAATTAATCTCATATATACTGTGTATGTATTGGATGCATTTGAGTAAGTTAATTAACCTTGTAAAGAGGTTCAGTTATTTTTTCTCAGCATATTTTCAACTACAATATGTTTTAATTAAACTCATTTAATTATAGTCAAGATGCATCTTTTCGTAATTATTGCTGACAAAATCAACAATACTTTTCGTCTGCGATTTCATTGGTTTTGATTAACATTGGGAAGGCCTGATATTAGATTAATAATAAGAGCTGCAACTGTCCACCAAAATCATCCAGATTTCATCCAAAGCTCACCCGAAAGTTACATTACCCATGGCACCTGCCATGTCTATGAATAGACCAGGATGAGTCAAAGCGGCCGCTCACGTACAAACAGCCCCCCCGCCCCCGTACCTGGCCCCTGTCCATTCACCCAGCTACACTAATGATTCAATCTGTCTATCCGTTCGGTGAGAGCCCTTCTCTCCTGGGCAGATGCGCCCTCTGAGACAAACCTCAATGCAGCGTGCTCACCAAGGCTCTGAGTTTCTGACAGGTTTGAGGTATCTCTGGGATGTAAGATGAAATCAAATCCTCAATTTGGCCCCTGACAGTCCTTGAGATGTTGAAGAAATACCAAAGGGTTGTGTGTGTATCTGTGTGGATCATTTTGGAAAAGGCCCCATCCCAAACAAAAATATGTTTAGGTAACACTCTCATTGTTAGTTGAAAATGTTATTTCTGTGTACATTCAAAATGACAGTGCTTTGTCTGTGCATATTTCTCTCCTGATTCAGATGAGATATTTTTTTTAATGGAGAATGCGATTCAAAATTGACTTTTTTCTTACAAACACAATTGTTTTTCTTCACAAGACTTTAATGGATGGACTAGAGTGGTGTGAGTGCTTTGTCTGTGCATATTTCTCTCCTGATTCAGATGAGATATTTTTTTTAATGGAGAATGCGATTCAAAATGGACTTTTTTCTTACAAACACAATTGTTTTTCTTCACAAGACTTTAATGGATGGACTAGAGTGGTGTGGGTTACATGTGGATTATTGTGATGTTTTTATTAGCTGTTTGGACTCTCATTATGACGGCACCCATTCACCGCAAATGATCCATTAGTTGAAAATGTTATTTCTGTGTACATTCAAAATGACAGTGCTTTGTCTGTGCATATTTCTCTCCTGATTCAGATGAGATATTTTTTTTTAATGAGAATGCGATTCAAAATTGACTTTTTTCTTACAAACACAATTGTTTTTCTTCACAAGACTTTAATGGATGGACTAGAGTGGTGTGGGTTACTTGTGGATTATTGTGATGTTTTTATTAGCTGTTTGGACTCTCATTATGACGGCACCCATTCACCGCAAAGGATCCATTAATGACCAAATTATGTAATGCTATATTTCTCCAAATCTGTTCCCGTGAAGAAACAAATTCATCAACATCTTGGATGACCTAAGGGTGAGTAGGTATTCAGATAATTGTCATTTCTAGGTTAACGATTCCTGTAACATTACTGGAAGAACATTTGTTCATAATTTTAAGAGAATGTTGCCAGAACTTTAGCCAAAGTTCTGAGATGGGCTTCTCTTGACACACGGAATGCAACACATGACGAAACCTGGACATTGAAAACACTACATTCAGAATCATAGCAGAATACTGTGCTTCACAGACACAAGGAAATGTTGTATTACCACTGCACCATCATTTCAAAATTGTGGACATATACAATCTGGCGTCTGTGTGCGTTTTGCGGTAGGTAAGACAGATATAACGCTCAATGATGTAAAACAATCCATTATCCCGTTGAACACCCCTGGCTGTTCCAAGCAGCGTTTGCTTACATTGTATGCGTAATGGATCTCTTTTATTTTCCAGTGTTCTCTTTATCGTTGGTAATAAATAAAGTTGTAATACCCATATGGAGTGTTATATTTGTTTTGCTTCTATTCTGCAATGTCCAAAGAAAAAGAAACAAAACAGCATGCTCAAATGTATCCATGGGAATTGTCTTGGCAGTAAGACCTATTGCCAATATTAAACTTTGGCTTGCTAGACTACGCTAACCACTCGCACGCTGCTAAGCATGAAACATTAATGAAAATGCACAAAACCTCTGCTGTGCCGCGGCACAATGACCAGCTCTCTCCAGAGGAGAAGTGATTTCTGTGCTTGTGGATACATACAAACAGCATCTCCAACAGTTTAAGCTCTTAATTTCATTCAATATATATTTTTAATTCTATATTACATTTTGTGTGTTCGTTTACAATATTTGCATACAAATATACATACAAACCTAATTTCCAAAGATGTCAGCTTTCTGTTATCTCATACTTACAAATGAGAGCCGTAACCCTATTAAGCCTACTGTATCTTATTTGATATGCCTCTAAATTACAAATTGGCTAAAAACCTGTTGTAAATAATCTGCAACATGCTTTTTGTTATTTGATTGCTAGTTTACACTGTTTTATCAAGGCCTGATGGTATAACTCTAACAGCGTCCACCTTCAAGTCATGGTACACGTGTCATTGAACATTGAAATATCATATTACAAGGACATTAAGATATAGAGTGAAAGTTGATAATTACATGCATTTTATGTAATGATATTCTGCTATATAGAATAACCCCCCCCCCCCCCACACACACACACACACCTTTAAAATATATATTTATATATTGTCTTAAGTTTCAATAAGCTCATCCTCATGACGTTCCAAACCTGAATGGCTTTTTATTATGTGGAACACAACATAATATATTTTGAATAATGTTTAAACTGTTTTTGTATATACAATGAAAGTAAACTGTCTAAAACAACACTGGAAAGAAATATACAGGTATGGAACAACACAAAGATGAGTAAATTATGACATAATTTGCATTTTTGGAATAACTATCACTTTAAACCTGTAAAAACCTTGAAATATGGAAATGATGAATGTAAATGACAGCAGAATTTGCATATCTCCTTTAATGACGTTGACTATCAACGTAAACGTGTGGTCACAGTTCCACCTACTTTCACTCTTTTAATGGCTATATAACGTGATCCTCAGACAATGCCTAACAATAGTTACACATATTCATTACGAAGTAGCAAAAATTAATTTTTTGTTTGGTTTCTCTTTTGGGGAGAATTTACAGCACATGCTTTATTTATGCTAAGAGCTTATTAAAAAGGTGTCAGCTCATGTTCTCACAAATAATTGAGTCTTTCAAATTGATCAAGAGGATTTCCTAATAGCTTTGAGTGCTGCTTTAACACCCTTGAAGTTTCTTCTCGCACCTTATTGTACCTGTTTGTTGAGCTGTATATAAATGGTACGTTTCAATGAGAACACATTTCACACACCTTCAGGCAGCTTTCATCTTGGAATTGATTGCCTTGATTTGTCAGAAGAGACCATATCGAGCCAACATGAAAGAAACAACACGTTTACGGTGGCTAGAACATATGTCCATCTACCTGTGACTAGAGATCTAGAGGAGATATCACAGGTCTGCATGTGAACTTGTTCTACAGCACCTGCATTCACACTAAAAGCCACTCCTACGGAAGCATGAATAATCATAGAGCCGAGCCTGAAAAGAAAAATAAATAAATAAAATGACCATATTCAAATGTCATGATTGATAAAGGTTTCTGTGGAACCCATCGGGCTCCACAAGGACAAGAATAAATATTTGCGACAACAGATGAAACATATTAGTGGACGCGGGCCATATGCAAATGGTGGCTGCAGGACTTGTTGGCTTGGCGTGCCGTAGTGGGCCGATCACAAGCAAACAGCGGGGTGACCCAGCAACAGCCGCGCTGACAGTGATCAAGCTGCTGGGGCTGGAGGCCTTTGGAGACCTGCTGGAATCATTAGTTCTCTGCTCTACTTCTGCCATGAGGTGTTTTCTTAGTGCCAGCTTTGGGACTTCCCAAATACCCCTATTGTTTAAAATGGCTTGCTGGATACAGAGCATTTCCTAAGCAGTCTTTTGTTTGCTCTGCAAAAGAACCAACTTTACTATGGAAGCGAATAAATGAAGCTTTCCATCACTACCCTTGTGACTTTTCGCAGCTTTTTTTTTTTTCTTTTCCTCTCCGAGTCCGGATGGCTGTGTTTTACTGATTTGCAAAACAAATGGCCCCAGGCTTGTGAGTCCATCAAAGCCTTGAGCTCAGAGAATGGAGTTTGTTTTTTTTAACTTAGAAACAGTAAGGTTATCTGCTGACAGAATGAGAGACCGTATGGTGTAATGGTCTGCTCTACTTCTGCCATGAGGTGTTTTCTTAGTGCCAGCTTTGGGACTTCCCAAATACCCCTATTGTTTAAAATGGCTTGCTGGATACAGAGCATTTCCTAAGCAGTCTTTTGTTTGCTCTGCAAAAGAACCAACTTTACTATGGAAGCGAATAAATGAAGCTTTCCATCACTACCCTTGTGACTTTTCGCAGTTTTTTTTTTTTCTTTTCCTCTCCGAGTCCGGATGGCTGTGTTTTACTGATTTGCAAAACAAATGGCCCCAGGCTTGTGAGTCCATCAAAGCCTTGAGCTCAGAGAATGGAGTTTTTTTTACTTAGAAACAGTAAGGTTATCTGCTGACAGAATGAGAGACCGTATGGTGTAATGGAAACAGACTAGTGTCATTCTCTGGCTGTAGAGGACTCAATTAACACATTTTGCTAAATGAGAGGATATTGTCTGTCTGCTTTAGAGTTTGTTTTCACAGCAGAGATCCACTCACTCTCATTCTAGCTGGATGTTTTGCTCTTCTCACTTTACATTGTGCTATTAAAAAGAAACATCCATTATTTCAGTCAGTTTTATATAATCTAGCTGTAGCTTCTTCATACTGTATGTATGTGAAAAAGTGGTTTGTAGAGAAATCACTTAGTATGTGTGTGTGTGTGTGTGTGATATGTAACATATATAATCTAAAGGTCATACATATTTAAAACATCTGTCATCATTTGCTCACCTTCATGTCATTCCAAACCTGTATGCTTAATCTTTAGTGGAACACAAAAGGATAAATTATAAAGAATTCATAGGTTATATCTGTCAAACTCATTAAAATAAAAAAATAATAATACTTGTAATATTTCAAATCATCCGAAGCCATATGATAGCTGTGTGTGAGGAACTGACTTAAATTTAGTAGGTGTAATATAAGTTGTAATGCAGTTTTGACCTTTATGTGTTTATTGTAGGGATGTCCCGATCAGGTTTTTTATGCCCCCGATCCAATCCGAGTCATTGAATACTGAGTATCTGCCGATACCGAGTCCCAATCCGATACTTGTATACTCCTAGAGTTTGGTGCATAATTCAAGTACATTAAAGTTATCAAAGATGCAACCCATAGTAATGCATTATAACAATGACGTCCCTGATAGTCTAGCAGATAAAGTAAACTGTAAATACATGAGTGATCATTACAAAAGTGTGCATCAAATCAAAGTCCCTTTAAGGCAAGTCATGTCACTCGGCGGACATTTTTTAAACGCCTCTCGGGCATGCAAGTGCAGCTCCTATCTCTTTGAATGGGAAAACATCAAATTCTCCAAAACTGTTCGCCAAGCTTTAGATTAAATTTTATATTTGAAATCACCAATGAAATCTGACAACAACTGTCTCATAAATGACGATGTATGAGATAGAGCAGCCATACTGAGCACTGCATATTTCCCCATTGAAAACTATACGAGTGACATGTCTTGGGTATTCTACAGTCTTTGATCAAATACACTGAACACAGAAGCTCAAATGTGAGTGACGCGCTAGAACAGACCTCACTGGCATCGGTTTTAATGGTGGCTAAACACGCACATTTGAGCATCTTCTTTTCCTTTTAATACCGTTTGGCAAATCTACTAGAAGGCGCATACTGCATCACCGGCATGACAGCTGACGTAAAATAGGGATCGGGCTTAGGAGAGCCAATACGGACCAGTTAAAAAAATGCTTGATCGGCCCTGATCCCGATCCTTGAGATCAACTTTGGCCATCACATGGGTTTGCAATGGCATGCAGGTGAGTACATAATTACAGAATTTTCTTTTTTTTTTCTATTTGCTCTAACCAAAAAGACCAAGATAGCCTACATGGCGAAAATAAGGTCCTCCATCTAGTAGTCCAGCTGTTCAAGCATCTAGGCCAGCTTGGACCTTGGATTTCCAGCAGTATTCTTCACTCGAGTTAATGATGTGAGGGGAGGCTGCTGTCTCTTGTAAGTTCATTTATCACTCCAGTCAACTTATGTCTACTGAGTGACTTATCTATCTCCAGCAACTGAGCAACAAACATGTGCATCAGAATCCACAAGGTCCGTCCTGCGCTAGCACATGGCACGGCGTCATACAGGCTGGCACTGCCTGGCACGGACTGTCTTTGGAGGATTCTGCGGTCTTCACTGTGCCATCCAGCACTCAGATTGCCAGGAAACCCATTCAAGCACTCCAAGTCCTTCCACCCCCACCCTACATCTCTTTCCTGCCCCATTTGCCCAGCACAGACTCGCACATAAATGACTCGTTCCTCCTGGTCTCATCCATCTATGGTTGTCGTTGGCTGGCCGTCTCCGATCCCCAGCGCTCTTCCCTCTGCATCCCTACCTGCCATGACGTCCCCTTTCTACCTTTCTTCACTCCGTCTGCTCACCCCCTAGCCGAAGGCACTCCATACCAACAGTGATAAGTACCATCTGCGCCGTCACCCGCCAACTCCTGCCCCTGAGGAACGAGAGCTACGGGGTGGCTTTCCCTCTCATCGCCCCCCTCGCTCTTCCACTGTGCACCCTCTCTGTCACTCTGATAATTCTTCCTTTTTGCCCCTTTCTTCCGAGCTGCTTTCCTCATCCCTCATGTCTGGACCAGGAGATGAGATTTAGGAAGCCTCCAGCCTGCTGTGCTTTCTGGCCATGGATGTAAAGCTCCTGGCAGACGTCTCGAGTCTTTGTGTCACAGCTTACAATGGAACTGCATGTCGGAAATCCATCTAAACCATGTCCATGTCCCTCATATGCTGCCTGCTACCTGCCCACACCATAATTCATCCTTTTTTTTCTTTCTAGAGCCAACTACATGTGCAAACTCTTTCTTTGTTCAAGATGTTCAGCTCTTTTTGGCCAAACTTTTGAGTTGAAGTCTTGTAAGATCACTAGAGTATATTTTAAAGAAAATACTATTTCAGTCTTTCTACTGTTAAATTTACGATTTTTACCTTTCTTCACTCCGTCTGCTCACCCCCTAGCCGAAGGCACTCCATACCAACAGTGATAAGTACCATCTGCGCCGTCACCCGCCAACTCCTGCCCCTGAGGAACGAGAGCTACGGGGTGGCTTTCCCTCTCATCGCCCCCCTCGCTCTTCCACTGTGCACCCTCTCTGTCACTCTGATAATTCTTCCTTTTTGCCCCTTTCTTCCGAGCTGCTTTCCTCATCCCTCATGTCTGGACCAGGAGATGAGATTTAGGAAGCCTCCAGCCTGCTGTGCTTTCTGGCCATGGATGTAAAGCTCCTGGCAGACGTCTCGAGTCTTTGTGTCACAGCTTACAATGGAACTGCATGTCGGAAATCCATCTAAACCATGTCCATGTCCCTCATATGCTGCCTGCTACCTGCCCACACCATAATTCATCCTTTTTTTTCTTTCTAGAGCCAACTACATGTGCAAACTCTTTCTTTGTTCAAGATGTTCAGCTCTTTTTGGCCAAACTTTTGAGTTGAAGTCTTGTAAGATCACTAGAGTATATTTTAAAGAAAATACTATTTCAGTCTTTCTACTGTTAAATTCACGGTTTTAGCAATCTGAGAGAGAGAGAGAGAGAGAGAGAGAGAGAGAGAGAGAGAGAGACAGACAGAGACAGAGAGAGGGAGAGAGATAGAGAGTTATTTCAAAGTAAATTATTCTCCAATGTATCTATTATCTGGACAAATGCTTCAAAATAATTTACTGAATGACACTTAATTGCATGCCATATTTGTAATTACATACAGTATTTGCAATAATGCAAATGCAAATTAGTATATTTAAAATATATTAACTTTAAATGTAATAGTAAATAAGACACTATAGTTGTAAATATAATCATGTACAGAAACGTGTGCTTTAGTATGGTAGTCAACATCAAATTAATTGATTTAAAGCATGACACAAGTTTGAATATTAAAACAATGATTTAAATGTACTTTAAAGTAAAACTTTTATTTTTACATTATAATAAAGTGCACAAAGTGTTAAATGTGTGGCCTTTTATTTAATCAGTATTATATCGCAAGTAGTCAATATTTACTGTAAATATAGACTTTTAAGGTATTAAAATGCACTACAATTTTCCATTCAGTACGATCTTGTGAAAATATTGTACTTGTGATAAAAAAGTGCAGTTCTTTTTCACAAGGGGTGTGCTATTTTTTTTTTACTTTTTTATATCAATTCCTGTAACTCAAATAGTAGCTCATGATTCATGACCCTAGTATTGTGAAAGGTTATGGGTTCGATTCCCAAGAATGCATGAACTAATGTGTATCTAAACTGCTATTTAAATCACTTTGGGAAGGGAAAAAAGGCAAATACATATTAAAAAGGAAAGGCAATTTTCTTGAGAAAATTGAGCCCATGTTGATTAATGACAACAGAGCAACGCAACAAAACTAACAACTGATAAAGTGGTGAATAGAAGGAATGGTTCTAACGTGTACATCTCTGCAAAGTCTCGTGAGGAACAAAGCAAACACATCACGCTGAGTTCGGTTGCCAAACCATTTGAGAGTAACGATTTGTCCTTGTCAGCAGATGACACATTTTTGTTGATGAACATTGACTGTGTTAGATTAGCCGGAGCGTTGTTCCCTGTTGTGTTCCAATCCACTTCGGCAGCATTTGAGTTTAATACAGCAGCGGGTGTCGGAGACCTCTCTTATAAATTCAGAATGCAGAAAAAAAAGAACGAGCGAGAGAGGAAGAAAGAGTTTAAGAAAACATGCATGTCTCTCATGTCATTTTCAGGCTTAAACTCAAACGAATCTGAGATTGAGGATTAACCTTTTCGTACAGGAAGGAGGGCATTGACATCTCCCACGTATTTTATCTTATTCCATTTGGTGGAATCGCTCAGCTCGTCGTGTAATTTATTTGCGTACTTGCGCCCTTAAGGGACACTGGATGCTGTATCTGTGAGTGACTGATATGCCGGACCATTAGAAGGTCAAAGTCATCAATTACACTTATGCACGGCTAAGAAGAGTGCTCCTGCAATCCAGAGCGAGATTCGGCTTTAGAGGGGAAGATGTCTAGGATGTAGGTCACGGCAGAGTAAGACAAATGGATGTATCCTCCGGAAGAATCAGTCTCCATTCAACGCTGGACCGCAATTACACCACGTAAAGACACACGAGAGTGGGGCACTGGGTCAATAAACATGTTTACACTGCTCACTTTAAGATTCATTTTCATAATTAGATGGCAACACATTCGTCTCTCATGAGGCATTCTCAAAATGTAACGTCTTCTAATATTATGTTTTATTTTGGTTTCTGGAAAGGATTGTTTCAATGGCTGAATTTGCACTGTCAACCAGTTCAGATCTTTCCACACATGTCTAGCACGCATACTGCTGCATTATAAAACACTTCTAAAATTTGATTTAAAAGATCACAGGTTTGATTCCCAAAGAATGTATGAACTGATCAAATGTCAAATGTTATCTCAAAAGCAAGTTAAGTCACTTTGGAAAAATGCATAAATATAATACATAAATGTATTAAAAAAGGAATTGTGGTTGAATGAGTTCTTGAGAAACACAATGCACATTAATTAATGACAACAGAATAATGCAACAAAATTAACACCTGATTAAATTAAAAACCAATGCTAAAATGAAAATAAATTAAGCACTTCTAAAATTGCATTCTGGATTAAGGAATTCAGTTTTTCAAACTTTTTACATTGTCTCCGTAATTTGGTATTTTTCATTAACAGATCAAGCTCACATAAAGTTAATGCACATAAATTATAATGTGTGAATCATGATGAAGCTGTGTGTACGATTCATTCATTGTGTAAAAATCCTGCCGATTCAAATGCATTGATCTTGATTTGAATTTGTGTTAGCCAATAATCAATGCTTGAAAAAAAAAAACTAAAATAACTTAAACACTTATTACAACTGTTGTTACATGTGCATAATGTCATTGAATGAAAATATTTAATTATTTAATACATTTATTATTATTATTATTAATTCTTTATTTATTGAGATAAACAGGGACATTTGTATTTGTATCATTGTTTAATTGGTCAATATGCATTGCTGGAAGTATTTAAATGCACTTTAATATATAAATAAATAAATACACAAACAAACAAACAAATTAATTAATAAATAAATACTGACCAAAACTGGTGTCAGAAGAATTCAATTAATTTTGTATCAAATCAAATTTAATTGTGCAAAAAAAAAAATAATAATAATAAAAAAAAAAAATAATATATA
>NW_015505222.1:2633379-2662756 GCF_001515645.1 Sinocyclocheilus grahami
AAAAAAAAAATATATATATATATATATATATATACAAAAACCAGTGAATCGTGAATACAATCAGTTTGATTCGTTGTCAATCCAATGATTTACATCAGGGGATGGAGTACACTACACGATGGAGTACACTACACGACTTAAAATCTGAACATATTTTAAAACACTTACCGACTTAGTCACAAAGGAAAAACTGACCATCATACACTAAACAACTGAGGATCACAGACTACCAGACTTTAAAGTCCTTAAGATTGCAACAAACTCATGCAGAAACATGTGCCTTGCTGGTAGGAGGCTCTTGAAAAGTATGTGTTCTAAAATCAACTCAAAATATCAAACATGTTTGATATCCTCAGACTGGATGAATTCATAGTCTGGATCTATGAGTCTATGAACATCATACTCGATTTTCTATTAAATCTGCTAATCTGCAGACTGACTCTGACTTTCGGCAACTAGCGTCAACTTCTCCAGACTGTAAATTGGGGGAAAAAAACATTGTAGTGCATTCCAGGCTTAAGAGCTATTAGGATACATGTATTAATGTATTTATTTTAGAAAAGCTGCATTCTCTATATTTTCCCTTTGCCAATTTATCAAGAAAAATACACTTAATTCTCAGAAAACAATTCTTGATATCACACTCAATTTGGATTCTCAAGTAAATCATCTTTTAGGGATGTTTAAAAATTGTTAATCTTTGCAGTGTAAAAGCAGCCTAGTAGCTTGGAGATCTCAGCAGCCCCTTGAGAGAACAAGTTTTTGACATTTCTTTTTTAACCACACGCTTCATTTCCACAGAACCAGTACTTTACTCTCCGCTGATGAAAAACTAATCACTTAATCACATATTTCTAATAAGCCTCTTACTGCTCTGTCACACGGACTCTGGCGGAGGTCTCTTCGGGGAAATGTTTGTGACAGCTTAGTAAATAGCTGATGTTTTTTTTTTTCCCCAGGCTAAGGCAAACCCTACAACGAGAGAGAACCCGTGTGGACTGACCCACGCAGTGAAAGGATGCAAACGCGAATCACTCTCTTTTTCTGCCTGTGCAGACATACATCATGGTGAAGGTCATTGGGATGGGAGTCGAGCTGCTCCTGATGGACCCCTGGTGTCCCATTCATCCAGAGGCGACAACATCATGACATTAAACAAATCTGACTGACCTGAACTCAGCAGCTACACATGCAACATTTCTGTAAGACGTGTACTTACAGCCCCGTCTCTCTTCATTTTTTTTTTTTCTTCAGTTTTCTCTCAAAAAAACATTCCTTCAGGACATGGAAGACGTCTTTGGAGGTTCTTTTCTTGTGTCCTTGTCAGATTATAGCATCATCTATTACACAACGCTTTTACCTAGATTTCTATCCGGTTGCTTGACCCCAAGGAGGGAAAAAAAAGTAGTAAAAGTTACTCAATGAAGGAGAGTAATGGATGTGAACTTTTGAGCTAAATATATAGACATCTGCTCTCTCTGACACCATGTGAAAAGAGGAGAGAAGTCTTTTAATTAACTCATTAATTAGATATCATAACTGACACCCCACTGGTCTACTTTTAAGTGTGGACTAGAGATATTTTGAGCAAGTGAGATCGAGCCCCAGGCTTCGGGTAAAGGAGTTTTTGAATGTTAATCACAGTGTGTCGCATTTCACAAAGCGAAAACGAACATGTTTACATTTAGAAATGCAACTTGTGTGGACTTTGTGAAATCACACTTTCATGGACCATCTATCATGTCTGAAACAGTTATATAAGTAAACATCCCCTGTGTAGGAATCCAAACAATCCGGAGAAGGAAAGACGGCATTACAAATGCATGGTGGGAGGCATAGCTTGTTTGGGGCTCTATTTGTATAGTCAGAATGGAAATGTGACACAAATCCGTGTTTAAACAAAAAGCTTAAAGCTTACGGAGAGCCATTTCATCATTCCGACAGATACCTATGTCTTAAGAACAAGCACACAATCAACTACAATAACACGTGAACCTTCCCGATGTAAAAAGTCACCTTGTGGGGAGAAGAGGGAGGGGGGCAATGCTGATAAATCCAGCTAAAATCAACTTTTGATAGAGGTTACATGGTTTCTAGCTGGTTGGTGTTGGTGATTTATGGTCATCAGCTGATTCAAGATGGTTGATCATTTGGATCATCGACTGTTCGACCAGATACAAGTCGTGGGGAAGGGGAAGTCATGGCCTAATGGTTAGAGAGTTGGACTCGTAACCCAAAGGTTATACATGTCACTCGTCACTATACATGATAGATGATTGTAGGTGGGGGGGAGTGAATGTACAGTGCTCTCTTCCACCTTCAATACCACGACTGAGGGACCCTTGAGCAAGGCACCGAACCACCAACTGCTCCCCGAGCGCCGCAGCAAAAAATAGCTGCCCACTGCTGTGTGTGTGCACTTTGGATGGGATAAATGCAGAACACTATTTCCGAGTACTTAGTAAATAGCTGATGTTTTTTTTTTTCCCCAGGCTAAGGCAAACCCTACAACGAGAGAGAACCCGTGTGGACTGACCCACGCAGTGAAAGGATGCAAACGCGAATCACTCTCTTTTTCTGCCTGTGCAGACATACATCATGGTGAAGGTCATTGGGATGGGAGTCGAGCTGCTCCTGATGGACCCCTGGTGTCCCATTCATCCAGAGGCGACAACATCATGACATTAAACAAATCTGACTGACCTGAACTCAGCAGCTACACATGCAACATTTCTGTAAGACGTGTACTTACAGCCCCGTCTCTCTTCATTTTTTTTTTTTCTTCAGTTTTCTCTCAAAAAAACATTCCTTCAGGACATGGAAGACGTCTTTGGAGGTTCTTTTCTTGTGTCCTTGTCAGATTATAGCATCATCTATTACACAACGCTTTTACCTAGATTTCTATCCGGTTGCTTGACCCCAAGGAGGGAAAAAAAAGTAGTAAAAGTTACTCAATGAAGGAGAGTAATGGATGTGAACTTTTGAGCTAAATATATAGACATCTGCTCTCTCTGACACCATGTGAAAAGAGGAGAGAAGTCTTTTAATTAACTCATTAATTAGATATCATAACTGACACCCCACTGGTCTACTTTTAAGTGTGGACTAGTGATATTTTGAGCAAGTGAGATCGAGCCCCAGGCTTCGGGTAAAGGAGTTTTTGAATGTTAATCACAGTGCGTCGCATTTCACAAAGCGAAAACGAACATGTTTACATTTAGAAATGCAACTTGTGTGGACTTTGTGAAATCACACTTTCATGGACCATCTATCATGTCTGAAACAGTTATATAAGTAAACATCCCCTGTGTAGGAATCCAAACAATCCGGAGAAGGAAAGACGGCATTACAAATGCATGGTGGGAGGCATAGCTTGTTTGGGGCTCTATTTGTATAGTCAGAATGGAAATGTGACACAAATCCGTGTTTAAACAAAAAGCTTAAAGCTTACGGAGAGCCATTTCATCATTCCGACAGATACCTATGTCTTAAGAACAAGCACACAATCAACTACAATAACACGTGAACCTTCCCGATGTAAAAAGTCACCTTGTGGGGAGAAGAGGGAGGGGGGCAATGCTGATAAATCCAGCTAAAATCAACTTTTGATAGAGGTTACATGGTTTCTAGCTGGTTGGTGTTGGTGATTTATGGTCATCAGCTGATTCAAGATGGTTGATCATTTGGATCATCGACTGTTCGACCAGATACAAGTCGTGGGGAAGGGGAAGTCATGGCCTAATGGTTAGAGAGTTGGACTCGTAACCCAAAGGTTATACATGTCACTCGTCACTATACATGATAGATGATTGTAGGTGGGGGGGAGTGAATGTACAGTGCTCTCTTCCACCTTCAATACCACGACTGAGGGACCCTTGAGCAAGGCACCGAACCACCAACTGCTCCCCGAGCGCCGCAGCAAAAAATAGCTGCCCACTGCTGTGTGTGTGCACTTTGGATGGGATAAATGCAGAACACTATTTCCGAGTATGGGTCACCATACTTGGCCACATGTCATGTCACTTTTAAAACAACTTGGTCTGACCAAAAATGGCCTATTTAGGTCAGCTGATCAACCGCAGTTTGTACCATTTAAGGGCAGGTTGAGATGGTTGATACCACAATAATGTTTGCTAGCAATGCCAAGGTCATGGGTTCAATTTTGTTAACATGTTAAGTTTGTATTATTATTGTATTGTATTTGTATTTGTTAACTATTCTCACTATTTACTATACTAATCTTTACTAGAACGCACATTGCTAGCAAACTAGCATATTGGCTGTTTATTTGCACTTATAAAGCACATATTAATGCCTTATTCTGCATGACCATATTTAAGATCCCTTAAACCAACACCTACAATTAACAACTAATTCAGGAGCAAATTAGGAGTTTACTGAGACAAAATTCATATTTAATAGTTAGTTGATAGCGATAACTGGAATAAAGTGTGACAAAAATAATTAATACAATGAATATACAACAAATATATTTATATATTTATACATTTAAAATGTTTGTATAAAGTATTAGTAGCCTACATGAAGAAACCAAGATTAATTAAGATTAAAATTAAAACTAAGATTAACCAAAGTAAAGATTAAACAAAAGGAAATAAAGAAAAAGTGTGAAAAACAACAATGATCAATGGAATGGAGTTTTACTGGAATACAATATATATATATATATATATATATATATATATATGCATTCAGTCTTTAATGTGTTACTTGCCATTTATTTGTAAATATGTGTATTCATTTCTGAGTGAACATTATTCAATATAATATATGTTTTGTTGTTGTTGTTTCTCCCAAAAGTTTATTATCTATTGTAATAACTAATATTAATAGGGGAAAAAATGGCACACCTGGGCTTCATCAGACTGATGAAGAGCCTGTGTGCTCAAAATTATTATTATACATGTTTTGGTGCATGAAGTGGTGCGTGGAGCCAGCCAATCAAATTAAACTGTCAAATTTTGAATAACACTGATTAACATTTTTGAGTGCAATGCACATCAAATGGTCACTGCATGGACTGTGGTTGGTCAAGCTAATGCTAAGACTAATTTGAGAAGACATAAACTGAACCACGACTAAAAACAAGGAGGAAGCTAGTAGGCTTAGAGGAAGGATGTGGAAGAGGACCCGGGTAGATAAAGGCATTGCTTTGCATCAACAGAAGCATGCTAATGACTCCACTGAACGTGGATTGTTTTGAGAAAGTCGACAAGAACTGCAGCATGTTTGTGGCGCAGCAGAATAGCTAATCCCCTAGCAAGATTAGCATCACTGATTGAGCGCGAGCAGACCCTGATTAAAAAAAGTCAATGAAATAAATAAACAGGAACTAGAAACACGGCCCTGGGGCTTTGTTTGTGCTGGGTAATTAGCTGGAGACACCCCGGCATCTCCAGTCACAGTGCAGCTGCTCAGGGAGAGGTCTGCGAACGTGCCACACAGGGATACAGCAACTTTGGGGAGGAACAGCTGTTATGTCGATGACAGAGGCGATGAAATGGAGCTGGAAAAGCCAAATGATGGATGGGAGTGAGTCATGGAGGTCGTTAAGGGATGAGAGACGCACACCTCTTGTCCGTGACATCACTCATGATCGCTGATCAAGTTAACGTGTCGCGCCGCAGAGATGATCATCGGCGGGCCTGTAGATAGAGAGAGAGTGTGGGTGCAGAGAAAGGAATATTTATGAGAGCGAAGACACAAATGGAAAGGGAGAGGTTCGTAAAGGAGAGGATGTAGAGAGATGAAAAAGACAGAAAGAGAGATAGAGCACTACAGTGAATGGTTCCCTGGCATTAGAGTCCTGACAAGTTGGATGACATTTTGCCTTCAAGAGGCTACAAGCGGCGAGTGACAGAGGGAGTGACAGCTTCCTCTGCGAGAGTTTGCAGAGACTCGATGTCCTTTTCCTGCAAAGAGAAAAAAAAAAGAGGCCGGTCCGCAGCGCTCGCCTATCTGCCTTCTCGTGTCATAAAGCGTTCCAGTGAGGAGATCACAGAGAATGACCTCTGGAGCTGTGAAAGTAATAGTCTACAAGTGCACACACACACACACACACACACATATTCACCGGGCAGATCTTTTGATCCTACAAGTCAAAGTCAGCCAGTTCTTAAGCATCAGAATCCCTTCATACTAAAGCTGCATGATTCTGTCAAAAAATTGCATTATCTTTCAAAAGTTTGGTGTCTGTAAGATTTTTTTTGTCAGTGAGTCTCTTATGCTCAACATAATATCAAAAATACAGAATTGTACAAAATATATTGTAATATATTTTAAAATGCCATTTATTCCTGTGATGCTAAACTGTATTTTCAGCCTTATTACTCTAGTCTTCAGTGTCACATGATCACGTGGTCACAGAAATCCTTCTTATATGCTGATTTGCTGCTAAAGAAACATGTATTCTTATTACGATGAGACGGTTAAAAATGTGTGTGCTGTGTAATATTTTTGCTGAAACTGTAATACATTTTTTTTTTCCAGTATTCTTTGATAACCAGAAGGTAATTCAATTAAAAGAATGAAAAGAACATAATTTATTTGAAATATAAATATTTTGTAAAATTATAATTGTATTTACTGTCACTTTTGATTAATTTAATGCGCGCTTGCTGAATAAACCTGATTATTTTGTTTAAGGTTACAGACCTCAAACTTTTCAACGTTAGTGTATATTGTGATTGTTTAGACAAATATTGCAATTTGAACTGCAATGTGATCAATGTGTTGGCCTATTACTTAGTACTGCTGCTTATATCAAGACTAAAATGCACACAGACACATTGACCAGCTTAAAAAAAAAAGTGTGCAAAATGATGTAAAGGATAATGTAGTGTAATGTATTGAAATATTGTTAAAAATGTTATATCACAAAAAATAAAAAGAAAGTGTGCTACAAGACACATACAATTACTATAGTGTTGGAAACTGGTGCAACTCTCATATACCTGTATATATAGTGTAGCACGATTTTAATCCAATTAATTGTACAGTCTGTATTTTTATTGTAGGCTTTTTGCTGAAGGCGTAGAACCAAATCTGGCATGTTAATAATTCTTGCACGTTCCTCTGATTGATTGTTCCTGTGCTACAGATTTCTTTCCAAAAACTTAGTTTTTAGTTCAAAAGCGCTGGCCGTGGCCCAATATCTGAACTATAACAAGCACTTTCATGTTATTTCTGGCTACAGTTCAGCTGGTTTTCTGAATTAGTACAGTATACACACTCAAATTTCCCATTTGTGCCTAGCAATTAAATGCATTTATGCAAATAAATGATATTCAGGGAAATAATAGAGATTTGTGACAACGGTTGATACAACAGTAGACCAGCTTATTCGTGTTAATATGCAAGATCCATTCTCAACAACATTAATGCCAAATTTTTTCTGCACTCATGAATGAAATGTCTGAGAACTTCATTCTTCACTGGTTGTCAAAATATACACAGAAAGGATCATTATTCTAACTTAATGAAATGGGTAAAAGTTATTAAAATTTTTTTTAATTATTCCTGTGAATTGACAGTTGTGAAATATTCTGTATAAATGTAATAAACTGTGTTGTTCATCAGATATCCTATTTTAAAACAACATCCCCAAATGTTTCAAATCATCATTTGCATTTGTGAATTTTCAAAGTACTATACTTTGAAAATAAAACCCATTTTATTTGATAGTTGAGACTGTGAAGTCATTTTTGTTCAACCATTTGAAAGCAAGCACTTTAAACAGACCTTTACAAATTTTAATGAAATTGCCCTTACTATATTAATGCTAATAAACACAGAATATGGAGTGTTTTTAGCTTTGCTTTTCACATTAACACATTAGACTACAATTGGCTAATTAGATTTGATAATGTTTTGCCCTACTCTAATTTTCATTTGAATAATTCAGCCCTTGAAAACGCAGCAGCTAAAGAGTCCTGACACAGACACTATGAGCAAGAATTCAGAAGCAAAAAGCACACCATTAACATGAGTGTGATTTTATTAAAGCTGAAGATTGTAATTTTAATGTTAAGATACGTTATGCTATCCTAGTGTAATAGGCAGAGGCTCTGTTTATTTAAAATACTTAAACCAGCCCAAAATTGGGTCAACCAATTGCATGTGGCTTGGGGACAGGACTACACGAATGTTTGCCCAATACCAGAGCATTTGGGAAACCTGTTTGGAAACACCCATTCACAAAGTTGTCTTTTTTGGAGTGTCTATTTACACTAAGTGCAAATAGCCCACCTTGTTGGTAGATGCTATTTACACTAACCCCACCCAGCAACATGTGATTGGGCTAGTCAACACTACAAAATACAATCTAAAGACAGCTCCAGTGGTGTAGATGGTAAAGTGTGTGCCACAGTCATTTTTGACGCGATCTACCTTGGGTTTGAATCCGCTTTTTGCCTAATTTTTTAAATCCCTTTTCAAATCTCATATAACACTAGAAAAGGCATTTATTTTCAATAAATAAAATGTCGGAAACATTCGAAATGTGAAAATAAAGTATCGGGTTGGGTTACGGTAGGTGTAGGGAGGGCTTATATTGTCCCAATAAAGTGGCATCCATTTAATAATTTGAATTCAAATTATAATTTACAATCAATACAGTATTATCGCATGCTCTTTTGTAATACTGAGGTGCAGATAATTGCCACTATTTAGTGTAAATAGCTAAGAAAATATGCTATTTTCACTTAGTGTATATAGCATCTATCGCTATTAAATAGCCGCTGCCTATATTTTTCTTTAAATCTGAAATGCCATGCTTTCCCATTAGCTTCAAATTACCAGAAATATTTGCTTTATTACTTTCATATATTTCTTATTAGTAAATGTTAGTGGTGATATTACTCTGAAATTCCTATGGACTTCAAATTATCTTCAAGAGAATTGAATGAACAATGCTCTGAGTAGTTTATGCTGATTAATTGTACTTTGTGTAGCAAGAGCCAGATATTAGGAATCTAGAATGCTAAATATTTTAGTAATATGTGAAAATGGAGAGTCAGTTATCGCTAGCGAGAGGGTGAATGGAGTAATATTTCAGGCTGGTAATCTCACTTTACAGATCAGATAACAATTTGCCCCTTTAATGAATTAGTGTATATATTACTTTATTTCCTCCTGCGATTCATTTCAAACTAATGTAGATAAAATGTCCCACTGTTAACTATGAATTGAACCCTGTTTGAATCAAACACTGCTAGGCATCGGGGTCGCTGGCTTCAGCTTTAATAACAGCTCACATTCAATGCAGCGGCTCTTGTCTAAGCAAACAGTATAATCTTAAGAGCACCGAGGTCATGTCAGCTTTTCTCTGTTGTTTATTGACCTTGCCATCGACTAACAACACATTTACTCTTTACTTTCCCTGTACACTAATTCAACAGAGGCAGATGAGACCCACAAAGCAATTGCTGTCAATGTATCCATGGGGTTAAGACTTAATTTATTTTTTCCCCTCCACGTTTTTTCTTCTCTCCTGAAAATCTCATTTCCCTAAGGGCAATTATAATAAGAGAATCGATGCTTGAGTGAATTTTAATTTGTCATATGGAGAGAGGGAAAGATATTTCAATCTACACTGTGACTGTTGTCATTAGCAGAGAGAAAGATGAGGCAGAGACAGAGCTTCAGCGCTGGACTCTCCAACAGTGACAGTAGTAAAAATGTATTGTTTCAAAAACTTGGGAGAATGTATAATATGATTTATCATTTAGTTTTTATTTAGCTACTTATCTCACTCCAGCACACTTAAAATGTTTGCAAAGTTTTTTTGCACCTACAACAGTCATATATTAAATGTGGTGATTAACTAACCTCTTCACATTTGTGGAAGGAGTAGCTGTGTTTAATTATGGGTTGCAGATTTGCTATAAGGTCCAGTATCGTTGGCACTGCCCCATCCTTCAAAAGCAGAGACTATACTCTAATTTCGAAAGATGAAGGGAAAATATACAGTATGATTCAACATATACTATATATAAGCCAGGAATGTGCATTAAGAAAGTAAACTTTGATGTTGAATCATAGTAGTTGTGTGATATTGCATTTCTACAACAGTTTAACGGCACAAGTGCAATTACAGAGTATAATACAAACCCTTTTGCAGAACTACTTCCTTCCACTGATTCAAATCTCAGTTGACAGTTTAGCAGATGACCCCGTGCCTCCGTTACTAAATCGAAAACATCACATTACAACTAGTAACGAAGAAACATTGAGTTGCTTCATTGAAAGATTATTGTATAATGTAGAGTATTATGGAGATAGACTGAGTGAGTGTGATTACCTGTATTTGATACAGCGTTCATTCTTCAGCTCAATCTCATATTCACAATAAAGAATTAAATAGTTTGAATGTCCGCTGAGGAAAGTATATCTTTGTCGTACTATCCTTTCATGTGTTAAGGGTGATTTCCGATGACAGCGCTGCTCAGTGCATTTATTGTTTGTGTCTTACGAGGTGTTATTGAAATTAAAAATAACTTCCTTGTTTACAACTCCGTTTCAGTCTCTGTCAATACAAAAGTCTTTACTGCTGACTCACTCATAAAGACAGTCTCTTGTCGCCATCTAATAGTGAAACAATGTAACTAAAATCACCATCAAAACCACACACACGGATTCTCAATAATAAATCATATTATTGAATACTACTATTATTTATATAAATATTATTTGTTGAATAATAACATTTGACAAACAACAAGCCCCGTATTTAATTATATATATGGGGGGGATTTAAACACATTTGATTTAATTAGTGCATTTCAGTGGTTAAATGCATATATTAGTTAATCTTAAACTCAATATTTATTTATGTATTTATTTTTTTTATGAGATATTAAATCACGGTCTACATTACTGCTATTCTGCAGCACATTTATAGGGACTCCAGTTTCCAGATCTTTTCTTCAGTCTGTGAAATTAACTGAATTAATTGGCTGTGGTTTCAACACATTCAGCATATTGTATCGTTTCTCTCTCTCTCTCTCTCAATGACCCAACCAAAGTAGCTTTAAAATAAATCAGTACATCCAGCTGTCATCTTGGCAGCATCAATGAGCAGCTATTTTCTTTCAAGGTAAAACTGCACATCGCTGACGCAACAGCCTTGATTCTGTATGTTTCGTCTTCATTTCCTCTAGGGAGATTTTGATGGTTTCAACACATTCAGCATATTGTATCGTTTCTCTCTCTCTCTCTCTCAATGACCCAACCAAAGTAGCTTTAAAATAAATCAATACATCCAGCTGTCATCTTGGCAGCATCAATGAGCAGCTATTTTCTTTCAAGGTAAAACTGCACATCGCTGACGCAACAGCCTTGATTCTGTATGTTTCGTCTTCATTTCCTCTAGGGAGATTTTGAAAGAAGAAGAAGAAGAAGAAAAAGCCTGAAACCAAACCAATCAGCTTCGAGATGAATCAAAAATTACAAAATTTAATTTGAGCCAAAAAAGTACTTGAAAATCCCAATAAAAAGACATACTGCAGGTACAGAGAGTGTGTATGTACAGTCTTTTATGGAGAAATGAACTGCTCATCATGTTACCGAATCAATTTCCCTACGGAGAGAATAAAAGGATTTTTTTTTTTGTTCCTGAACACTATAATGTCAAACTATGTAAGCAAGCAAGACCAGCTCCTGTCCAAAAATAAAATAAAAAAGGGTATCCCATCTTTTTTCTTAAAGATATTGTCAATTAAAAATGAAATGTGTAATTTCTGCACCACTAGTATCACCAAAGGAATTGTAAAAATAATGACAGGTTTCCAAAACACTCGGTCTGCTATTGAAAAAAAACAACAAAAAAACAAAACGCAATCAATTGTTTAAGCTGATATGACTGTATTCCTTTTAGCACCACAGAGCCACAGTGCTTACAATTAAATAGCCCCCATCATCATTCATTTACACAGAAAATGTAATTTTAATGTGCACATTCCTGTCATTGTGGTACCTGCTCGGCAACGATAGAAAAAACAAGACACGAGACAGTTACACTAACATCGCAGCACCTTTTCAGAGTCAGAGCAGATAAAGCAGACAGCGCTCTTAATTACCTCTCTGTTTGTTTGGTGTACATGGGTCTGACATTCCCACAGATACAGCTAAACTAAGCAATAGCATTAACTATAGATACCCAGCATGACCTTTGTGAAGCTGTCTGCCCTCTAAACACTAATAAAAAAATGAGAGTAGTTCGCAAACACAAATTCATGGCAGAATGAGTCTGGGGAGTGATGACACGCGAGTGGTGCATTAGAAATCATATAAGAGCAGCGTGTTTCACTGTACACCATCTGCTATACAAGAGTCCCGGTAGGGCTGTTTCGAGCATCTTTAGAAAGTGGGGTATGGCTTTCAGTCTTCTGGAAATCTGCATCAAGTCAACGGCTGCCAGCACTTCCCAAATTATCAGCTGCCCCCAAAATGGTGCACCAGTTTTATATAAGCTTGTAATGAAGTAAAAAAATGAATGAATGTAAAAAAATTATGTCAGAAAATCAGTCGTGTTCCTCATGTCTCCTAGTGTCGCTGTAAGTGTTACTATGATTTGGAAGAAACTCAATGATGATCAAAACAGGCCCTGAGGATGTGGAACTAGTAGTTTCCTTTTAAATACATTTTGTTTCTTTTTTATTCCTGTGTTGGCATATTTCCTATTGAAACTGATCACATATTCTTTATTTTTTATTTTTTTTTAAGTTCAATAGGTTTTGTTTGTTCGGATTTACCCAAGAGAGACTCTACATTTTAAATGTACACTACCATACAAATGTTTTGGGTCAGTAAGATATTTTAATGTTTTAGAAAGATGTCTCTTATGCTCACCTGCATTCATTCATTCATTCTTTCAAAAAATAATCTGTAATATTGTGTAATATTATTACAATTTAAAGTAGCATTTTTTTATAATTGTATATATTTTAAAATGCAATTTATTAATTTAATGAAACTTTAAAATAATTTAAAAGTGTTAAAAGATTTACTTTAAAATCATTTAAATAATTTAACTTTAACTTTAAATCATTCTAATATGCTAATTTGGTTTTTAAGTAATATTTGTATTATTATCAATGTTGAAAACAGTTGTGCTGCTTATTTTAAAGTTAAAAAGAACAACAGTATACATGTCTTTACTGTCACTTTTTATCAATCTAATCCATCCTTGCTGAATAAAATCATTAATATCTTTAAAAAATAAAAAATCTTACTGACCTCAACTTTTTGAGTAAAAACCGTGAACTAAAAGCCACTGCAATATACTGTATATTTCTGTCTATAGGTTCTGGCACTAATAAATACCATAGTAATATATTATTTTGTACATCATTGTGCCAAGGTGACACTATTTTTTAGATGAAATTTCCTCTTTGCTTTGATTGATCTGATTTGTGTTTCCTCTTCATCTTTCTGTTCTTCGTGAGGCTGCATTTCATTATCGGTCAGAATTAATGCTAGACAAATAATCTTTTGAATGCAAATGCATTTGACACAAATGCAAACGCCTATTTGTTTCCTAAGTGCACCAACTCAAAGGCTTCTCAAAGGATACAGTAGATTACCTTCAAGAAGGGCCTCCTTTCCTAACTGACTATTGATTTGTGACTAAAAGAGCTCATTATGCCCAAGTGCTAGGTACTAATCTTTTGAGTTTTTTTCTACTGCCCTTTCAAGATGAATGTCAGATGCAAAGACAATTTAACAAGCTCAACTTCAACGAGGAGAGAAATAGGTTTTAAAGGATTAGTTCACCCAAAAATGAAGATTCTGTCATCATTTATTCTACCTCATGTCTTTGTAATCAATATGACTGACTGACTTCTCAGAAGCTGATTTTGTTATGAATATCCATGTGGCCCTTTATCATGAAAATAAGGTGAATGAGTATGAATGTGACGAGCACCAAAAGTCCATAAAAGTATAATTTAACCAATTCTCTAAACCCTAAGCTAGCTTCTGTGTAGTGAACAGACTGAAATATGCCATCCACTAAAACTCACAACTGAAATGCAGTGCGGTCCGACACATTTCATCATTGGTTTGTGGGTGTCTTGTCACCAAATATCACTGACGTCAAACGTCACCTCACCTCACGGCATGACTAACAGCACCATATTTGATTTGGCAGCGAGATTGAAGGGTTTGTAATACTGTGCATGGACCTGTTTTTTTAAAATACTTTTCTGGTGTTTTTTCCCTCTCACATTGAAGTCTTTCATTCCCAGTTTACATTTTATATGGTAACAAATGGCTAGGATATTCTGAAATGTATAAATAAAAAAAAATTATTTTCATTTTTGGGTGAACTATCCCTTTAAAGGTCTAAACTTTTTTTTTTAAACTAGGCTTTGACCACTTACATTGACTTCAAGTAAAATGATGAAGACTGAAGTGGATGAAGTGTTGCTACCACTGTGCTGACATCTATTCCCCTTGTACATTTGCTTCATTCTGTCCTGCATTTGTGCCCGACTTGCACATTTTCCCAAAAGCTTCTCTACAGTCTATCACACATTTCTCATTTCCAAGAAACTATTGCCATAGCGTGCCTGGCACATGCACAAACTTAAAATGAAGTGTGGTTAAATGTCATCTCGCAAACTTCAGGTTAAATTCAAAGAAGTTAATTTGCAACCACTATAGAATTCAGACCATTCAGTTCAGTATGTGCTCTAGTTTCTCGAAGACACATACCTGTAGCTGGAATTTAAAAAAAAAGGTAAAAGAAAATCAGGTATTTCAAAGATAAATATTAGCATGGCTATCAAGATGTTCTGTATAACAATGAAGAGCACCAGGGTTCTCTGGCTTCGACATTTTTTTCTTTATGTGTAATTTTGAATGTTTTCAGCTCTGTGACGTGACCACTGTGACATCAGGAAATGTAGGGTATAACCAGGCTAAAGCACACATTAAGGAAAATGTGAGTTTCACTCACCCATAGTGTATGATATTTGTGTATGATATTATGCAGAAAAATAAATGAGTAAAGTAGTTTTCTAAAGTAGTTTAAAAGTCATATTTATGAGACAGCAAAGAGGGTGTTTTGCTCGGAGAGAATACTTGTTCAATGCAATCAATATCAACAAAGATTTATTTTGAGAAATTAATTGAATTGACATTTATTCAATAAAAATATGGTCATCAAAATGTGTTTGAGATTATTTGACACAAAAAGTAGCAATTCACTGTTACAACCTTCTTGTCAAGAATCACACAATACAGTCACAGTAACTTATTTTCATTGTGGTCCTTGCTTTAAAAAAAAGAGAGAAGAAATCCTAGTCAAAAATCAATTCACTCCCATAAAATAAACAGATCAACAATTCCTTATACACTTTAAGACATCCTATCAAAGAACAGTCTCTTCACCCTTATTCTAAAACCCTCACAATTTGTTAATACCTTAATATCTAAAGGCAGCATATTCCATTCGTTTGCGCCCGAATATTTAAATGACCTTTGACCATACAGTGTCCCTTATTTACATAAATTAATATCCATAATGCTCTGTCTGGTAAAATGACCGTCTTACATTAACCTGAGAAAAATAAGAATTAAAATATACTGGAGCCCTATCATTTATGATTTTATGGACCATTTTTAATTCCCGTAATACTAATCTTCTTTCAGTTGGTAACCAACCAAGCTGTTGAAAGTGTGTATTATCGACATGACTAAAACAACGTAATCCTAAATCTAATCTTATCAATTTATTCTGTGATTTTTGTAACTTTATCATCCAAGTTCTGGATAAATCGGTTATCCACGAACAACATGCATAATCAAAATGGCACTGAACTAAGCCTGTAGCAAGTACCATTATACTATCTCTATCCAAAAAAAACAGCATATCTAGCTATAAACTTAATTCTAGCATTCACTTTTCCAAATACATTCCTGGCCATACTAACCCCACTTAAATTATTATCCAGAACACATCCTAGTAAATTGACCGATTTTTTAATTGTTAGTTCATACCCATCAAATTTGACTACCAAATCATCCTCCTTAGTCAATTTATATTTAGACCCAAAAATAATATATTCTGCTATTCCTAAATGTAATAAAAGCATATTTTCCGAAAGCCAATCCTTCACCTTAAATAACACTTCACCAAACTTTTCTTGGATTTTTTCAGTCTCCTTCTCAGAACCCAGTAAAGCAGCATCATCGGCATATAAGAACATATTGCATTCACAAGCAGCCTGGATAGCATTGATATATAATAAAAACAAAAGAGGGCCTAATACACTACCCTGTGGGACTCCGTTGTAAACAGTTTTACTCTCAGAAAGCATCCCTCCAACTACCCTTTGCTCTCTCCCTGACAAATATGAGGCCAGCCATGATTTAACTATATCCAAAAAACCCATAGCTCCTACTTTGTCCAATAATATTAAATGGTTCACCATATCAAAAGCTTTTTGTAGATCCAGCAGGACCATTCCACACAAATTTCCTCAATTTTATAATACAATCTGTCAAAAACAATAAGCAAGTGTCTGTTGAATAAGACCTTCTAAAACCAGACTGGAAATCGTAAATTAATATATTCTTGCTGACATAATTATAAATCTGTTTATGCACAATTTTTGTCTATTATTTTTTAAACAATACTCAAAATAGAAACTGGTCTATAATTACCAGGATCCAGTCTACTTCCCCTCTTATGCAGTGGAATTACTTTAGCTATCTTCATATCTGCTGGTTCTATTCCTTTCTCAATATAAAGATTCAGAATATGTGCCAAAATAGGTGCAATAATAGTAGCTGCGTCCCGTAAAAACTTTGTTGGGATACCATCCAATCCAGTTGCCTTAGACACTTGTAACTGCTCTAACATTCCTGCAATCTCTTCTACCGAAACCTTACAGAAAGAAAAGAGTTTGGCAATACACCCTTTCTTTCATAAAACCTTCTGACAAATTAAATTACATAGCTTCCCTTACTCATGGGAAGCTGTTCCACTAACTTGGTAGCTACAGATGTAAAAAAGTAATTCAATTTATTTGCAACTATTCTTTTATCGTATTCTATCCCTCCATTAACATCTAACCCTATATTAATTGAGGTAGGTTCAGATGTTCCCATTGGCACACTCTTCTTTAAAACCTTCCATAATGATTTAGTATCCTCAGTCTTACATTTTAATTGATCTTTAATACAATTTCTCTTTGCTACTTTTATCTCATTGAATGTAGAAATATAAAAAAAGAAAATAATGTTTCTAAAAGCTGTTGCATTGTTTGAAAGAGATCTTAAATTAATATGGCTTTACAGATACAATACATTATTTCGATGATTAATATCGTATTTTGAAATATGATGGTTTTATTATAAACATAGCAATTATCTCTAAGGTTTACTTAATAAATAATATTGACCATTTGAATCTATGTCATGTAAACAAATGGAAAAGTCAGCCAGATATGAATTATCACATAAATGATTTTGCCTTTACCTCAAATAAAATACTTTTACATATTCTTCAGTTATTAAAACAACTGTTGATTGAATTACTTTGAACAAAACTGAAAATCATTACCAAGACCTTTCTCAAAACATATCTGGTAACGATTCTCATTTGCTGCATAAATCTCTAACATTTAAAGGGGTCATCAGATGTGACATGCACTTTTACAAGTTGTTTGAACTGAAATGTGTGTTGGCAGTGTGTGTACACAACCACCCTGTAATGATAAAAATCCACCCAGTGTTTTTTTTTTAATCTACTAAAATCTTTACCGCTTTCTCAAATCAAGACGATCTCAGATGCCTGTCTGTGTGACGTCACACAGACAGGCCCCTCCCACGATAGTTTGATTGACAGTAGCGTTTCAGCACAGACTGGACTGGCGTCTTACCTTAGACCCGCCCTGAGTGAGCTGTCATCAGTCCGCCATTGTTTCACCGCCGGAGCAGATGTAGAATGACCCCTAAGCGACTGAGGAGTTCTGTTGTTGGATGTAATAATGAGCATAGCAGTAGTCATTTACTCCCGACATCTGAGCCGCTGAAGATGCAGTGGATTACCTTTGTTTCTGAAGGGAATGCCCCCCCGATCTACATAAATGCGTTTATGTTCAAACAAATCATTTGTGATCCAGCTTCACCTACAGAAGAAGTGAGTATACGTTTTTTTAATGAATCTTTGCAAATCGCCTTTCCTAATAATGTGCTAATTAGCAAGTTTCACGATTAATGCAGCTAAAGTAAACAGTCCCTCAGAGAGCGTCTCAGAAGAGAGGGGCGGGGTCAGCAGAGCTCATTAACATTTAAAGGAAAATGGTATAAAGTGGCTTGCTCCGAAAAGAGCTGTTTTTGACTGGGTAAAAAGGGTTTTTTGTATACTACCATTGAGAAAACAGGGTAAAAAATGGTGAAACGCGCATGTTCAGAAATGTCTGTGATGAGTTTTGCGCTATCTAGTACACTAGAAGAAAATAAAATCATATGTGCTTTTTTTACCCCAGTGTGACTTTAGCCCCGTATATATATCCTACCATTTTATAATATCCTACCATTATACTTGTTAAAAAGTTCTTTATACTGTATAAACACACTTTTTTTTTCATTTCCAACGTACAATTACAGTAGTCACTAATTACTGAAAGATCTCTCAGCGCGATCCTTCAGTTTTAAGAGAGAGAAACCATTCAAATTCCAGTCCATCTGTTTGCTCCACTAGCTAAAACAAATTATGGCTTAGTGCACGTGTGTAAGTATCCTCTGACCTCTTCGAGGATGCGACGCTATGATGCTAATGGCAGATGGAGGACGAACACATGCCGTTAAAAGCCGCGGATGTTCAGTTCGGGCTTTTCGGCGTGTTTGCTTTGAAACTCGGCAACCTGCGATTGAAGGAAACAAGAGTCCAACAAGTTTTTCCACTTAGTCGATTCGCTCACTTAGACACATAGTCGGTTCCCATCTGGCAGAGACCACACAGCCGGGAAACGTCGTCTGAAGCGAATTAGACATATTACAGACAAGCTCAGCTTGCATGACTGAAACATCGCTGGGAGATTCGCAGGCACAAGACCTGATGTGTATCCCCCGGTTATGTTAAGCTAGTGACCACCTCACCTGTCACTGAGGACTCTCAGAGAAGGTTGTTAAAACCCATCTCAGGATGTAGTGAGTGAGAGTCGGAGAGCGTGTTGAAGGACGGGGGTTGACCTCTCTGCCTTTTTCTTCTTTCCGACTGGAGCCTCCATCCAGCTTGTGAAGTAACTCTAATGAGCAGAGCCCATCACTGCAGATGCCAGCTGCCTCTTTCAAACACCGCCGCTCTCACAATTTCTTTCTCTCTTCCTCGCTGTCAGTCTTTCTTGACGGCACCGCACGCCTCCAGCTTCGGCCCTGATCTCTATTATGGTCCTCCCATCTGCCACAGGGTGTCATTGGGCCCAAACTCAACCACAGGGCCCTTGTCAGGACCAGGCAATGAGGCACGTGAAAAAAAAGGAGGATGCGGCACAGAGGATGGATGGAGGGCTGTGGAGTGACTGCCTCCCTCATCACTGGTTTATCTTGTTCGCCTTCTTTCTCTGGCCCCATGTCAGTACTGGTGACAAGAGCCAGCCTCATAAAAACTTAATGAAGCGTCTTGGTAAAGGAGCGAGAGCCAGGACTCACAGATTGAAGGCCTGTGTGAAGTTTAGGGAGGGACAGGTTATGACTGACATCCACAGCTATCATTTTAAAACTCCAGCAGGGTACAGAAAAACTCTTCTTTGGAGAAGTCTTAGACTAAGTTGTCTTTTTTAATGGTAAACAAGAAATCAAACCAGTAACTGTAAATGCATGATGGGAAGTGGTGATGCTTAACCTTTGCATGACCGCTGAAGAAAAGGCCATTTTGGGACAGGAAATTCTGTCTTAAACCAGGAATCAATATCAAAATCTGGAGGGTGAGATAATGTCAAGGTTTGGCTAGTTAACCCTTGCTGGTAGATGCTGTAACTACACTGCAAACCTTTTTCAATGTTTCTCATCTTTCAAATCAGTGGACTGACCAAACATCATCTCCAGTACAATCATCGGCACATAACTTGACAAAGTATGGCATAATAATCAGCACCACCGTTTTGCATACTTAACCCTCTACCGCATGGTGTGGCCATATGGCAACATACTCTTTGTGTTCATTTCCTTGCCATTGTCTCTTTAAGAGAACATTCTTGTTTTTTTTGGTTGGAAAGAGAAGACCTCATGTTCATAGTCTTCCTCTCATAAGATTGCGTAATGCTGAATTTTCATGAACTGCAATGTTTTTGGCTTTATGTCAATGTTTCATGATACATGATATACAGTATTATATTTGCTCTAACTGAATACATTTGCAATTTAAATAATATTCATGAAACATGTAATGAAATAAAAAAATTATAAATCATTATTCAGCAAAAAAGAATGGAATAAATGAAAGCACAAGTTGTTGAAAAGTATGTATAAGGTTTCAATTATAAGTACTGTGTTAAAGCTTATAATAGCAGCAATTGAATCAACACAAACAGCATTTCTGAGGAAAAATATTAGCTATAAGTAAACTTACACTTATTCTAAGTTAGATCCACTATTGTATGCTGTTGCCATATGGCAATATATCATAATGTACCTTAAAATAATGTTTTTTTTCAAAAAAGTTTTTTACAGCACTTCAATTTAAGCCATTCTTAGAAAAGAAAAATAGTCAAATCTTTTTTTTCTATAGGTCATTCATAATGCGTGCTGTAGAGGGTTTTAATACACCCACAACTAGAACACATTGTTCATCATAAGACTAGATAATGTAAGTGCATTCTAAGAAAAAAAAAAGTTACAAAAGCTGTCACTGGGGCAGTATCCTTTTAAAAGGTACAACATGTACATTTTAGGTACTAATATGAACCTTTAAAGTACTAATATACACATTTTGGAGGTGAATAAGGTAAAAATACGTTTTGAAAGGTTACCAGTGACCAGTTTTCCCTTTTTGTACAGGCTGACCAAAAATAAAGCAAATCACCTATACTTTCAGGAAAGCTACAAAAGAATTTGCAAAAGCTAAAAGAAACATCTTTGTAGATTCTGTACCCCTACATGGTACATATTAGCATCTTAAAGGTACATATTAGTCCCTTTTAAAAGGGACCTGCACCAGTGACAGCTTTGTACCTTTATAAACTGTATAAAGTGTATAAACTGTAGGGATGTACTAATATTAAAATTATTTTCAATACCGATATGTAAATAATTATTTTTATGCAACTGCTCTGATGTGATATGTAATTCATTAGTGAATGATCTTAAAACGGTACTATTTTGTCAAAATAAATTGAAAACTAAAACACTGCACACTATGATCAATCGTTTAAAGTAAATGTAGGCATCACAACATTGTAATGCACAGCATGAAAATGTGATATTCATGATAAAAATTGGCTAAAGATTACATTTTTTATAGTGTTTAAAGATGAGAGTTAGATGATTGCAAAGGTAATCCAAATTTAAAAACAAGGGAAATGAGCATGCATAATTAAATATCCAATGCAGCCAATGCATAGATAGATATGGTTAGACAGATAGATAGATCTGATGGATGGATGGATGGATGGATGGATGGATAGACAAACCCTACCTGCACCAGAATGCATTGATGAATATCAAGCATAAATAAACAAACACATTATTTCCTCTTCTTTATAAGTTACTATTCCTCTGGTTATAAAGCTACTCTCTACTAACAAAACAAAACAAAAAAAACCTTCACTGGCCCCTCATGGCTGTTGGGTCCAGAATAATGGGCCAGTCACAGTCATCAATCATTTGGTATTTCTAAAAACAAAAAAAGTGAAAATGGTAGCACTGAGTTATTTAGTTGACTTTCTAAATGTTATAATCACATAAATATAAATAATATCATATTTTAAAGCCATTAAAGAGCCATTTTTGTTTGAACAGGACAATGCATTAAGAAATATCTGCAATCTACGGTATTAATTACTGAAAAATGTGTCTTGTATGTATTAAGTTTTAGTTTTTAGTTGTATTTATTTAGTTTGAGTTATTTTAGTACTTCGACATATGCATGTGGCAAGTTTTCATATTGAAGCAAACATCAAAATATCAAAATATTAAAAGTAAAATTGACATTATATTTCTATCAACTGCATATGTCCTGTAATATTATATATTTATATACAATGCATTTCCCCTGCTGTCCAAGGTGGTATTATTACCAACAAGGTAGAAAACTACAACAATAATAATATAATGAATCTCATATTCTACATCACAAGAAAACTCTTTAAAATTGAGAACACCCTCCATATATAACACAATGTAGCAGTAGCAGCAGCAGCAGCAATACCTGTATGTGTTCAGCACAATTTCCATAAAAATCCATCAGTTGGGCCGTTATGTGGACGTAAAGCTGAAGGGCAGTCCTGGACTGAGATTAGAGGTTTTCACACAGGTTGATTTGTGAGCACTGGGACATGTCAGTAGGTCTAATGTCAGTGGTCTCAGAGGTTACGCTCCTCTCTGGATGGTGGATTACAATCTAATACAGCCTGTCACAGAGAGCACAAGACACACTGATTAATGCTCAGATTGTGTGAGTGAACATGCAAAAACCAATTCTCCTAATAAAGCTCATTTAATAAATGGCAAACGACATTAATTATACAATTTTGGACTAAGTGAAATCAAGCGTTGCAGATATAAATAAGTATTTCCGAAAACAAGATAATATTGGGATGATGCAGGAGGCATTTACATGAGGTTACCAAATCTTTGCCACCAAAAAATAAGTTTGTGTGATAATAGTTTACAAATACTTAAAGGAATAGTTCATCCATGAATGTTAATTACATCACTTGCTCACCAATGGATCCTCTGCAGTGCATGGGTGCCGTCAGAATGAGAGATATAGATATATAGATAGATAGATAGATAGATCGGATGGATGGATGGATGGATGGATGGATGGATGGATGGATGGATGGATGGATGGACGGACAGACAAACCCTACCTGCACCAGAATGCATTGATGAATATCAAGCATAAATAAACAAACACATTATTTCCTCTTCTTTATAAGTTACTATTCCTCTGGTTATAAAGCTACTCTCTACTAACAAAACAAAACAAAAAAAACCTTCACTGGCCCCTCATGGCTGTTGGGTCCAGAATAATGGGCCAGTCACAGTCATCAATCATTTGGTATTTCTAAAAACAAAAAAAGTGAAAATGGTAGCACTGAGTTATTTAGTTGACTTTCTAAATGTTATAATCACATAAATATAAATAATATCATATTTTAAAGCCATTAAAGAGCCATTTTTGTTTGAACAGGACAATGCATTAAGAAATATCTGCAATCTACGGTATTAATTACTGAAAAATGTGTCTTGTATGTATTAAGTTTTAGTTTTTAGTTGTATTTATTTAGTTTGAGTTATTTTAGTACTTCGACATATGCATGTGGCAAGTTTTCATATTGAAGCAAACATCAAAATATCAAAATATTAAAAGTAAAATTGACATTATATTTCTATCAACTGCATATGTCCTGTAATATTATATATTTATATACAATGCATTTCCCCTGCTGTCCAAGGTGGTATTATTACCAACAAGGTAGAAAACTACAACAATAATAATATAATGAATCTCATATTCTACATCACAAGAAAACTCTTTAAAATTGAGAACACCCTCCATATATAACACAATGTAGCAGTAGCAGCAGCAGCAGCAATACCTGTATGTGTTCAGCACAATTTCCATAAAAATCCATCAGTTGGGCCGTTATGTGGACGTAAAGCTGAAGGGCAGTCCTGGACTGAGATTAGAGGTTTTCACACAGGTTGATTTGTGAGCACTGGGACATGACAGTAGGTCTAATGTCAGTGGTCTCAGAGGTTACGCTCCTCTCTGGATGGTGGATTACAATCTAATACAGCCTGTCACAGAGAGCACAAGACACACTGATTAATGCTCAGATTGTGTGAGTGAACATGCAAAAACCAATTCTCCTAATAAAGCTCATTTAATAAATGGCAAACGACATTAATTATACAATTTTGGACTAAGTGAAATCAAGCGTTGCAGATATAAATAAGTATTTCCGAAAACAAGATAATATTGGGATGATGCAGGAGGCATTTACATGAGGTTACCAAATCTTTGCCACCAAAAAATAAGTTTGTGTGATAATAGTTTACAAATACTTAAAGGAATAGTTCATCCATGAATGTTAATTACATCACTTGCTCACCAATGGATCCTCTGCAGTGCATGGGTGCCGTCAGAATGAGAGCTCAAACAGCTGATAAAAACGTCACAATAATCCACACCACTCCAGTCCATCAATCACAGTCTTGTGAAGTAAAAAGCTGTGTGCTTGTAATAAATCCGTCATAAATCCATCAGATGCTTTTAACTTTAAAGAGTCACTTCTGGCCAAAATACCTAATCCATACAGAGTCCATAATTTATTATAACACTTCTTCTACTGAAAAAGTCCATCTCTGTTGTCCTCTTGTATCAAAAAAGCATCGGAAGCAGCAATTTGAAGTTAAAAACATATTCTTGATTGCTTTGTATCTTAGAAACGCAGCTTTCTTTCTTTTTTACAATACAAGACATTAATTGATGGACTGGAGCTGTGTGGATGACTAATGGATTATTGTGATATTTTTATCAGCTGTTTGGACTCTCATTCTGACGGCACCCATTCACTGAAAAGTATCCATTGGAGAGCAAGTGATTTAATGCTACATTTCTTTAAACCTGTCCTGATGAAGAAAAAAAAAGCACATCTACATCGGCCTGAGGGGTGAATACATTTTCAGCATTTTTATTTTTATTTTTGGGTGAATTTGATTACAACAATAAATAGAACAATATAAGTATTGCTATTACATAATGATAAACAGTATTGATAATAACAAATAATGCTATGTGTGCACTGAATTGCAATTAGGTCAAGGAAATGTCTGAGCTACATAATACATAAATGCACATTTTGGAAATTAAGAAATGTCAAATATGGTTACATTATTGATACAACTGAGCCAATGCACAGCCTCACTATTCAGAAACTAACACAAATCAAGGTCAAGATTATGTGGTTATTATACAGTGTGTATAGATTGAATGCAATGTAAGTTGCTTTGGATAAAAAGTATCTTTCAAATGCATTAATCTAATTGTCTAAGTGTGGTTCAGAGAGTGTTTTGAGTCATCGTGAAATAATAGCTTCTTTAGAAAGTACAGAATTTCTGATTAATTTACACATCTTGCACTATTTTTATGCTGTCTATACAGCCATTGACAGGCTGACACTGGTATGCAATTATTTATTCTTGGTATATCATTGTGACACCATTAAATTCTGATTTTTCTGTTCATAAACAGCACATAAAGGAAATATATGTAATGTATAGGCTCTATGTGAATGGTTAATGACCAGAAAAGGCTGCTACAGCGTATCAAAAACCTGGCAGACCAAGACAGCTGCATACTCATTTGAATGAGCTTTTGCTACACCAATGCATTATTGAGATACCATCAAATATCGATCAACATCAACCCCTAAATAACACTTAAAGGCATAGATCACAAAAAAAGGGAACATTCTGTTTATTATTTATTCACCCTAAAGCTGTTCCAAACCTGTAAGAGTGACTTTCTTCTGTTGAACACAAAATAAGATATTTTGAAGAATTTTGGTAACCAAATGGTTGATGGTTGAAGTCAAAAAAATTACTATGGAAGTCAATGGCTACCGTCAACTGTTTGGTTACCAACATTCTTCATATGATCTTCTTTTGTGTTTGACAGAAGAAAGACACTCATACCGGTTTGGAACTTCTTGAGAGTGAGTAAATAATGACAGAACATTCATTTTTTTGGGTGATCTATCTCTTTAAAAACAAAATGAACAGTGGTTAGTCTAAATTGCACGACGATTAAATGTTCTATTCCCATTCAAGTGTGAAATGTTTGGCTGATAAAATAAATAAAAAACTGCAAAGTGGGCTTGACATTTTGCAAGATATTGTGTCTCAGAAAAGCAGCTGTTGAATTTCTATCAGCTAACAGGTTTCATGACAGCAAATCCAACAGGTGTCCCACATCAGTGCCACAGTGGCATCATAGTGTCTTTCATAAAACACAAGATCAGACGCTGCGTACTTGTCAGCGCTTGTTCTTGTGTTCAACATTTTTGGTTACATTTGTGAAGGGAATATTTGAAATAAATTCCTCTGTGGCACTATGGTGCGATGTTCAGTGTGCTTTCATTTGTCAGCAGAACCGACGCAGGGCCGTTCAGCATTGATTAACATTAGGGAGCTGTTGCTCTGCTTGAAGCTTCTCCACCAGGGACACCAAAAAGCAACACAACAAGCCTTCATTTAAAAAAGAAAGGGAAATAATAACAGCACATATTCAAAGTGAGGAGTCTTTTCATTTCATTGTCATTGTATTCCCGTGCGTTGCGGAGGTGGCCTGATCACATGCCTCAGGGGCTAAAGGGGATTTCTAGCTGATTTGGTGAAGTGGCAACCTGTATCCCATATCTCCCCATGGCAACCAGCCAGGACAGTGAGGAGCACGCTGAGATATTATAGACTGGAAGATGAAAATGGCCCCTAGCTGTTGAGAGGGTGCCCTCTCCCCTCTCCCATCGCACATGGAAGCAAATTAGCCAGTCGCAGCAGGGCGTGTTTATATATGTGTGTGTGTGTGTGTGTGTGAAAGGCTGTGTTTACTTTACACTCACCTCTCCCACATCTCTACAGAGAATAAGAGAAAGATAGAAAATGTGTAGGAGAGAGAAATAGAGCCAAGATAATTCATTGCAGGCCAAAGCAATTTTTATTTTTATTTTTTTATAAACACACGAATGAAACAACATGTATAAGGCTGCTTAATGTGACATATTTAGTGAAAATATTAAAAAGCTATTTAAATGAAAGACTTTTGACTGATTGACATGTTTCTTGATTGACAAAAAAATCCCATCTGATTAAATAGATAAATAAAAATACATTTATTGTAAATAGTCAATTTTAAATTTGTTTTCTATTACTTTTTTTATACACATATTAATACAATAACATGCACCTTTCAATTGTGCACAATAAAACCGAGAACATTATAGTGTCTACTTTGATGTCACACACCACTACCACATCATTATTATTTGTTTTATATTTGTTTAAACATGTATATTATTAAAATTATACCTAATAAAAAAAATTAATAATAATATATAAATAAATACAATTGTGGGGACCAGCCTGCGGTCCCCACTAGGGAAACAATATATAAAAAATATATTGAATGATGTTTATCTGAAAGTGTTTACAGGTTTATGGTTAGGGATAGACCATATTGTTTGCTCAGTTTAAAAAAAAAACAATAGAAGTCTATGGAAAGTCCCCACAATTCACAGAAACAAACGTGTGTGTGTGTGTGTGTGTGTGTGTGTGTGTGTTTGTGTGTGTGCATGTTTATGTGGTTTATGAGGACACAAATTTGTATAATAACATGGGTATGACATAGGTATTACAACGAGAAGGTGATTTATGAGGACATTTTCAGTGTCCCCGTAATTCAAAAGGCTTATAAATAATTCAGAATGAGTTTTTTTTGAAAATCTAAAAATGCAGAAAGTTTCCTGTGAGGGGTAGGTTTAGGGGTAGGGTTGGTGTAGGGCAATAGAAAATAAAGTTTGTACAGTATAAAAACCATTACGCCTATGGAGAGTCCCCATAGACCATAAAAACAAACGTGTGTGTGTGTGAGTGTGTGTGTGTTTTGAGCTTAAATATATGTCCACATTAATAACAGACTGATTAATTCTGAGTTCGAACAGTAAATTCTCAAGCTTCATGTTTCTAAATATATGCTGGTAATGTGTCTAGAATGACTCATTAGCAGCAACCTTTTTATTTTGGGTATGTCATTTATGCCATAGAAATAGAAAATAGAAGAAAATACAATAAAAAAAAAATATATATATAAACATCTCGATACGCATTTCAATCCATAGCCAACGATACGATACATTAAAGATACATATGAAGCAGCTACCGATGCGATACGATTCACCCCATTACGATGCAGTGCGATCCATTTTCGATTCGATTCAACACAATGCAATTCGATACAATATGCAATGGAGAAAATATGATCACTTTTAATGCCTCGAGGCCTGTTTCATAAAACAAGTTAACCGAATAAGCCAGGCTTATTTCAGTTAGTCTGACTCATTGTCAAATGATTTGGTTCCATAAAGCGAATGTAACATAGGCCTAGATCAAGCTTAGTCACTGTGGCAACTTATGCTGGGAAACTAACCTGGTCTAAAGCAGTTTAACTGTCAGGCTAAGCTAAGCTCCTCTAGCCTACTGACCAATAGGCACATATTACCACTCTCTCACATACTATTATTTGACTTTTTTTTTTTTACAGTTTCTAGCCATGCAGCCTTTCTCTGCTCTCTCGCAGCTGTACCTTTTATAGTTTGCAGAACATTAGAACATTACAATCTAAAATGGCTCTTTAAAGCATTAAAATAACTAAATTAAAAGTTAAAATCACTGAATTAAAAATGAAAATAAATAATAAAGAAAATGACTACATTTTAACTGCTATAAGAAATATACATTAACTAATTTGAGCTTAGTAATTAGTAGCCTACTGTAGCCTACTAGCTTACATTTGATTTACCTATTACAATAGTCCACTTACCTTTACTGCCATCATAAAAATACACTTGATATGTAGGTTTAACATTCTACAAATGACACATTTAATGTCCAAAAACAAATGTTTTAGCAAAATGTATATTTTACTAATTATTGCACTCCTATTCGATTGTGCTCTGTCTGTTTAACGTGTATGCGCACAGCCCACTCCTGACAGCAAAATGGATATGTTTGCATGACTTTCTAACATTTTCAGATGAACAATATACCTGTGACATGTCTGTTATGCATTGAGGAAAACACAATGTCTCAAATGCATTAAACAGCACAGATATATTCGCTGTTTGTCATGGTGGATCGATTTGATCCATGATTGACATTAAGGTGCACAAATTAGTGAGATTGTGTGAATTGAATTTGTCGTTAATGGATCCGCTTTAGCGCCGATTGATTTGTTAGGTTATTTCAAGTCAGGTTTTGGACTTTAAAGGGGTCATATGATGCGATTTCAAGTTTTCCTTTCTCTTTGGAGTGTTACAAGCTGATTGTGCATAGATAAGATCCCTGAAGTTGCAAAGACTAAAGTCTCAAAACCAAAGAGATATTCTTTATCAAAGTTAAG
>NW_015505222.1:2669182-2673035 GCF_001515645.1 Sinocyclocheilus grahami
CATGGAGAAATGGAGAAAATATGATCACTTTTAATGCCTCGAGGCCTGTTTCATAAAACAAGTTAACCGAATAAGCCAGGAGTTAGTCTGTTAGTCTGACTCAATGTCAAATGATTTGGTTCCATAAAGCAAATTTAACATAGGCCTAGATCAAGCTTAGTCATTGTGGCAACTTATGCTGGAAAAATAACCTTGTCTAAAGCAGGCTAACTGTCAGGCTAAGCTAAGCTCCTCTTTTTTTTTTTACAGTTTCTAGCCATGCAGCCTTTCTCTGCTCTCTCGCAGCTGTACCTTTTATAGTTTGCAGAACATTAGAACATTACAATCTAAAATGGCTCTTTAAAGCATTAAAATAACTAAATTAAAAGTTAAAATCACTGAATTAAAAATGAAAATAAATAATAAAGAAAATGACTACATTTTAACTGCTATAAGAAATATACATTAACTAATTTGAGTTTAGTAATTAGTAGCCTACTGTAGCCTACTAGCTTACATTTGATTTACCTATTACAATAGTCCACTTACCTTTACTGCCATCATAAAAATACACTTGATATGTAGGTTTAACATTCTACAAATGACACATTTAATGTCCAAAAACAAATGTTTTAGCAAAATGTATATTTTACTAATTATTGCACTCCTATTCGATTGTGCTCTGTCTGTTTAACGTGTATGCGCACAGCCCACTCCTGACAGCAAAATGGATATGTTTGCATGACTTTCTAACATTTTCAGATGAACAATATACCTGTGACATGTCTGTTATGCATTGAGGAAAACACAATGTCTCAAATGCATTAAACAGCACAGATATATTCGCTGTTTGTCATGGTGGATCGATTTGATCCATGATTGACATTAAGGTGCACAAATTAGTGAGATTGTGTGAATTGAATTTGTCGTTAATGGATCCGCTTTAGCGCCGATTGATTTGTTAGGTTATTTCAAGTCAGGTTTTGGACTTTAATCCCAGTTTTTCCTCGGGTCTCCGTGGTGTTGTGATGCGTCATATTCACGCAGCAGCAGCGTTGATGAGAGAGCGCGCTTAAGAAACAGTTTAGAGAGGATAAATCAATCTACATATAAAATATCGGTGACAGATTATTGGTCACTTTCTAAATAATAAAAGTATAGCGCATCCACTAGTAATTATATATAAATAAATAGTTTTTTACCGATGCAAATATGTTAGAAACGATGCATCGCAATATAAATGACAACTTGTAGCCGATACACACTTTTTAAACCGATACATCGCATTAACTTTTTATGCCGATGCACCGAGCGAATAGGGGAATCTTCCCATCCCTAATTTATATATATATATATATATATATATATATGCAGACAGCAAAGGCATTAGCAGTTACAATTTTATTGATTTCATTGTAGTGTAGAGTAAAACTGCAAGGCTTTGCAAAAGTGAGGCTCCATCATGTCAAAAGTAGAGAAAATGTTGACCAATGAGAATTTCAGAAAGGCAGGTCTGATTGTGCTTTTGGGAATTCCATCCAATGTATTCCCACTTCATTTCAAACTGACCCAGTTCTTTCCACAGCCTCTAAATGCATCTTGTGCATTGTTATCTGTCAAACGCGCCGTCAGAGCTTGCTCTAGTGTGTAAACACCCAAACTGTTCTTCAGCACATATTTCCCTGGTGTAAGTTGATTGTCTAAATGATGTCTCCACATGTAATTGTGAGCTTGACTGATGCTTCTCATTCAGAAATAGAGGAAATATGCTTGTTCCTCATTATAACGACTCAGAATGCCAAAACAAAACAAATCTATCCATAATTCATCACCGCTCTTCAAGAGAAAGGATAGGCACCCATACGTTTTGGAGGGACTCCGCTGTAGTCCTGGAACATAGATGTGAAAAATTTGTGAAAACAAATATAAATGGAGAAAAAAAAGTCTAGTAATATGATTTATGTTCAGAATATTTAACATGTCTTTTTTATATATAAAAATACAGTAAAACAGCAATATTATTACAATTTAAAATAATATTTAAAAAATACATCATAATAGAAAATGTAATTTATTCCTCAGATGCAAAGCTGAATTTGCAGCATCATTATTTTTTTCAGTGTCACGTAATTCTTCAGAAATCATTCTGATATGCTGGTTTGCTTCTCAAGAAACATCTACTATTGTTATTATTATTAATATTATTGAAAACAACTTTGCTGCTTCATATATACAGAATGCATGATATACTATACCTTTCAAATGTTTGAAGTATGTGCGAGTGTTTTAAATAGAAATTAATGCTTTTCCTCAGCAAACATGCTTTAAATAAGCTGTTCCTTTAACTTTATATTCATCAATTTCCACAAAATAATAAGCAGCAAAAACTGTTTTAACACTGTGCACCAATAATAATTGAGCTGCAATTCAGGATTCAAGTATCATCTGACATTGAAGACTAGAGTAAAAATTCAGCTTTGCAGCACAAGTATATATTATATTTAAAAATACATTATGGTTATATCAAATTGAAATATATTAATCTTTTTGCTGTATTTTTGATCAAATAAACGCAGCCTGGGTGCAATTTAGTGAGAGAGAAAGCAAATCACTTTTTGTGAAATTTGCATTAAATGAACTGAAATGAAAAGGCTGAAATGTCATAATGCTTCTGGTAGATGGAGAGAAGTAGATAAAGGCGGCCATTCTCGACTCAGTGGCGCAAATAATATATGACCAGGTCATTAAAAGTGTTACCTCTGAAGTGGAGAAATTATGTCCTTAATGGCGATTAAAACTCCAACAGTTGCATGAATCATGCATTAGTACCACCGTCGAAGGGATATTTTTAAAGCCAGCACTCAAAGAAAATGACCAAGACTATAATTTCTCACTTTCTTTTGAGTTTGACTTCCAGCCCATTTGTCTACAAATGAATCCTTCGTGGAACCATCTCATAAAATCTTAATATTCTATTTCAAGTGACTTATATTGATTTGGATATTTAACATATGCCTGGAAGAAGTTTAAAAGAAATTTTAATAAATAAACCAGATCATTTTTCGAATACGAGGTTTGTCATGACCGTACAGCAGCTACTAAGTGATGTTTTAAGCGTTTGAACAATTGGAGCAGATGATAACAACACTGACAAATGCGGTTCAATCTAACAATCCGAACCACAGACATAAAACATAACTAGATCTCATGATGAAAATGTCAAGCATTATTAGAAATAAGAGGAGCGTTTCTGTTGCCTCGCTGTAGTAATTGTTGTGTTTGTGTTTGTGTTTAGTCGTTCGTAACTCCTCGTCATGCTGAATAAACTCATTTCGTTAGCGTGGCAGTAAACTCCTAGCTCAATTACTTTTATATAGTTAGCATAAAGAGCGATCAAACGTTTTGATCAATCAAATCAAGACAACAAAGGAGGAGAATGAAATCAGGTGAAAAACATCATGGTAAATGTGAAGCTCATTCAAACATGAAATAAATCAAATCAGGTGAAATAACTGGAAGGTTTCATTATGGGATGATGGCTGCATGCTGATGTGTTTAATGTGATACTGCGTATGAGACAGACATGAAGACATCTAAAATAAATCTATGATCATAAATTACAGATGACATTTCGCATGTTAACATTTTCATTAAGGCAACTATGTTGATTAAATGGACAGTTCATCTCAAAATGAAAATATTCATATTTACAAACAAACTGAATGAATGAGTGAATGAATGAATGAATTAATAGGACTTGAATTCAAGAATATACAAATACAATGAATATTATTTGCTAAAATCGAATAAAATTTGTACACAGTATTTATTAAAAATTCACAAATACTTTTAATTATATATATATATATATATA
>NW_015505222.1:2673153-2686394 GCF_001515645.1 Sinocyclocheilus grahami
TTATATATTTATATATATATATATATATATATATATATATATATATATATATATATATATATATATATATATATATATATATATATATATAGCCTCCAGACTCCATTTTCTGCATTGATAATACATGTACATAACACATAACTTGAGGTATATTAATTATGTATATATGTATATAACTTCACAATGACAACTTTTAACATAAAAAAGGATTTATATTATTCATTTTTATATTAATTGCTAAAATGGAATGAACAGTTTTTAAACTGTATTTACTGAAAATGCATACAAAAATATTTAAACTGATTTTTTTTAACGCCAATGCTATCAAAAGATTTTGGAACAAACATAATTGGCATTATTGATGCAGAAAACAAATATAGTTGCTGTAAAGTTCAGTAAAGTCAAATAATAATCTAGAAAAAAAAATGATATATACATATTATTATTATTAATAGACAATCAAACCAAGCAATCTGATTGGCTGAGAACAATTGTCATCCATAACTGTGTCAGTCCACCTAATTTGTTGCATAGCAACAAGTAAATGGTGAGGGAACTGCTGAAATGTATACTAAAATTATGTTTCATCGTTTCTTTGTCTTACAATTAACAAACACTCTCCCATCTGATATCGCTCAGACAAACATCCAGTTGCTGTGTGTGTTTGGCGCTGCTAGTAACATACATACACATATGCTTCACCTTTAATTATCATTATTAACGAGCACACAGGACACAGTAGTTTCTCAATTTCAGGGCCTGTGCAGTGATTGGTTGACCTTTCCTTCCCTGATGTCTCACACTCTCATTTTTTTAAATGAAAAGTGAGAATGGTTATTTAGCACAAGCGAACACCCAGAGAGGCTGAAATGAGAGAACGCTGGATACATTGATTCTGTCTCTGGAGGAAAGGCTGAGATATTTGATACTTGTCCCCCTCACGTCTCGCACAGACTCTGGATTACAAAGCTCTGACTCACTTTCACTCTCGGTTTAAATCCCGGCCCACTGGGGATTAGGATTGATTACTTAATTGCCCCTCATAGGGTCTGTTACCTCTAGAGAGCAATTTGAGCGAAGCAAACAGAGTCCCGACTCGATTGGAATTGAGATGTAACTCAAACTAAGGAAATGCCAAAAGGAAGTCAAAAATGGTGGACTCCATTTTTCTTTTCTTTTTTTTCTACAGTTCAAAATACATTGACATCAGCATTGGGGACAATCACAACTATTCATGAAAACAATGTCACAATACTAACTATTTGGTCAAAGACATAAAGGGGGCTTGCAAGCATCAAAGTTGAATACAGCTTTAAAGAAATGCATGTATGTATGTATGCATGTATTTTTCCTGTGCATTAGAATGTACACTGTTTAACTGTATGATTTCTGAAGAAAACACACACACACACACACACAACACACACTGAACGTCTAAAAATAAAGATCACATTAAGGATCACACTGAAGCCCCCCAAAACTAATTAAATGCCATTTAAAATCTTTACCAACTATCCTTCAAACCAGTAGGTTTTAGCCATTTGCAATACATACTGCACATACTTTGTGCTACCTAATTACAAGTTTTAAATTATTTAGTATATTATTCAAAGTATATATTCAAAGTATGATCACATTATTTTATATCTTTTAATAAATATGGGTCTGAATAAGTATGTTGTTTTAATTTTTACATAAATATATATGTTATGCTAAATGATTATGGAACATTTTACATGCATTTAGTATGCTTTCTATGTATATAAAATGTGTTTTTGTACAATGTAATTTGATGTGGTCACCAAAATGTGATGTGATGAACATCTAATGAAACAACTGAGAATAATGGGAATAAAACTCAATATAAAAAGTGCCACAAGGTAATGAGAATTTGAGATAAATTGTGCTTAATTGTCATGAAAATAATGCCACAAGGCAACAATCTTAATGGTCTGTAAAATAGGCTATAGCAACACACAATTATTTATTTTTCTTTGGACTGACCTGGACATCATTTTGTGAAATTCACTCAAATGTGTTTAAAGTTTTTGTCGCATACAGTATATTAGAAAATCTCTCTCTCTCTCTTTAAAAACATCCATTTGTAGATGGGTCACAAAAAAAAACGACTTAATGAAGTCAGTCTTAGCGCATCAGTAAATATGGATTGAATATTTCACACTGCCAAGTGAATCGCCATTGATGAGGCACAGAGGGAGGCTGAGACTGAATCCAGCTTCAAAAACATTTTTTTTTCTTTTTTAGACATTGAATTTGGTCCTCTGCTGAGGCTGTGCTCATTCTAATGAAGCTGTGCTGAAGAGAGTCCTCGTGGCTTCCTCCCTGGAGCCATAATTGCAAGTTTGTGTCTGAGGTTGGTTGTTAAGACACATGGTTGACTAGACCTACGTAATCCTATGTAAATAAACTAAATTTATATCAATCCCTTTAAACATACATGTAATGATCTTACATACGCACCAAGTTGTATACAAAGTCTATACCATCTTAAAGTGGATGAAACACTTCAAGTAACTTTCTTTACTCCAGTCATTAAGACTAATATATGCTGCTTCCCACAAATCCCATGTACATTTGGTTAATAGGACTGCCTCCACAATTAACAGCTGATCTTTGAGCCTTCGCCTTATTAGTTAGTTTTCATGCCCTGATGTTACCCAAGCATCTCTCTTTGCAATGTTTCAAAACCCTTCAGAGGGAATCTGCACAGACAAATACAAAAATCCTAGTCTCGCTCAGCCAGACTTTTAACTGATTGAAATGGAGACAGACGGACAGGCAGATACAAGGAAACAGTAAGCATCAGATTCTCGACTTCCATTAAGTACCATTTTTCTAATTTATTTAGTTTTCTTTTATTGCATTATCAATCAAAAACCAGAGTAAATGGGGAAAAAATATTTGTTTATTTTTTTATGTTGTGCTCCCCCCACCCACAAATCCAAGCCCCCCTGCCAAAATCTGCTCTTAGGGTAGAGCATGGACTAACGGTGGCAGTCTGTGGGAATCAGCTGGCATTGTGAGGGGCCTAATTGACATTCTCTGCCCATCACCTGTCATTACAGTCAAGTATATATTTTGGAGTCCATTTGTGTTTGTTTTTTTGCCTGGAGCTGCCATCCCAATGGTAATCCAAACGCTATTACACATGGACGAGACCTGCACAGCACCACTGATAAACTTCTCAGTATGCAAATGTCAAGCAATTAAAGGAAGCGAAACAGCCTCCAAACTCTTTGCATTTATAAGCGTGATACTGCGGCCATTTTACAATCCAGTGCCCCTTGTGTAAACCTCTATGCAGCACTTTGCATGATGATGCTTTAGTGCATTAATTCATTTTACCTGACAGGATAAAACTAGAGAGAACTACTATATGCTATGCATGCTATATTTAGTTTTTTAACCTTTATGAAAAATTTGAATATATTTAATATACGTTGAAATGTTACATCTGTTAGCAGCAGTAATATTTATTAATGTTGGAACTTTTAAATCTTTGGAGTTAAAACTGTCCCACCAACTTTAGTTTAAGCTTGACAAAAGTCAAAAGCATATAGTGCTATAAATTTAGTTTATTTATTTATTTATTTTTAAATCTATAAAATGTTCTGTGCACAGAATTAACAAATCTCAAATTTAATTGGGCGAGTTGCTAATATACAGGCATACACTTGCACGTTTTACTGTTTGTGGGGCTTCAAACTGACTGAACATCATTACGCCAGTAGGTGGCAGCAAGAGACTTTTACGAGCAAAGAGTCGTTATGAGCACGTCGAAGATTCATTTACTCAGTTGACTAATTTAAAAACACAAATTCATTAAAATCCTTAAGATTGAGTTACTGAATTATTCACGCAACAGATTAGGTTATGAACATTGATTTATTCAGAAATTAAACATATATATGACTGACTGTGAGTGGGTCAATGAATCAATTGTTCAAAAACAGATTCATTTAGAAACAACACCGTGTGTTGCTCTGAGACACAACAAAGTAGCTAAAGCACAAATAGAAAAAGCTATTGTGCCTCAAATATAAATGTTCTCAAAATCAATTATTGTTTATTTTACTGATATACAACAGCAGTATCTTACAATTGTGCTGTTGGTTGAATATTCAGTACAACAGCACTGTGATATATTAATGTCTAAAAAAATGCAGGATTTTTATTTATTTATTTATATATTTTTCCAACAGCAAAATGGATGACTTGCGAAACTACATCTAAAGCTTTGAATTGCCTTTATTAAGTGACTGCTCATGTAGTATGTTGAAAACTGAAAGTTAACAGTAGTCATTTACTCAACTTATTTAAAAACACTGATTCATTAAGATCTTGAAGTGTGAGTCATTGAATTGTTCACTCAACCGATTAGGCCAGGAACATTGATTTATTCAGAAATGAAACAAATGACTAACTGTGAGCGAATCAATGAATCATTCACTCAACTGATTTGTGCAAAAACACTGATTCATTCAGGAACAACACAGTACTGTGTGTTGCTCTGAGACACAAAATAGACAAATCAAAAATTGAAAAAGCGACAATACTGTCTAAATCATATGTTTACTCTATATCAAATCTTGTATTTATTTATTTATTTTTTTACTGTTATATCAAAGTGTTATCTCACTATGTGTACAACAGCACTGTGATACTGTTTTATTATTATTATTATTTTTTTTTTTTATTCCAACAGTAAAATGTCTAACTTGCAAAACTGCATCTAAAGCTTTTATCTGTCTTTATTATTTAACTGCTCATGGAGTTTAGGTGGTTGAAAACTGCAAGTTAACAATGCACTGGCTCAATTCCTAACATTAGAAAAGGTGAGGTCCTACAACTCAAGTGTTGCTTTGGAGCAACAATAGCATTTAGTTGATGCACAAAAGACAGTGGGTTTGATCTTTGCTCAGAGCAAAATCAACTACACTGCTGCCATGACCTGGATAAACGCCCACGTGTGGCTTTTTACTCCAGGGAGAGAGAGGTGAGGTCAAAGGAAGGGGAGTGTAATGGATCATGGGTAGATGTGCTTTAGCTCTGCTGTTGGAGAGCTCATTCTTCTAGATCATACTCAAACATCCCTCAGAGATGTTTACACTTGATAATTTTTTGAATAACATTAAGGTCACAAGTTCAATTACTGTCTTGAACTAGACTTCAGACTAACATCCTAGTCAAAAACAATACAACTTACAGTAAGGAACAACAAAAAAGGTCTGACAGCCCAATGCATTTTCCACTTGCCTACTTTCAATGTTAAGATCAAAGAACACAAATATATAAATAACTTTGATGGAGGGAAAAATACAATCAGGGAAACATCTATTACATTTTTACAGCCCAGCACCTTTGAATATCATCATGCTTCTGTGTAATTACACTGAATAATATTTGGTGAAGAGTGTGTTGAGTTGCAAATTGCTTGAAGTTGCTCAGAATGTTAATCAGCTACTAATACGGTGAAAATGGAATTCATAAAATCACTCTAACTGCATAAAGACTTAATAGATTCAATTGCTCTGTTCCAAACCTAGTGAACTGTCTACAGAGACAGCATTTTAATGCACCTTAACATACACAAAGGCTGTTCCGAATTTTGTTTCTTGCCAAATGATAAGCCAACACCATGTTTCTTTTAAGACATTAATAATAATAATACTAATAATTAAAAAAATAAATGCCGATTAAGAAAAAAAAAAGTTTAAAGTATGTAAAACTGGAACTATAGGCTGATTGGAAAAATGTGCCTCTAAATGCATTTTTGAAAAACTAAAAAAAAATAAAAAATAACATGACAATAAAAAAATAAATAAAATTAATTAATTAATTAATTAAAATACTTCCTCAAAAAAATAACAGTACATGATAAAAAAATAAATAAAATTAATTAATTAATTAAAATACTTCCTCAAAAAAATAACAGTGCATGATAAATAAATAAATAAAATTAATGTATTAATTAAAATACTTCCTCAAAAAAAAAATATATATAGTATAGTGCATGATTTGTAAACTAATACATTTTGGCATTTGCATAATTTAATCTGCTCCATACATGTTTTCTGAAATAGTAAGCTTGCTTGGAAGCTCACCTGGTGCAGCATTGCACTTGAGAGGCAAAGCTTGGGTACGAGCCCCGTGAAATTCTATTCATAATAAAATAACTTCAAGACTTGTAGAAGCAAGTTAATATTGCATGGTCTGACCTGACCTGATACATACAACAATGAAATGTAATAAAATGTTGCCAGATGTGCGTTAATCTGTTTCGGATAAAACTGAATATGCTCACTGGATTTTGAGAGCGTCCCAATAATGCCGTCACAGGCATTTTTTTTGTTGTTGTTTTTAAATCATCCTGGGTTGAATATCTGTATGTGCTATATGTTTTTGCACTGTTAGCTTTGCCATGCTAATTGAGTCTCCAGTGTGGTGCATTATTTGTGTGCCATTTCTGTAGTGCATAAAATATGTTCAGTGCAATGTGTAACTCAATATTATATGCATTGCGAGAAATAACTGTCAATATGGTAGACATAGTCTGGCCTTAGTTAAAAGTGTCAATTGTCTGTGTACTCTAGAACATGCACGTGAATTAGTAAAGACGTAAATGTTGCATTTATGCCATTCCATGACAGCTAGGATACCACCTTATAAAGGCAGCTGCCTGTGTAGACAGTAGACAGCGAGACCGATCACTGAGGGTTTGGAGCAGAGCCGTTGTCTCAGGTTAATCTCACCACGTGTCTAGAGTGATAATCGGTTTGCCAATACTGGGATTTCCAACATACATGGAACAAGACAACGATAATACTTTTATCCCCCGCCAATTTCCAGAGGGTTAATTGCAGTTCATTAGAGCAACGCGGGTCTAAGTGCTTCGCTCAAGGGGAAATGATGGCAGAGGATTGTGAATAACCTTCTAGTCATTGGGGTATTTCCATACTTCAAAGAGCTACGGGATTCTAACCACCACTCTTCCAGTTGATGTCCAAGACTACTCAGCCCCCAACCAATAATGATGCTTTCACTTGGACCTACTTCCACAGATCTGTTGCTCTCAAGGAAGCAAATAGTCCATCAAGAACCACAAATATCCATTGCCATGGCTGAATCTGAAAGCGAAAGGTTTGTTTTGGTGGATTAGTTTTGAGGTTTGTGTTTGAATCAACTGCAGACCCATCTGTCTGGGCCTGTGAGAGGCCAGATAAAACAGGCAGGAGTGTTAAATCATGATTGGATAAGAATGGGACAGAGCACAGGGGCGCCCAAGAGTCGACCAAAATGAAAAATCAAACAACAACAAGCAAACCAAAAAAATGGGCCAAAAAACTGTGTTTGAAGCATCGATTCAAATAAATCTTGAATGGATGGATTTTTAAGGCACATTCTGCAGTTTGTAATAATGCATTTATAGCTTAAAACATTAGGAACAGTCTGACAGTCTGTCATATTTGCCTTCAACATGCATGGAACCATTATGCAGTTATTTCGACTCTCATAAACAACCCAATGCTAGTGGCATGCCACCGTTTACCCATCTTCCTCCTTAATGTGCAGTTAACTTTCGGTTTGACAGAAAATTTCACAGCCAATTTCACATTCTGTAAATGCACTGAGTCACAGAAAGACTGGCTCTTGAAGGTACAAACAAGATATAAATTGTGTATATAAATTGTACTCAAAAGACACATACAGTATATGGTTATTTATCTACTGGACAGCTAGTGCGCCCAGTAGTTAAATGAATAGTTCACTCAAAAATGAAAATTATGTCATCATTTACTCCAAACCTGTATGATCTTTTTCTTTTTCTTTTGCAGGACAAAAAAAAAAAAAAAAGAAAATAATTTGATACTATTGCACCGCATTGACCTTTCAGTAAGACTGAAAAAAAAAATTATGTAATTTGATCATTCAAAGATAATTAAAAAATAATTTGATTCAAACTCATTTATTGGTCTCAAACAAAGGTTTCTGGTTTAAAGTTGTTTAATAAGTTTTCACTCACTCACTACACAATAAAAAAAAGCACATAAAATACATTCAGGCCATGACTTCATGCATGCTCATTTTCTAATAAAGATAAAACACTCTTAGTACTGTTTTCTGAATGTGTAAATCATATTTATCATATTTAACTGATAAATCAGTAACAACATATTTCACACATCAGCTTAATTAAAGCATTTAGTAATTTCAATGCATGTTCTCTAATCCATGTATCCGGTCTTACATTATAAAACTATTTTTTTATAAAGGAAAAAGAAAAAGAAAAACTAAAAGAAAATCACCACCACAGTGGTAAGGTAATTTGGGTGGTTGCCAAGGTGTTATCAGTGGTTTATAGCATATTGCTAGATTGCTAAAGTATTCTAGGTGGTTGCAAACTGGGCCTCAAATTGTGTATCTTAAGGATTAAAAAAAACATAATATTTCATTACGGTTCAAAAGTTTGTGAAAAAGCTTTTAAAATGATATTTTTATTTGGCGAGGATGCATTCAAATGATCAAAACTGACTGTAGGAGACATGTATATTGTCACAAGATTTCCATCTGAGAAAAATTGTTATTAAACAATTTCAACAATCCACATCATTCTATCAAAGTATCCTGAAGAAAAAAAGTTAATAATATAAGAAGAAATGCTCCTTGAGCTGCAAATCAGCATATTAGAATAATTTCTGAAGGGTCATGTGACTGCAGTATTGATGCTGAAAATTCAGCTTTGTCAACACTGGAATAAATTGCCAACATAGGCTTATTGGAAATGCATGCCTCTAAATACACTACATTTATGCAGAACTGAAAAGAAAACAAACAAAAAAAAAAACACGCACCTATACATACGATGAACAAATGAACACAGGTAGTAAAACTCCAACAACTTTTATTCCTTTTCACACAAAGTATGATTTGCAGGTTGACAGTTTTGATCACTAAAGCCTAATTTTCGCATAATTACCTGATGAATATTATGTTATGAATTCAAAACAATTTTAACATGCTGCGACATTTGAAAACTGATACTTTTGAACATGTCGTCACATATACAGCTTCATATGCATGAGTTTTCTAACTCAGTAGGTTTGCTCGGTAGCTCACGCGATACGACGTTGTACTTGAGTGATGAAGAGCTCCAGTACAAACCCCGTGAAATAAAAAAAAACTGCTCAAATCCGCATAAGGAAGTTAAAATAGCATGGCTGCATCAACAAATGTGTTTTTATATCAATTTTGCATTTGTTAACACTATCGGGTAGGTTTAGGGTTGGGTTTGGTGTAGCGGATATTTCCAACATGATAGAGCATTAAATTTTAGCGACACTGGTTGGATATTTTAATTATGAACCACCGCAATACATACCTGAAGCAACGTAATACAAACACAGCAATATGTGCCTATATCAAGGTAACAAAAATGTGCCAGGGTCACGTATTGAACCCACGTTTTAGAGCCACTCACTGGACATTTCAATTTGAAACTGCCACGAAACCTACAGTAAGGTACGTAATAACGGTGTTGCAGAAATTTATTTAGAGGCACGTATTTCCAATGAGCCTGGGTTGTAAATTACAGTTAACGTAATACAATTTTACTGTTTTTACTACATTTGTATCATATAACCCTAGCCTTGGTGAGCATAATTGACTTCTTTCAAAAATATTAAATACAATCTTAGTGACCCCAAACTTTTAAACTTTAGCTTAGTTTATCTCCACAAATCACACAATTTAAGTATGGTTGGAGTTTTGGGTTAGGTAAAACTTATGGTAAGAGTATGGTAAAAAATATGAGCGAGTATAATAGTGATGCTTCCCTAAAATAGTACCAATAAAAGATCTACAGAGAGATGTCATGGTACGGGTAACACTGCCATATTGAAAACATCACAGTCCAAAACTGATGAGTGAGGAAATGGTGTTTCCTGTCATTGCAGATGCTTGAATGTGTATAAAAATGTCACAATCTTTTCTAACAGCTGGGTGTTGTAAGAGTTATTAGCTTGAAGAATAGTCCAATTCACCTGATCTTTTCTGGAAGCCATTGTGCATTAAGTCTTGATTGATGTAGTTAATGTGACAAAGTGACTGGCTTGTCATTGAAAAAGTCAATAAAAGAAAAAAAAAATGTTGTTAAATAACTTAAAATGTAAAGAAAGAACAAGCTAGAGTTCTATATATTCTGAATACAACGTGAGTGGCGATTGCCCATAATGCTAGAATGCTCTAAGTCACACGATTTGAGACGTCAGTCATACTTCTAGCACAAATAGCATGGTAAAACCTAAGAACCAGTCGAATGCTACTTTCAAAGCACTCCAGCGCCATTTATTTCCCCACAAGGTGACTCTGGCACACAAAAAAGGAGCGGCACCTTGGGACAATGCAAAGCCTCAAAGTTAGATGGTCATCATGACCTCTGCTGGGGTTGATGCATCAATATTTTCCCCTCCCCTTCTGTTCGGTGGTCTTAGGACCATTATGACACTTTGTTTCTTCAAAGGCATCAATCAAAGCCATCTGGCTGGGCATTGATTGGCTCGGCTCATTAAGTTCCATCCAAAACCCCTTTGGTCGGTGAGCACAGAGGGGCTGTAGACCGGAGTCTTATCAGTCTCAGCACAAAGCTCCTTCCACCTTGTCATAAAACCGGCGGTTAAAAAGTACAGCTGCCGTGCCACATGATAGAGGTCAGCATCTCTATAGCTCACAGCAGACTTGTTAGATATGATGCAGTCATCAGAGCTTACCCTTCAGCTAGTCATTTCGCCGTTTCTTTTTTCTTTAACAGAAACTCAGGGGACAAATCTCCATCTGTTATCTATTTTATGGGATCATACAGCAAGAATGATACCGCCACAAACGGCAATACAAGCCGGGAGGCGCCACATGGTCAGAGCCTTATTTTTCTGAGCCAAAACAGGAACATGCAGTGTCTTATCGGAGCTACAGGCAAAATTAGTACAGATTTGGCCCTGAGTAACTGATCCGTAACTTAGTGCTTTGCCAGAACATTTGTATTGCGTTCTGGCTATAATCGTTACAGCTAAACGACTTTGACGCTACCCAAAAAATACTACCAAATAACTCGCCGAGCAGAGTGTTCATGTTTGGTTAGAGAGTTCAAGACTTATTTGCATACCTTTCCTGAAGATGTTGCTTGGATGTGATTGCAGGGCACCTCACTAATTAAAATCACTTTAATGGCCAGCTCATTATCCTCACGAGTGTCAGCCTTGCCATCTTTGCCAGGGGTGAAGCTGCAAAACTCTGTTGATGTGTGCATGTGCGCATTCCAAAATAGCAACTGTCCCCAAACAAAAGCTCAAGAAGACAGATATGGGACACAGAGGTGACGGAGTCAATCAATCACGCATTAGATATGCATTTCCTGAAGGAAATGGCAGTGCTTGGAAGGCAGAGAAAGAGCGGTGTTAATATTTTAGAAAAACTTGGCCAATGCATGGATCTGTTTGGAGGGTTTGACCCCTTTGTCACAGAACTCTCAAAGCACCAGCCAATCATGATCGATCAATGAATACAGTATTACATGATGACACCAGTGCTTAAAACAAGATGGAAGAGTGACTACAGAGAAAAATAGATGCAAGAAAGAAAACTACAATCACAATTCACTATTAATATGTATGCAAAATACACACAAATATTATGATGATGCCATGCAGATAACAAATGGTGATCATTCTATAAGTATTCCAAATCAGTACAACTTCTTCAAACTTTTAAGGTGTGGTCACATTTACCAGTGCTCTGTAAAAATTTTGTGGGCAAAATCTAGTCATTTCAATAGGAATAGTGCGTGATAAGCAGTTTTGCATAAGAGCGAAAGTGTTCTCCATGCAGATTTTGCTTGTGTTCAATTTGGTCCGAAAGCAGAAAGCTACTTGGTTTTAATATGAGTTTTGTGTGAGTTGTTTGATAATGGACCTTTTTTACACTATTGCAGACTTTTCTATTGCCCTTGAAATGCCGCCAAAACGGCACTAATGTGACCTTTCTAATGTGATCTTTCTTGATGAATAAATCCGAAGCTTCCTACACTCCTATTTGTGCCTATTTGCATTGCTCCAAAATAATTTTAGGCTCTTAAACGAGGCTGATAGTTAAATAGAACATAACTGAGAATTTCATTAGGCTATAACACAGCGACCTTTGAGCAATACAATCTTCCTCTGGGATGACACTTCCCTGAGATGAAGAAAATGAGGAGAAACAAGGTTACTTTCAGCGCAGAAACGCAGTGATGTCAGTCCCATCATTCCCTAACTGTCCTGCTTAATGTGCACCATGCCAGGGGGGCTGAAGTGTGATGACACACTAAACATCTCTGTAATCCCGTTCCTGAAGCCAAGTCAAATGAAATAATCGCTGACTGAGTCCCCAGAGGAAGGGCGACTACACACACAGCAGGCGCTTGCCGGGATCTTAACGAGGAGCGCCTCTCTCAACTGTTCTCCTAGCTGCAGATCAGCCATATTGTCACTCTGGATTTACGTCAGTGAGACTGTGCGCCTGGGGAGTGTTTTCTGTTTCTGATTGGGTGATTAGTTAATAGGAGATAATGTGTGCCATCAGGCCCTGGGCTGCAGGAGAGGAAGATGAGAAGACAAGGACAGTGTCTTCTCCTTTACTAATCTGAGAGAGACAGACGGAGACTGCGGACCGAACTGCGGTTGGGGAAGTTTGGCAAGGACAGAGGCCGGTGTCAAGAACGTTCCCCGCGCTCAGAGAGCAGTGCTAATGGGGAAGGCTGAGGGTCATCTGTGCCCATTTTTAATCCCTGATGGATGATCCCTTTCAAGGAACAAAAGATCTGGAGTAGTTTTCCTCACAGGACTGCCTTAAATTTCAGGAGTGGCACTTACGATTTGAACTAATACTTGACTTTTTGAGTTTTAGAAAATAAAATTATCCTCCATGCATGTCTAACAGTGGATAGTAGTCATTTCTTAATAAATTGTCTATATCATACTACTTCTCTCTGTGGGTTATAAAAGTTCCACATTAAATTATTAAAATTGTTATTTTAACAACAGCAACAACAATAATAGTAATAATAATAATAATAATAATAATAATAATAATAATAATAATAATAATAATAATAATAATAATAATAATAATAATAATAATAATAATAATAATAATAATAATAATAATAATAATAATAATAATAATAATAA
>NW_015505222.1:2686957-2702931 GCF_001515645.1 Sinocyclocheilus grahami
AAATCACTTTAATGGCCAGCTCATTATCCTCACGAGTGTCAGCCTTGCCATCTTTGCCAGGGGTGAAGCTGCAAAACTCTGTTGATGTGTGCATGTGCGCATTCCAAAATAGCAACTGTCCCCAAACAAAAGCTCAAGAAGACAGATATGGGACACAGAGGTGACGGAGTCAATCAATCACGCATTAGATATGCATTTCCTGAAGGAAATGGCAGTGCTTGGAAGGCAGAGAAAGAGCGGTGTTAATATTTTAGAAAAACTTGGCCAATGCATGGATCTGTTTGGAGGGTTTGACCCCTTTGTCACAGAACTCTCAAAGCACCAGCCAATCATGATCGATCAATGAATACAGTATTACATGATGACACCAGTGCTTAAAACAAGATGGAAGAGTGACTACAGAGAAAAATAGATGCAAGAAAGAAAACTACAATCACAATTCACTATTAATATGTATGCAAAATACACACAAATATTATGATGATGCCATGCAGATAACAAATGGTGATCATTCTATAAGTATTCCAAATCAGTACAACTTCTTCAAACTTTTAAGGTGTGGTCACATTTACCAGTGCTCTGTAAAAATTTTGTGGGCAAAATCTAGTCATTTCAATAGGAATAGTGCGTGATAAGCAGTTTTGCATAAGAGCGAAAGTGTTCTCCATGCAGATTTTGCTTGTGTTCAATTTGGTCCGAAAGCAGAAAGCTACTTGGTTTTAATATGAGTTTTGTGTGAGTTGTTTGATAATGGACCTTTTTTACACTATTGCAGACTTTTCTATTGCCCTTGAAATGCCGCCAAAACGGCACTAATGTGACCTTTCTAATGTGATCTTTCTTGATGAATAAATCCGAAGCTTCCTACACTCCTATTTGTGCCTATTTGCATTGCTCCAAAATAATTTTAGGCTCTTAAACGAGGCTGATAGTTAAATAGAACATAACTGAGAATTTCATTAGGCTATAACACAGCGACCTTTGAGCAATACAATCTTCCTCTGGGATGACACTTCCCTGAGATGAAGAAAATGAGGAGAAACAAGGTTACTTTCAGCGCAGAAACGCAGTGATGTCAGTCCCATCATTCCCTAACTGTCCTGCTTAATGTGCACCATGCCAGGGGGGCTGAAGTGTGATGACACACTAAACATCTCTGTAATCCCGTTCCTGACGCCAAGTCAAATGAAATAATCGCTGACTGAGTCCCCAGAGGAAGGGCGACTACACACACAGCAGGCGCTTGCCGGGATCTTAACGAGGAGCGCCTCTCTCAACTGTTCTCCTCGCTGCAGATCAGCCATATTGTCACTCTGGATTTACGTCAGTGAGACTGTGCGCCTGGGGAGTGTTTTCTGTTTCTGATTGGGTGATTAGTTAATAGGAGATAATGTGTGCCATCAGGCCCTGGGCTGCAGGAGAGGAAGATGAGAAGACAAGGACAGTGTCTTCTCCTTTACTAATCTGAGAGAGACAGACGGAGACTGCGGACCGAACTGCGGTTGGGGAAGTTTGGCAAGGACAGAGGCCGGTGTCAAGAACGTTCCCCGCGCTCAGAGAGCAGTGCTAATGGGGAAGGCTGAGGGTCATCTGTGCCCATTTTTAATCCCTGATGGATGATCCCTTTCAAGGAACAAAAGATCTGGAGTAGTTTTCCTCACAGGACTGCCTTAAATTTCAGGAGTGGCACTTACGATTTGAACTAATACTTGACTTTTTGAGTTTTAGAAAATAAAATTATCCTCCATGCATGTCTAACAGTGGATAGTAGTCATTTCTTAATAAATTGTCTATATCATACTACTTCTCTCTGTGGGTTATAAAAGTTCCACATTAAATTATTAAAATTGTTATTTTAACAACAGAGTACAATTGGTTAATATTAATACTAATAATAATAATAGTTAAAATGGTTAACTCTTATGTCAAGGGAATTGTTTTATTATTATTATTATTATTATTATTATTATTATTATTATTATTATTATTATTTATTTATTTAACAAGTAAATCATTAATTAAATTAAATTCACAACTTGGATGTAAACCAGGTATTGATGTTAAACAGAATTTCTGAAGAACATACAGGCACAAACAGACCAAGTTTGTGTTTCACAAAAGAAAAACCGTCATAGAGGTTTGGAACAACACAAAGGTGTGTTAACTATTCCTATATGTTGCCTTGAGATTGTAAGAAGCAAGCACTTGAGGTGAATTAGGACACAATACAGTTCATTAAGGACAGACATTTGTCCTGCTGCCAGCTGTAATAAATCTTCCTGAAGTCTTTGTTTGTACCCAACAATAGACGCAGGGGCCATCTGATGAGAGAGTGTAAATATTAATTCTGAACGGACCGGTGTCTTTGTGTTTCTGAGAAGATGAAAAACAATGGCCCGGTACACAGGGGGTGCCCACAACACAGACTGTGAAAAGAAAAGACTGCATACATAATACGATTAGTGATGGGACAACAGTCGGACCAGCGGGACACAAGGAGAAATGACATGTAATCCAGGATACAGCGACTAGGTCGGAGGGAAAACAACACATCGCAAGCACCCGACTGCACGTGGCACAACAGAGCTGCGAAACTGTGACCTTGGATGGAAGAACGAAAGCACATTCATCGCTTTATAGAAAACACTCTATCGATTGTCACGAGTTTTATGTGGAAAGATATAGATATTAATGAAAAGGTATAAAAATGTGAAGTGGCATACTTAAAAAAGAAATAATATAAAATGCATAAAACGGATCGACAGTTATATAGTAATCAGTCCTCTGTAACACTGGAACAGATTTTGAGAAATTCAGCATTCCATCATTTGCTCACCAACAGATTCTCTGCAGTGAATGGGTGCTGTCAGGATAAGAGTACAAACAGCTGATAAAAAAAAAAAACATCACAATAATCCACAAGTAATCTACACAATCAATTATTGTCTTGTGCAGAGAAATCTTTACCCGTCTTTAAGGTGTTTTAACTTTAAACCGTCACTTCTGGACAAAATATAGCTCAGCATATTTGTTTTTGCTGTTTTGTTGCACTATTTTTTGCGTGTAAATTGTGCTTGATCTGTGCATATATCTCTCCTAATTCAGATAAGACAGTAATTCTTCACTACTATAGAACATTCATATTTTAGTCAGAAGCAAGAGTTTTAATTGATTAATTTAACTTATGTTTAATTAATAGACTGGAGGGATGTTTAAAAATATTAACTTTATTATTATTATTATTAATACATATATTTTGTTGTTAATCATATAAAGTTAAAATCTGGCAAAGTCAATGCCATCACTGAAAATGTATTTATAAACTGCAATATTTTCAAAGTAACAAAATGCAAAATGACAGGACAGGCTGTGATGACAGTATAAATGTACAAAGTCTACTGTTTAATTCACCTTATATGTAGTTCTATTAACATATTTCTGCTGACACACGTTTACCTGTTCAATTCAAGGTATTGTATCGTAACTGCAGCTAGCCTGTCTGTTTCCATAAAAAAGGGGTATCATCCAACCTGTTTTGCCATACAGAATATTGGCTGCTGGTTGGTCAACAATCCTCACTTTCAAATCAAATTTGTGCAATATGTGTAACCATCAAACCATCTCATTTAAAAAAAATTTTTTGTTTGTTTTTGTGTATTAATTTATTTTAATGAATTTAATCAAATAAAGTTTGATTTTAACTACATTCTGGGGGTGCCAATACTTAAGAACACTAAATGCATGCATGGATTCGCATTTTATAAAATAATGTCAACCAACAAACACATTTTATTTTTAATAAAACCTCTATTGTAATTGTTTGCAGATGCAACTTGGTTTGATTTTGCCATCTAATGCAATGACATTTTAAAGTGTGCACAAACTTTTCTGCACTGCATTTTCAAAAGTGTAACCAATATGTGGCTTGTCCTTATCACAAAACAGCCTCCACAACATGTGGAGCGAGAATGGTGATTATCGGCTCGCCTGTGTCGGCGTGTGTATTGATTCAGGGCCACAAAGGTATTCTGAGTACACTACAGCAGCATGCAAGGCGCTTTGTAAAACTCAGAGATCACATAAGTTATGAGAGGCTGGAGATGTTTACGGCTAGCCGTGATAAATGTACATCTGGAGGTGTTTATTTAGTGCTCAATATTAAATGCATGAGGATACCCAGGTGACAGTGACCTCACAATTGCTGTTTATATGTCAGGAGATGTTCTTGCTGGAATGGACTCAGGTCGGAGTTCAAACTATTACAAACCGGTGCTTAATTAATTCCTCTGAATGTCACCTTGACTGAATGCAAGGAGAATCTCAATTGAATGCGCTCTTACGAGCGATATGCGCTTTCAGAAACTGTTAGCACAGACGTCGTGGTTCATGTTCTCAGTTGCAAATATTGCAGGTTTGGTTTCAGATGCACATGTCAAAAACCCAGCACATACTTGTGGCTCATAAGCATTTTGGAGTTCTGTGCGATATCATGCAATAAGTTGCAAGGTACACTCACTAGTTCTGCCAGCAAATTTAATCTGTGTACTAAGACATTATATACCAACAATATTCCCCAAAATGTTGTTCTTACTCGCGCACAGAATATATTGCAAAGAATGTGGGCTTACAATGAATGCTCCAATCAGGCAACACTTTATTTTAAGGTGTCCTTGTTACACAAGTTACATGCACTTACTATTATAATAACAAAAAGTATGCATAATTATATGCAAGTAACCCAAAGCCAAACCCTAATCCTAACCCTAACCATATAGTAAGTACATGTAGTTAAGTAATATTACTCTGTATTTAAATGTATAATTGCATTGTAACAAGGAGACCTTAAAATAAAGGGTAACCCTCCAATCATAATAGCTGAAACGGTTGAAATACTAAACTGTTGAAAGTACTAGCATCCAGGATCTACAAGATATTTGCTGAAGGTAAGCATGCACTTAAATGTCTGTCCAATATTTCTTGCTCAACAAAAAAGTATTAGCAAAACTATGTGGGCAGATTTGATTTATTCATTGTGGGCTTGTAATTATTTGTACTTAGTAAATACATGACGCTATTTTGCTACTGTATTTATACTTGTGCAAATATTATCACATTATCTGCCACTATTTAAACTCAGCGAAAACACCTTCTACTCACTAGGATTTTGAGTGAAGCATAAAATTCAAGAAATTACGTTGAGACTTGGTATCAAATTAGGATCTGATAAGTTGAGGTCTGTTGGCACAGACTTTGTTATGGCTAGACATAAATGAAACATTGTCTGCAGCATAGGAAGTCTCTACATAATAGATCAGGAAAACATTTTTCTTTAGACTACATTGCACTGATAAATTCTGAATACAGCTAGTATTTATGATCAAACGTGGACCATAAAGTAATTCAGGTCATTTATTGTTTTGTATTTCATACTACATACCAACCCTTTCACCTGCTTTCTTCTGGCCCTCGGTAAACTCTCTCAGATTCCCCAAACGGTGTGCTTTACAATCAGACAGAATGAGTAATACATAAGCAACGATGAAATGAAAAGCTACAGATTAGGGTCATTGCATAATATAATTTCACTGAAGAGAAGCTACTCGTCTCATTCGTTTCATGCCTTTGTGGTGGCCGCGCCGTCATTAATATTTCCCAATAAATAGCATTTAAGGAAGCTTCTATAGTTATTTATTTCCTTTATGATTTGAGACCTTTTGATGATTAATCTGTATTATGAAGCCTGAGACATATTACCTGTTTAATTAATTCAATATATGACACATTAATCTTTCTTTCTTGCACCTACGCCCAGACTCTTCCACGACAGAGGAGACGTGTGGGTGGTTTTGATGGTGAGTCTTTTTTTTCATGCACAATTTTCTATAGCTCTACTGTCGGGCAGAACTTAGTCATAACCAGACTTCTGATGACTGACACAAAGTCTGGTTCACTTTTCATCTTATTATGGCTAAGAACTGCTAAAAAAAAACAAAAAAAAACAGGAAAGATGTTTCTGCTTTACATGACAAGCAACCAATCACATTCCGTTTAAGGGTGTCTACGCTAAAAAGTTGATAATAGACGATAATATGCTGACTTGGGGAAAATGGATTTCACATTTTCTGTGTCATTTGACAAAAGAGTAAATGGAAGGCAGACATTGGCACAAATAAGTGCATTCATAACTCATCATCTGATATGCAGTTCTGCTCATGGATATCAAGTTGACTTGCTAATTAGGGCCTCATATAAAATTCAAAAAGTGTTTATGACAGTAACCATGCAAATGTTGGGAAATGCAGCTAGTTCGTCTTCGAGCTTCTAGTTCAAATGATGCTATTGCTGAGTTATAGTCATAATTTGTAAAAATGTATCATTTATGTACTCTTGTATCAAGCGAGACTGGACAAAAATTTTGCTTGCAAAACTTTACCAATTAGTATCCTCAATTCCCAAACAATGATAGAATGTAATTAAAAGGAAGGTTGACGTGACACAGTGTTAAACATGCCTCTTTCCCAACCTTTTTGGAATGTGTTGCAGCCGTCAAAAACAAAATGTGTTCATATTTACAAAATACATTTACATCGGTCAGTGAAAACTGTATATGTATATATATTCAAACTGGAGTTTATTAAATCCTGGGGTTTCATGAGTTTAATTAAGAGTGAAAAACTACTTAATTAAATAATACAAAAGTCAAATACATACATTTAAAAAAATGAAAATAAAACAAAAAATATACAACATTTTATTTGTTGGCCTGCATGTCTGAAATTTAACTGAAATATTAACATTTCCTCTGGAGGTTAAAGTAAATAAATTTGTAAAAAGTTAGGAAGCATAATAAAACATCATAAAATTACACACACACACACACAATTTGCCACACGCAACTTAATTAAAAGTTTCTGTATTCAAATAAATTGACAATTATTTTATCTATAACTGTTATAAAAAGCACAGTTAAAAAATAGATTCTAGACTGGACTCAAGACATTTATGTTTTGTTCAGATTACTTGTCTTGCAACAAAAGCCTCATATGGGTACATTTGCCTGGATATTATTGAAGTGTTCCTTTGTCGCCACGCACACAATGTGAGCCATATCCGTACAACACACACACAGACAATCATCAGATAGCCATGAAGGGCTATGTCACGTCATTGAATCAATGGTAGAAAACAAATGTGCAGACATGTAGGAAGAGATGATACAATCACCAGGCAATGATGAGTGAATTGGGCATTATGTTAATGCAATTTATTTTCTATTGTTAGATCCAGTGATTATATGGATTGGGGTGTTCGATAATAATTAGTAATTTGGTGAACAATTACTAATCAGAGACTGTTTACCACAGTTGATCAGACTACAACAGTCATATCACCTATGATATTTCCATCCCTCTCTCTATTTTTGTATCTGCTGTGCATTGCAACTTTGTACAGTAACTCTATATTTAATGCAGATACATTTGTGACCCTGGACCACAAAACCAGTCATAAGTATCACGGGTATCAAAACAACACATTGGAATTTGATGAACTGTAATGCAAAATGCAATATGAATGAACGAACGAACAAACCAATTAACAAACTAAAGTGTGCATAAAGTGTGTATATCACATTTAGTCACAAATTCAATCACTAGAAATACAGGAATGTTTTAGGAATTTTTCACTAGTCTCTCAACTTTGGTTGTGACATGTCCCTACCGCCCGTACTCAAATCTACAGGTCATGTTGGAAACTCTCAGATGTCGTTTTTTATTTTCTAATCTATTCATGGACAAATTTTCTGGGCAGATCAAAACACAAAGACAGCTGGACCGCTCTCTCTGGCCAACTCCAGATGTTCCTTCTCTAACAGAAATATCAGAGGATAATAATCACTGTGTGGGCCGCATTCACATACATGTGCGCACACACTCACACGCGCAGGCTGTAAACATTTAAAACAACAGCGCTTCCCTGATACCCCTTCATAAATCCAATTTGCATAACAGAAGAGATGTGATTGATGCCCGGCTTTCCCCAAAGTGTTTGATTAGGAGACAGAAGGTAGAGAGCTGCCGAGAAAGAGATAAATGTTACAGCTCTGGATTAACATCCCAAGGTCACAGAGCCTGGGCATTTCAATTAAGGACTTTTCAGAGGATGAAATTCCGGCCTACAGGAGCCAAATGACTGTTTAATGAGACTGTCATTCCTGACTGAGCTTTGGACGAGGAGGAGGAGGAGGAGGGACAGAAGCCATCTTTAGAACATGATGGAAGAGGAGTTGTATTTACATACATACGCCATGACCCCATTAACCACGCTGGGATTGTGGGGAATGTGGGAATATGTGCGGAATGGAAACGCGACTCCTATTCCCTCTTCTTTTCAGCTTCGATTTGTTCATGCTGATGAAGCAAAAATGCAATATGTGAAAGAAAATGTTAAGATGAAGGATAGATGGGAAATGGAATTCAGCCTTTTCAAATGTACTTGGCTTATTTTCCGGCAACACATGCTCTGGCTGTCGTGGCTTGACACGTTTCAAACATACAGACTGACAGATTACACTGTGCTTAACTGTGCTAGAAACTCTTTCACGCACACACACAAATGCCAAACTGCAGAGAGAGTATTGAAGGGTGGGGATTTAATTGCAGACAGAATGCTATCTCCAGAGAACACTTGTTGATTTTAATCACAACAGTGGTCAGATTTGATTACCGTCTGGACTGTGTAAAGTTTTTGAGAATCCCGCGTCCTCGCTGTGCCCTTGCGCCATATGCTGATTGATTACACCAATCTGTCAAGCTCCGTGCCAATGCCTGATGTTTAAAAGCGCCAACAGATATATTTTAACGAGAGAACAAATTAGAATAAAATGATTTATTCTCATTAAAAATCAAGTTAGAGGTAAATCTTAAAGGGATAGTTCACAAAAAAAGGGCATGGTCAGAACTGTACATTAGGTGTTATTAACTTAAAATTACTTACAGATTAATTAAAAGGGTAACATTATTATTATTATTATTATTATTATTATTATATTTTAATCTAAGTCAAAATTATGTATTTTCCCAAAACCATTAATACAAAAACAAAACATTATTTATTATAAAGGCCATAATTAATTAATATATATTTAGACATAAGCTATTTATTTAGCTTATTTATTTGGAGTTCATTTTCAGTTTTAATCGGTTTTGTTTATTCATTTATTTTTCTATTAATTGGGACTGTTATGTGATTTTAAACAAACTGAACACACCAGGTGCATTTTAAGACACAGTAATCTCACTTTTTTTCAGTGCACACAATAAGTGCATTGTATCAAATTACTAATTTACAGTACAAAATACATAGCATCATTTTTTAGCACATAATAGTTAAATACGCTTAATATAAAGTGACTGTCATGCCCCTGGACTCATTCTGTGTATTTTTCCCTCTCCATGTGCCTGCCCTGACCCAGTTTTCTCCCATGTTAATCGTTTCATTAGTTCCAGGTGTTTCTCATCATCCCCTCATGTAGTCCTGTGTATTTAATGTGAGTCCTATTTAGAGTTCCTTTGTATGGTATTGAATGTTCATCTTTCCCCGCTACGTGTGTGTTCCTAGTTCCGTTGGATGTTTATTAAAGTCTGTTTTTGTGAAGTCTACTCCACGTCTCCTCGTTCCTCGCTCCGTGCTCCTTCACTGTAGCGGCTCGTGAAAGTTGCTTCTTTGACAAATTTTATTCACGCTCGTGTGGCTCCGATCCAATATTTTATTTTTCCTTAAAAACTCAAAAATGGATATTACGCAGGATTTATTTTCTCACAGAACACCGCAGGGGGTTTTCAAAGAAAGCCACAGGGGGTTACAATGACATGGGATGCATAAATGAAGACAACATTTTAACTTTTAGGTGACTTTTTTCACAGATTTACAGATACTTTTTTCTACAGTTTAGAATCAACTGTTTTTGTTTGTTTGTTTGTTTGCTTGCTTTTCTGCATTATAGCTTAATTAAAGAACTAATTACCTACAATGTGTCTGCTCCTCCTTTTCTCATCAATTGTCTCTCAAATAAAATCAAATTTAGGCCACTTACACTGAATTTGCTTGCCTTAAATCTAACCATGCCACATTTTATCTAAGGAGAAATAATTCCATCATTAAATGAAGCACAATGAGATGGATCTATATCTCTCACTTTTCAGCAATCAATGAAAAATCATGTTTTGTTATTTTACAGCATTGAATCACAGCCTTATTTTGGATTTTGTTCCACATATCTATCTGTCTTAAACAGTTCGGCGTTGACTCAAAGATTAAAACAATGGAATATTCCAAGTTACTCAAAGGGTGTTAAAGCGAGCTCATGAAATTCAATCATGCATGTTAGAGAGAAATGTTGTTAAATCTGCAGGATAAGTGCTGGTTTTCCTCAAGCTGTCCACTTTAAGAGACATAAATTATATGCACTTATGAATTACAGAATAATTAAATCAATACTTTGTAATTTGCACAAATAAGAGACATTTTAAATGATGTGAAGAATAATGAGTTTGGGGCAAATTTTAAGGTCATTGTGTTAAAACATTTGTGAACCCTTTAGGATCTGGATTTCCGTATGAATGATTTATCACATATGATCTTCATAATTAGTAAAGGAAGTTGTTCTCAAAAAAAAATACTAACATTATGAGGTTGATATCAGACAGATGTCTTGATGGGGGGGAAAAAAACATACAAATCCCCAGTGAAGATCTCAAGGATTTCAGCAAACCTGACATGACCACCAGCCTCCCATGAGCTCAGTTGTTTGATGTTTTTCTTTTTTTTCTACTGGGAGACGATATGGATGTTATGAAGTGCAACAGCAGCCTGCAGATCTTCAGCTGTCAGTGGAAGATACTGTAGGTCTGCTTGTTAGAGGATTCAGCCGAGTCTTTGGGCTGCTTTAGTAGGATGTCCACTCCTAATGGCAGTAGTGCAGAATTTCTGACGTTTGTAAAGTGGACAGATAGAAGCCTGATTCTTCATAAACCCTTTTGTAACCCGTTTCAGTCTTCAGAGCTTCAGCATCTCTTCCTCTGAGGTTCACTGAAATCTCCTGCGATCAGGATGTTGTCAGGTAAAATCTACAGAGGAACAAAAGACATGGCTGCAGGAACACGAGGGCACTGAAGAGAGCAGGATGCTAGGTGGGGATGGAAATTTGACATTATCTTCGGGGTAAGAAAAAATGCAAAATACAATTAAATAATACAAATAAAAAATAAGAAATATAATTGATTTTGACTTGGGAAATGCAAGCAATCATCCAGAAAAACCTACTAACCACAAAGCAATGCACTAAAACACACAGAACACTTTAGCGACTACATAAGGACACCCTGCAAACCCACCAAAACAAGCTAGCATCATTTTTAATGGGAAACAAGTACAAAAAAGTACATATTTTGTTTGTGCATTGAATTACCCATATACAAAATAAGCTGGATATTTTAATCTGCGCATTTTAGGGAGGTTTTCATTTGTGTGAGCATATGTGAACTGCATATGTAAATTGGCATGCAATTTTGTTGGTGATGCAGCATTAATCATCTCCATACTAATGAGAGTTTTAATTATATCCAACTGTTCGACTATATCTCTATGCAAATCTACTATTCACTGGGGTACACATCCTCAGTCCTACTTCCCACAGACTTAACAAAAAGTAACCAAAATAATGTAAATGATTTTATTTTATATATACAGTGGGTACGGAAAGTATTCAGACCCCCTTACATTTTTCACTCTTTGTTATATTGCAGCCATTTGCTAAAATCATTTAAGTTAATTTTTTTTCCTCATTAATGTACACACAGCACCCCATATTGACAGAAAAACACAGAATTGTTGACATTTTTGCAGATTTATTAAAAAAGAAAAACTGAAATATCACATGGTCCTAAGTATTCAGACCCTTTGCTGTGACACTCATATATTTAACTCAGGGGCTGTCCATTTCTTCTGATCAGCCTTGAGATGGTTCTACACCTTCATTTGAGTCCAGCTGTGTTTGATTATACTGATTGGACTTGATTAGGAAAGCCACACACCTGTCTATATAAGACCTTACAGCTCACAGTGCATGTCAGAGCAAATGAGAATCATGAGGTCAAAAGAACTGCCTGAAGAGCTCAGAGACAGAATTGTGGCAAGGCACAGATCTGGCCAAGGTTACAAAAAAAAGTTCTGCTGCACTTAAGGTTCCTAAGAGCACAGCGGCCTCCATAATCCTTAAATGGAAGACGTTTGGGACGACCAGAACCCTTCCTAGAGCTGGCCGTCCGGCCAAACTGAGCTATCGGGGGAGAAGAGCCTTGGTGAGAGAGATAAAGAAGAACCCAAAGATCACTGTGGCTGAGCGCCAGAGATGCAGTCGGGAGATGGGAGAAAGTTGTAGAAAGTCAACCATCACGGCAGCCCTCCACCAGCCGGGGCTTTATGGCAGAGGGGCCCGACGGAAGCCTCTCCTTAGTGCAAGACACATGAAAAAACACCTGAAGGACTCCAAGATGGTGAGAAATAAGATTCTCTGGTCTGATGAGACCAAGATAGAACTTTTTGGCCTTAATTCTAAGCGGTATGTGTGGAGAAAACCAGGCACTGCTCATCACCTGTCCAATACAGTCCCAACAGTGAAGCATGGTGGTGGCAGCATCATGCTGTGGGGGTGTTTTTCAGCTGCAGGGACAGGACGACTGGTTGCAATCAAGGGAAAGATGAATGCGGCCAAGTACAGGGATATCCTAGACGAAAAAACCTTCTCCAGAGTGCTCAGGACCTCAGACTGGACCGAAGGTTTACCTTCCAACAAGACAATGACCCTAAGCACACAGCTAAAATAACGAAGGAGTGGCTTCACAACAACTCTGTGACTGTTCTTGAATGGCCCAGCCAGAGCCCTGACTTAAACCAAATTGAGCATCTCTGGAGAGACCTTTTTTTTTTTTTAAATGAATGCCAAATTTACACTGAAAGTAGCACAATAAGCACTTCTGAAGCGGCATTGAGGCGTTTTTACATAGACTGTTTAATGCTACTCAGAGCTGGGTTGCACTTTATTTTACATCATGTGTACTTACCTGTACTTACAGTGTACTTACCTAAGTACATACTGGATAATATAAGGTATACTGTATAATATAGTATGTACATGCGGAACAGGACTGTAAAGTAAAGTGCTACCCAGAGATGGCATGAATGCATTTACACAGCAATTACAATGTATGATTTGATACTAAGGGCTGGGGTGGATCTGAGCTGGTCTCAGCCTCAGACGTCACATACACAGACCATTGGCTGAACGAGGTTCAAGGTTGTCATCGTATTGGTTGAACTCTACAGGATTTCCAGGAGACGTGTGTCGCGTTCTTTAACAGTCACCTGAAAACATGCCATTGTAATGCCAAACCCCCTCAAGGAAGAAGAAAGCCATTATGGTCGCTTATCTGGGTCAACTAAACACTGGGTTTTTTAAAATATGTGAAGTTCACAGGATAGACTCTAATTTACAGGTGACACACCAGTCGTGTATTGTAGGGAAACTGACTTTACATGTTCATGCCCCTAAACATAACACTGAACAAAACAAACTGTGATTGGTCGCTTCAAATTACTGTAAGACAGCCTCTAGGGTGGTCATTGGCCAATGAGAGCTACGATAAAGTCTGGACCTTCTGCCACTAGACTGAAGATCTAGCTAAGCCAGACTAGGGCTGCGTTTCACTTCTTTTTTAGACTCACACTTACAACCCTCCCCAAGCACTTCCCCTCTGGGGAAACTTCACTGCCATAAAGTGTGTTCCACTTCGTGAAGTGGATGAGGGAAGTTCATAAGACAGATCCTCGACCCTGAGATTTTGACTGAGGGAGCGAATCTATTTCATATGTACACTTTAGGCAGCCCCATTTAAAACAATGCAATGCGATTTTGAGGTCACCATAGATTGTGTTTTATATATATAACAGCCAGCTCAGCTCAGTTAACACATCCAATCAAAACTCTGATGGCATTCACACACACACATCGGCTCCATGCGCATTATAATTAATATTATTAGCTCTGTTTAGTCAAATTTCCACATACTTCTCTGACACAAAATGTATATTTTGATAATAATTGCAAACAAGACAATTATTAATATTTCAAAAATAATTCACATCCGTGGTACTGGGCATGCTCTCTGGGCCTAATCATTTTCATAGACATCTGTGCAAAAGAAACAAACATGAAAGCTTGTTTCTTCAAAGCACTTGGGATGTCCTGCTGCTATGCATCTTTTAATATTTAGCCCACAAAACTTTGAAAAAGTTCATGTAGTGTTTTTTCCCCCCTTCTTTTTTTCAGAAAACTTGATCTTCAGAGCTCATATCAGCTGTGTTTGCCAATGCATATGCTTTTTTTCCCTCATGAACCTCTCCAGCTAAAAGCATCTGTTTGAGGTCAAACCACCACTTATAGAATAACATTTAGGTTTTTTTCCCCCCTTCTTTTTTTCAGAAAACTTGATCTTCAGAGCTCATATCAGCTGTGTTTGCCAATGCATATGCTTTTTTTCCCTCATGAACCTCTCCAGCTAAAAGCATCTGTTTGAGGTCAAACCACCACTTATAGAATAACATTTAGGGAATTTTCTTTGTAAAAACACAATGTTCTTTCAGGCTCTGATTAATTTCAGCACCTGTGTCAATATGCTGCCTTTCCTGGGTGCTCTATTTTTTTCCCCCTTCCTCATTTCAAGCTAGTCAAAGTATTTCCAAAAATACTGGGCTGCGTTATTATCCCTCTCCTCTAATATAAGAGTGCGCTTTCATGTGTAAAATCTTTGCCGGAATGAGATTCTGACTAGTTAATGTATCCCATCGAAGTCTTTGATATCCCCAATTATGTAAACAAGCTTTAATAAGTAAACAGACCGGGTGCTACAGTATTGAATCTGATTAGGGCCCTGTGGTCAGAAATGTCAGCACTTTCTTTCAAAGCAATCTGGGATCAAATGCTCTAGGGCTTCCAGACTGGATTTGGCATTAACTGCTTGTGCTCAGGGAAACATGACCCTGACGTTATCGACGACTGGTTTGTCCTAGATGATTAGCTTAATGCCAGCTGCAGAGAATCCAAAACAGATGTAACCACACTGGCTGGCTTGCTGTAATGATAGCTGTGACTTTAGCTTATCGACAAGCCACACTAACTGGTCCAGGTCCAGTGATGTATTTTAATGTATAAAGACCCCTTTATACTGTGTGAAGAAAACAAAATATGATATTATGAACATAATGTCTGTAAATGTACATATGTTGCTGTTTTTTTTTTTTTTACTAAGTAATGATACTTTTATTCAGCGAAGATACATGAAATTAATTAATGCTTTGCCATCACTGGAATTAATATGACATTTTAAGGTAACACTTTACAATAAGGTCTCATTTGTTAACATTAGTTAGTGCATTAACTAATATAAACTAACAATGAGAAATATATTTTTTGCAGCATTTATTAACCTTTGTCAGTCACTTAATACAAAAATGTCCATCGTAGTTCAGATACAACTTTTGATCCTAAAAATGTTAGTAAATGTTGAAATTTATATTTAAATTGATAGCTAAGATAAATAAAATAAATCCTGTAAAATTATTGTTCATGTTACCTAAATAACAAATGAAACCTAATCGTTTAAAATACATTAAAAAAAAACTATTTTATTGCAATATTACATAATATTACTGTATTTTTGATCACGTTGACCACTTTTGAGCAGTAATGTAACTGTATGTATAACTTGTAACAATACTAATAAACACGCAAATATTAGAACTATTCTAAAACAACTAATTTTAATAACATGTTTTTTAACAAATGTTATTTTCCAATTGCTTAAGTGAAAGATATGTATTCATGTGTGAATGTGTGTGTGTATATATATATATATATA
>NW_015505222.1:2703011-2722399 GCF_001515645.1 Sinocyclocheilus grahami
ATCTCTCTCTCTCTCTCTCTCTCTCTCTCTCTCTCTCTCTCTCTATATATATATATATATATATATATATATATATATATATCACTGCTAAAACATCTACATGTACTTACAATATAACAAAAACAAATTACAATTTATATGTGACCTTGGACCACAACAAGTCTGGACCACTCTTAAGTTGCTGGGGTAGGCCTAGATTTGTAGCAATAGCCAAAAATACATTGTACAGGTCAAAATTATTGATTTTTCTTTTATGCCAAAAATCATTAGGATATTAAGTAAAGATAATGTTCCATGAAGATATTTTGTAAATGTACTACTGGAAATATATTAAAACTTAATTTTTGATTAGTAATATGCATTGCTAAGAACTTCATTTGGACAACTTTAAAGGCGATTTTCTCAATATTTTGATTTTTTTTGCACCCTCAGATTCCAGATTTTCACATAGTTGTATCTCAGCCAAATATTGTCCTATCCTAACAAACCATACATCAATAGAAAACTTACTTATTCAGCTTTCAGATGATGTATACATCTCAATTTCGCAAAAATGTAACCTTATGACTGGTTTTGTGGTCTAGGGTCACATATGTTGCTAGTAAGTAAATAAATAAATAAATACAAAATTCAATCCATGCTTCAATACATACTTTTGAAAGGTCATTATAATGGAGAAAGATGTTTTCTACCAGCAGGGTAGACTATCTGCTGAAACTAACAAGTCAAACCTTGACCCCCTGGTGTAGTACATTTCAAAGCATGATTTGAGATCCTGGGATTAAATTAATTCAACACAAGCCACATGACTTTGCTCACAAACTTGTTTAGACTGAACTTTGACTGGCTGAGTTGCTCTCTTAAACATCTCTCACTGTTAACCGCAGTGTGTTGACCTCTAGCCACCACTTCAGCAAAGTGAGAGGACGTGCATTAAGGTTTTGGGGGGCTTTTTAGCAGACCATTTCACCTTCTGACTCAACGGCAACATAATATGTGAAACCCAACCAAACGAGACACCCATCAATCCAGCGTAATTCACTCTCTGAGCCAACTCCACTTACAAACTCAATGCAAATTCAATACGTGTAGTATTGACCCTATGCTGTCTCGAAGCAAAGACCCTGCAGTGCTGATTACTCCATTTCCATTAAGAAAATGAATTTTTACTTCCTAGTCCAACAATGTGTATTTAAATTTTTTTTTACCAATAATTCATAGGCCTGAGATAATGCACTGACATTGTAGAAGTACAATCAGACAATGCAGCACGAGCAATATTCATATAGCATTACAAGGACACACAATGCTTAATGTATTGTGATGATTGTATTTCGCAGACTAATCAGACTTCTGCGTACGCCTCCGAGGATCAAAGAATATGCATGTATTGTCATTACTCCCTGCAACTCTTAACTCAGAAATTATAAATGAGAGGCTTTTTGATTTATTGATGAAACCAGCGTAGTGAAGTGCTTTTTGCCGCGGGCACGACTCAAGGCTAAACCAGTTATAACAAAGATAAAAGCCAAAAATGATGTTGAATTTCAAGCTATCCATAACAAATAAGATCTCCTCTTTTGATATTCTGCCTCTGAAAATGTACAATAATTGACTTTACGGCATTGAGATTCTTTTTCAAGTGCAGGTAAAATGCACAAATAAATCTTCAGATCCCTTCGAGGGTGAAGAAGGCCTGGGAGTGAAGGGCTACAGGCGGATCGGATTCGTAGCTCCAGTGTTTATGCAAGCGTTCATTGGGCTGATTACATTCTGATTAAGTGTTTCCACTGAATAAACATGTAACGTGCATTAGCTGAAACCTTGTGATGCGTTTATTATTAATGAAATGATCGTGTTGTATTTAGGGGCTGTTGTTAGAATATTACGCAAACTGGATTCCATATAGCATCTATGCAAGTGGCGGAGACAAGGATCATGTGACACTGAAGACTGGAGTCATGATGCTGAAAATTCAGTTTTACATCACAGGAGTAAGTTGCATATTCAAATAGAAAACTTATTTTAAACTGCAAAAACATTTTCATAACATCACTATTGTTTACTGTATTTCTTGATATGTTTAATACATACAGTCTTGCCATATAAAAAAAACTTACCGGCCGCAAACTACTGAATAATTGTGCAAATGTGCATATTTAGCTGATCGGAAATGGTTTTGGTGGTGAGCTAAAACCAGCAAACCATATTGGGCTGGTTTAATTTGTTTTTATTTCCAGCAGGTCTATCTGCAAAAACTTTTAAGAAAACTCAAATACTTTTGCACGGCCACTGATCGACAAACCACACTTAAGGCTCCAGGCAGATATATATATATATATATATATATATATATATCATAACACTCAAATATATTAGCTATGCGTTTTATATTTGTATGCATTTGTATAAAGATTGATTTATAGGTTGTTTACAGATTTTTTTCTTCGCACACTTTGTAGAAAAGGCATTTAAAATATTATGTGGAAAATATTAATTTTATAGAGTCTTAAATTGTATTGTAAAGTAATACAGTATCATTCAAAAGTATGGGGTCATTAATATGTATTTATTTATTACATTTTTTATTTTAATCAATACTTTAATTAGCAATACTTTAAGTGACAGTAAAGAATAAATGACATATTAAAAAATATATTTTTCTTTGAATTATTAAATTACATATTACAAATATTAAAATAACATTTTAAATGATTATGATATTTCACAGTATTACCGTTTTTAAACATGAACAGAATCTTACCGACCTCTAACATTAGTAAATGTGTAAATACGCATAGGGAGCCAATAAGACCGTTTCTGATGAGCTAAATAAGACCAACAAACCACCTTAGAGATGAGATTTAGCCTCTGCAAGAAACTTTAACTCTGTGGATCATTCCCGTCCCTCAAATCCACCTGAAATCCAATCAATTTACATTCAAACTTTAAACCGCAAAATTAGCCCACTATGCCAGGTTATTAATTACCACCTGGCCGTCCTTGCTGGTTGGGAAAGGCAAAGGCTGTGGAGTTCTTTTCCACACCCCGTTCTCATCCCTCCCCGTGTCCTCCTCCTCTTCAATTCCGGAGACGGCGTCTGGAGGCTGACACCAGCAGCTCTGGCACGTAGGGTCATTACCAGAGCTGTCATTAAGAAATGAAATCAATCCCCAAAATGCAGCAAGCTCAGGGGCGAGGTTGCACGATAGCGATTGGGAATGTGTGCGTGTGCACGCTGATGGCAGCGAGGGAGGAACGGAGGGGGCTATCGCTTCATAAGCTGTAGATTGCTTTCCCCACCGCACTAATTATGATGTAACTGGAACAACAGCGTGAGGTGAGTGTGTGAGGTGATTAACCTCGGGCGGCTGAGAAATGAATCTAATGAGGAGAGCGGGACATTGGAACTGTTCAATCAATTTTGCCTCCCTCTCTCTCTCACTCTCTCACTCTTTCTTTCTCTCCCTCCCTCTCGTCTCCGGAGCATTTAAATGCATTTGTGACCTTGTAATGGGTGACAGTGGCAGTCTCTTGAACCCATTTAGCATAGCACGTTCTCTTCATTTGTCTCCCTGGCCTGCTGGATTTCTCCTGGATGAAGGATGGGACTTGCTCTCACGTGACCGGAGGAAAGACAAACTTTGGGTTTTTCCCCCTTGACCGGTCAGTGAACGATGCTATCACGCCACTTTGAGACCGGTGTCATTGCCAGGACAAGGAGAAACAAAGAGAAACAAGGCATTTAAGCGAGACGCCGGCGCATTAATTAAACAGGCTTTTCAAAAGCACAGTCAGCCCTAATAGGCAGAATATTATTACACATCCATGCTATTAAAATCTCAACCCAGAGTTGAGGGATGAGGACAAACATTTCATCACTTCTAAATATGTCAATACATTATTAACATGGTGTAATTTACACAAGTGCCCTGTTTAAATGCTAAAAATAGACATATAGTTCTGAGATTATTAGTTTAAAGTTGGCTTTGTACTGTCCTAGCTTCCGATTGGGTAGTACAGGTTTGTGAGTTGATGAAAAGCTAATCAATTGAATCAAACATAGCATGAACATAAACGAATGGGGTTGTATAGAGCGATATCACCAATCAAATCAAAGGCTGTGATTTAAAGGGGTCATGCAATGGAGAATCAAAATGCACTTGATATGAATTTAAATTATGAATTATTATTTATACCCTCCTGAAATGCCATGATTTGAAATCACCCCTTAACATGCAACATCATCATCATATGCCATTAAAGATGTGATCTGAACTCAAGTCTGTCCATCAATTGCAAGAGCGATACTGGTGTTAGATAAAGGAAGACCGTTTTTGGTGCAAAAAATAAAAACCTTGCAAACGGTATAAACTAACCTCAGGAAACATAATATGAAATCTGAAACTGCATTTCATGAGCATCATGACCTGTGATCGGTGTGACATGTGCAGGCTCATGTACACTGTTTGTGCATTTGTGAATCAACTTACTAAACCATATACTTCAAACCGTTCCTGTTAGTGTGAAAACCATTTGTTTTCTATATTGTGATTATTATACAGAAAGCAAACAAATCTCATGCCATTTGATTTTTGGCAAAACTCCTATAATAATTAATGACATCATGTTTTCACTGTTAGTTATGATGAAAATATTTGTGAGATTGCAGAAATCGCATTGCTATAAGGATATCATTGGATCATGTGCTCAGTAGACACGACTGTGTTTGGCTACAGTTCAGCGCTGCGTATAATACTATATTCGATGATTTTCACGATTAGCTAATCTTGGCGGCTGTTATACTGTAGTAAAAATACAGTAAAAGTTTTTGAGAGAGTTCCACATGTAATGCTCATTTCGTATGCAATGATATTAGCCAATCATAGCAGTGAGTCTCACAGCAGCCACCCCCTTCCAACAGAGCATCCAAATCAGAGGGATACATTTAAGGTAGAAAATTACTTTTTATATGTAAATTGTGACAGTTTTTGATGATGAAACACAAGAAACACATCAGAAATATCATAAAATAATAAAGAAAAAAATGCATTCCATCTCCCCTTTAAAGAAGTATATAGTCTGATGTGTTCCAGATTGAAGAGTGCCACTGTCTTCATTACTTGGTTCGAGTTGGCAGCACTTCGCACAAACTCCATCTCTGCAACAGTTTAACATGCATTTGGGAACACAATGAGAGCTAGATTCACTTTAGCTCCATTCACCTCCACACAACATTTTTGTGAGCACAAGTTTACAGCATTTCCCCAATTGAATGCCAAAAGAAAAGCATGAGGATTTTACATGTTAAAAGCTCAAGGTTTTCATTGTTTGAAACTCAAGAATTGATGACATAAATGTTTGTATTGTAACTTGTAGTGCTGAATGGTTCTTATAAAGAGTGAACTCCCTTGAAAGTTACAGCATTTCCCCAATTGAATGCCAAAAGAAAAGCATGAGGATTTTACATGTTAAAAGCTCAAGGTTTTCATTGTTTGAAACTCAAGAATTGATGACAAATGTTTGTATTGTAACTTGTAGTGCTGAATGGTTCTTATAAAGAGTGAACTCCCTTGAAATTAACTATTTTCTGTAGCAGTATGGAAGGAGATGTCATACCGCAGTTCAAATCACAAGCGCAATATATGACATAATAATCATAATATAATTTTTCAACATTATTTGTCAAAACATCTACTGCACTGAGCCTAACAACGTGGCTATTATACTCAAGAAGAACATGCTACCTTATCTAAATGACAGTCTCTGAGAAAGTTGAGAGTCTTTGTCTATTGCAAAAGCCTCATTTACAGTGGGGAAAAAAAGTATTTAGTCAGCCACCAATTGTGCAAGTTCTCCCACTTAAAAAGATGAGAGAGGCCTGTAATTTTCATCATAGGTATACCTCAACTATGAGAGACAAAATGAGAAAAAAAATCCAGAAAATCACATTGTAGGATTTTTAAAGAATTCTGTATAAGAGCAGAGCAAACCATGTGAGCAGTTCACAAAAGACACAACTTTTCCAGGTATTTTTGCAGCAGCCTCATTCAATATTATGGCCTTTACTTGCCTGAATACATGACTACAGGTATGCTATATTCTCAAGGATGTGTGCTACAAAACAGCGTTTTCTCCTGAATTGACTATTGCAACGCTCTGTTGGCCGGGGTTTCAAAAGCTACCCTAAACAAATTGCAGGTCGTGCAAAATTGTAATGCAAGAATCCTAACTAGAACAAGGATAAGGGATCATATCACTCATATTTTGGAGTCTTTGCATTGGCTTCCTGTTAGGTTTAGGGTTAATTTTAAAATTCTAATGTTCACTTACGTGCATGGTTTGGCACACCAATATTTGTCAGAGCTTTTAACTCCATATACCCCAAGGCAGAACCTCCACTCTTCTGATATTGGGTTGTTAACTGTTCCGTCTACCCATCTAAGATCAGTGGGTTATAGGGCTTTTTCCTCTCTAGCTCCAAAACTATGGAATTCCCTTCCTATTGAAATAAGGCAGTCGAATTCTCTTAACATTTTTTAAATCTCGCCTTAAAACTCATTTCTTTATGGTAGATTTTACTTGATTTTTTATATAAGTTTTATATTATTTCTATGTTTAAGTGTAATTTTTAATGCATGTTTCCATGTTTCATAAGGTTTTGTATGGTGTATTTCAATGTTTTCTTTATGTAAAGAGCTTTGAGAAGTAACATTTAAAGTTGATATAGAAAAAGATTAGTATTATTATTATTATTATTAATCCTGGAACCAAACCGAAGAAACATTTGCAATGCGAAGGCTACAAAAGCTCGCCAAGAACATTGTTAAGTGTCAACTTTTTTGCACAAGTTCTGAGCCTAGCAACCTTTAAATCTCTTCAACAGAGTTGATTTCTTAATAGATAACCTTTGTCATTTCAGTACATTCTGTTTCCTAGAACAGGCCAATTCAGTCCATGTGATTTTTCTTCATCATGATGTTTTTAACCATTTGGGAGGTGGCTGTTTAGATTTCCTTTCTTAAGTGTGAGACCTGTAAACTTTCACATGGCCTGTGCTGTTAATACACATGATGCCCACATTCAACAGGAACAAGTCTGTTTAACTCTATCAAATGCACAATATTAATAATTAAATAAAGGTTATTTTATTATTTTTTTTCCCATCTCTTAGAGAACATGTTGTATGCAAGTTCTTTTCACTTGACTCAACTTCAACTAGCATTGCTCTATCTCTCAATTCTAGCACTTGTGAATCCTTGTATTATATAATATTGACTTTTCAGTGGACTATAAAAGGTAAGAACAGTCTTTCTCCACATCAATTCACGTGTTTTCCTTCACCGTTTGACATTTTTCACCTCAAATGCTGAAACAAAGGCAGCGTATCTATATTTATTCAAAGTATGTGAATATGAGGCATGTGATTGGCTGTCGGTTGCTAAGGATCTAGTGTAACATTCTAACACTGCATTGTTCACACTGTACACATTTAGCATTTCAATGCAGGATTAATGCCACAAAAGCTCTACTAACACTCCTCCTAACCCCGCTTCAATACTACATGACTGAAACTTGGGTTTAAAAGCTGGGTTTAGAATGGTGATAACCCGTCATGTGACTGGGAACACTAGATTGCTTTCATACTTGCTTTCAAATGCAAATCAAATCAGAGTTAACACAAACTATACATTGTCACACTAAGGTGCAAACAAGCGCACTAGAGGGGAATAACACACACATATATATAAAAGTTGATATAGAAAAAGATTAGTATTATTATTATTATTATTAATCCTGGAACCAAACCGAAGAAACATTTGCAATGCGAAGGCTACAAAAGCTCGCCAAGAACAGTGTTAAGTGTCAACTTTTTTGCACAAGTTCTGAGCCTAGCAACCTTTAAATCTCTTCAACAGAGTTGATTTCTTAATAGATAACCTTTGTCATTTCAGTACATTCTGTTTCCTAGAACAGGCCAATTCAGTCCATGTGATTTTTCTTCATCATGATGTTTTTAACCATTTGGGAGGTGGCTGTTTAGATTTCCTTTCTTAAGTGTGAGACCTGTAAACTTGCACATGGCCTGTGCTGTTAATAACACTTTTAGACCAAACAAATGTTATACAAAACATTTTATACAGTCTAATTAAAAATTTAAATAAAATACCCGACAGGACTCCGTCCTTGGACACTGCTGAGAAACATCCTCTGAATAATCAGTAAGTTTGAGTTATAGTTCCACAGCCCGATGCTGACATGCCCATCTAAAGAAACAGTGTGTTCTCCTTGCAGCTTCTTTTCCTGTCCTTCTCCGTTTCTCTCTCTCCCTCTTTCTGCGCAAGAGTGTGCGCACGCCTTCACATTTCAACTTGTCACGCATAAATAATCACCAAAAGCTCAGTCGCACCCTGAGCGTTTGGACATAATGTAGGAACTCAGCCTGCATGGCCAAAGCACTAATGAGGTGGCAAGGATGACATTTTTCAGACATTCGCAGCCTCTTTAAGGAAAGAAGGCAGGAATTAGAGCCTGTCTGGGCTGTGTGTTAAACAGATTATTTCATGTCTTATTAGCATGATTAGGTCTTGACCTTGTTAGCCTCCATCATTGTTTCTCCCTAAGCGCTGCCGTCTAATTCCTCTCCCCGTCATGCCACACGTAATTATTCAGGAAACACGCAAATCTGTAAAATCATTTTCTATGTGCATATTAACTGTTTCTCTAGCAAGAGACTAGTGTTCAAATCACCTTGAAACTGAAATGGACTTAATGTGCGTTCTTAAAACATATTGCTGGTGTTATTTTACACCATATGTAAGTAATTCCAAATAAAGAATATTTGTCTTTGCAGTTCTTCATAAATATGGCATGCTGGGCCTTTGAAACACCTTTACTTCAGGCGGACGTCAACAACTCTCTTCAAATCCCGTTTTATCAAATCCTGAAAAATATAAAATCCCCAAAAGTCCCGAGCTACATTTTTCTCATTTAATACCCAGTTTCACACAAAAACACATGGTAAAATGGTTATGGAACAGAATGCTAGAGTACAAAAAACCTGTTCAACCCTTCCTCTCCAACCACTTCTATTATGGTAAAAAATGCCCACTTGTACAATCTAATCGAAATCCAATGGATAAAATTAATTTATGTACTAAATATTTAACATTGAATATCCTGTAGCACTCAGAAATGTCAAGTTACAGAAGAAAAATGGCCAGTAGACACAGTTTCTCTGTATTATTAGTATGTTGCCCTTTTGAACATATATAAAAAAACCTTAACAAAAGTTACATTATTTTCACAATTACTCATCAAAATCTGATACATTTTGGAACTATTCAGTAACAGCTTTCCTTTTCAGATAATATAACAAATCTCTCTTTTCTCTAAGAAAAATTTAGCTATTTTTAGCCTGCGATTGTGAAATGCACAAAAAGTATGCTTTTTAGAGTATTTTTTAATTGGTTTGAAATGTCAATTGTTTTGAAATCATAACATAATATAGTGCAAGGAATTGTGCGAAAATTAGTCTCTTAATTGAACCTCTGGCCCTGTGAATCATACTTTGTGTGAAAATGAATTAAAGTTGTTAGAGTTTTACTGCCTCTAATGTTCAATTCAACTGGAAACTGCAGCGATTCGTATGTATAGGTAATTTTTTGAGTTTTGTAGAAATATAGGTAGAGGCATGTATTTCCAATGAGCCTGGGTAGGATGTAGTTTATGTTGTAGAATACATCGTAAAAATATCTTGAGCTTGTGTTGACCACAGTCCTTATTCACAGTCCCAATCAAAATATCCATTTACTTTAAAGACCACGGAACCAGAAGTGCTAAAAATGCAACTTGTTTCTTGGCTTTGTTCTAAAAAAAAGCTGTCTTCCCTCCACCACTGAGTTTCCTGAACAGGATTTGTGTTGTTCTTCTTTGTAATGGTACACTGGACAAATAGCATTAGTGTTTCATCCAATTAAAAACGCCATACCTTAATTGAATTGAAACCTTTTCAACCTTTTCCACCAGCCCTCACACACGGCTAAATGCACATGAGGACATGTCAGAATAAAACAAACACTGAAGCATGCAGTTATCAACACGCCACATGCGCTGCCTTCCCCGAGAACAAACATGAAGGCGGGATGCTTGCCTTTGTTCCTCCAGCGGTTCATTGGAAGCGTTGGACTAAAGCAGTTCCAGGCGATCTGGTGTCTTGCAGGATTGTCTCTCGGGTTCCAGGCTGCGACTCTGGACGCAGAACTGGCTGCTGTTCAGAAAACAAAGAAGCAAAGGTCACGGCCCATACACAGCAGTACAATGGCCTCATGGTTACAAACCCAAGATAATCTTTGTAGTAAAAATAAAGAATTGACCCTGTGACCCAAAGGCAAGCATAAAGGCACACAGTTTCTGCGTTGAAATAAATAAGTAGCTATGAAGAGGGGAAAAAGATGCCCTTCAAGGTTGCATCCGAAGGCAGGAAGCAAAAACAGCTGGCTTGGGAGCATTTAGAAGAGGGCCGCCATGGCATTGTCTATTTTATCACCAGTAATGTGTACTATTTGTTCCACTCAATGTGCAGCGAGAAGGCGATTTAGAAAGATTGATCTTTTCGCTTTTGTTGAAGACCAAACTCTGAGGCATCAATATATGTCCTGAAACAAACCTTGATTAGTTTCCACAAACCGCAAGACAATATGTGCAGTAACAGAGAGGAAGCCTGCTTTTATTTATTGTGGTGTTGTGGTAGAGTAGCCATTTTAACAACATTAGTAAAGCACATCTGTACAGCTCAGCTTACACTGTAATGCATTGTAATTATGGGACGCATTTCTCCGAAAAAATGGTGCAATATAACCCACGATAAAAAAAGCAATATTGTACAATATAAACATGCCTCAGCAACGTATTTCACTCTTTTAGTCTTTAGCTAAGGAACAACAGTATCTAACATTGTTATTTAAATGCACGCACAACCATAACTAAAGCTTCATTAAAGGGTTATGCTGCCAGAGTGACCTGGCCATATAATAACAATTAACTAATGACCCTCATTCATACAATTGCTTGACATGGTTGAATATTACCATCATTTTTGAATATTTAGCATATCTATCAACATTAGAAAGAATGAAATGAGCTGAGAGCCAAACTGTTTATGCAAGTCAGGGCTTCCTTAAACTTCAAAAGGGCTTCAAATAAATAGTTTCAACACATCTGACTGCAATGGGTGACTGTGTGGGGTTCACACATCTTTAATTCTCAAACTACAATTCAAAAGAACGGGTGGAAGCAAAGACCTACAATTCACAACAAAAGTAAAAAGGCATGTGAAAACAATAAAACAGTAATATCTCCAAATCAAAATAGGATTTTCTAGTGCTTGCCCATACAAACCCCATTGCCATGATATAGGGTGTTATTGGTGGCCATTGCTTTATGACTTCATGTGTGGTTCCATACTGGCCACAGAGTCTGCCATCACATCTCTTTATTATTCAGGTCTCTAGATATATGGATTTGGCCCCTCTTTCAATATATGTTATTTTGTTGTTGTTGTTTTACTCCAAGCCAGGTGAAAATATTAAGTCCACAAGGCAAGTGTTATTTTGTAGTAATAATAATAATAATAATAACAATAATAATAATACAGCTAATCTGCTAATATCAGCAGTTGTCACTCTATGCCTCAAAGCACTTTTTTTAAAGATTTGAATTATTTACCTGAGATGTTACTAAGATTGTTTTCAGAAAATGCCCCCCTCCCCCCTTCACTTAAGTATAAAATTAAAAACAAGTGAAAAGTCTGCCAGTGCATTAATATTCAAGAAACTGTCAAAGAAAAAAATAAATAAATACAAATACATTTATCCTGTTTTTTTTTTTTTTTTTACTAAAATTCAGGTATGGTTTAGGCATATATGACATCTGGTTAAAAAAAAAAAGTTGGTAACTCTTCATAGTAGGGAACACTATTCATTATTAACAACTTTCTTATTACCATGCATGTTACTAGCATATTGGATGTTTATTAGTACTTATAAAGTGCATATAAATACATATTGTATATCCCTTAACCTTACCCAATACCTTAACATAAATGATACAACAACTTACTATCAATAAGCAGCAAATTAGGAGTTTATTGAGGGAAAACTCAATGAATCGTAGTTAGTTAGTTAATATGTTCCCTAATCTAAAGTGTTTCCAAAAGTGAAGGACAAACAGCTACAGCTGAAAGTTCAAACAGAAATCAACTGAATCTTAAAATGAAAGTTTCCTGATTGCTATCCTCAAAAAACCACTCTGTTCAGCCTCTGATCGACAGAAATCGATTTTAGCGTAATAGAAGCCAGGCTGAATCTGTGAAGCAAGCAAAATGGGAGCTTGTAAGATTCCAATCAGTAGTACGAGGCTCGAAAAATCTCAGTTATGAAGCACAATAAACACAGACAGGCCTATTGTGCGGCAGCCTTCTGACTGGTGTAAAGGAGAACCGCAGCAGAGTCAACCGAGCAGCAAATAACTCTGTGCCGAAGAAACCTTTCCCTGTCTCAAGAGTGTCCTCTCTTCATATTTCCTATTGTTCTTCCACTGTTTGTTTGGTTAAGTCTTCACCGTCATTGTTTGAGGAAGTGTTCTCTACTAGGCGAAGCGTTTCTCTCACTCTCTCTCCGATAATCTCCTTTCATGGTCTGCTTGGCACCACATTCACTACTGCTCATCCACAGTGAAGGAGGGAGGAAGTCGACTCTTATTTATTTAGCTTGCTAGAGCTTATTTACTTATTTATTTTGTCAGCGGGAACAGATATTGTGATTCCAGTCACCGGTTTTTGTCGAAGTGTTTTGAATGAATTCAAATGTGTCTCTGTGTGCCTGCTGATTATCAGCATTTTGATAATTTCCTTTTGATTTTCCTTTGTGGACTCTTTGTCAGTGGAATGGGATTTTTTGGCCCGTCAGAAAACTTGAAGGGACCCATATCTATCTCATAATTTGCATTGGCTCTCCAATCAACATTATGTTCAAAGATGTCACCAAATACTCATGAATAAGGGGACCAAATGTAAGAGTTTAAATTTGTTTATTGAACAAACCATACTGATAGACCATGCACTTTTGAGTGGGATGCATACTTTAAATGTCTATAGCGGTTACCGCCCTATACACCGATCAGGCATGACATTATGACCAATGACAGGTGAAGCGAATAACACTGATTATCTCTTCATCACAGCACCTGTTAGTGGGTGGGATATATTAGACAGCAAGTGAACATTTTGTCCTCAAAGTTGATGTGTTAGAAGCAGGAAAAACAGGAAAGCGTAAGGATTTGAGCGAATTTGAACAGGGCCAAATTGTGATGGCTAGATGACTGGGTCAGGGCATCTCCAAAACTGCAGCTCTTGAGGGGTGTTCCCAGTCTGCAGTGGTCAGTATCTATCAAAAGTGGTCCAAGGAAGGAACAGTGGTGAACCAGTGACAGGGTAATGGGCGGCCAAGGCTCACTGATGCATGTGGGGAGCAAAGGCTGGCCCATGTGGACCGATCCAACAGATGAACTACTGTAGCTCAAATTGCTCAAAAAGTTGTTCTGTTGGTGTCAGAATACCCCGTGCTTCGCAATTTGTTGTCTATGGTGCTATATAGCCGCAGACCAGTCAGGGTGACCACACTGACCCCTGTCCACCGCTGAAAGCGCCAATAGTGGGCATGTGAGCATCAGAACTGGACCACGGAGCAATGGAAGAAGGTGGCCTGGTCTGATGAATCACATTTTCTTTTACATCATATGGACGGCCAGGTGCATACACGTCGCTTACCTGGGGAACACATGGCACCAGGATGCACTAGAAGGCAAGCCGGGGGAAGCAGTGGGCAATGTTCTGCTGGGAAACCTTGGGTCCTGCCATCCTTGTGGATGTTACTTTGACACGTACCATGTACACCCTTTCATGGAAACGATATTCCCTTGTGGCTGTGGCATTTTTCAGCAGGATAATGTGGCCTTCCACAAAACTGGAATTGTTTGAGGAGAACAACGAGTTTGGGTTGTTGGCCTCTGTATTCCCCAGATCTCTATCCAATTGAGCATCTGTGGGGTGTGCTGACAAACAAGTCTGGTCCATGGAGGCCCCACCTCGCAACTTACAGGACTTAAAAGGATCTGTTGTTAATATCTTGGTGCCAGATACCACATCACACTTTTAGGGGTCTAGTGTAGTCAATGCCTCGACGGTTCAGGGCTGTTTTGGCAGCAAAAGGGGAACCAACACAATATTAGGAAGGTAGCCATAATGTTACGCCCTGATCGGCGTATATACAGTATTCTACGCACAAAAATACCATTCAGCATCCACTCTGCTTATAGCAATTTAAATACAAATATAGTTTTATTGCATGCATTGCAGCTATCCTTTAAGTTTACTGGAAAAATCGCACTGCTTTGGAATAAGGTAGCAGGTTTTCAAGCATGTTATAAGTCGGTCGATAAGATATCATGTTCCAAAAAACACTTTGATCTCCTTAAGAGTGTATGACCAGCTGGTAGCTGGTTTGTTGCTGGTCCAAGATGGTCTAGAGCTAATGACCAGCTTGAAACAGCTAGAAAATGGCTACCATGCTCCAAGCCTGCTGAAGAAAAAAATGAAAATGCATAAATCAACTTATTCTTGCTAACACATTTTAGACTCTCAGTCTTTTCAACTTTTGGCAGATTTTAGAAGGGTTGGGGGCACTTGAGCTGGCCAAGCTGCAGTGAACTTATACCAGATGAAGGCAGTAAAAACCATCTCAGACTTGTTTAAGATTTAAGTTTTTCAGCAGCAAACACATCACACTAAATAGCAAGATATTAAGCATGCTGGTAAGCGAACGTCAAATCACAAAAATACATTACAAAAAAAAACTGCAAACTTGTCAATTTTAATTTGATTTAACAGAAAAGTAACTAATGAATTAAAAAATCACATTAATCTTTCTGAAGCAATGCACAATGAGATGATATTTTCTGTGAAGGATATGCATGATGCTGCATGATTTTGAGCAAAAGAAGACATCTTAGACGTAAGAAGCTTCATAACAGCCTTTGTGTGTTGATATCTATGATGCCTTACAATGCTGGCTAGGTAGACAGCTGACTAGGCTTTGGAACATAGATGTAGAGTTTGTTTTCTCGAGCATGCTTCCGAGAAGTCTTTGCTGTCTTTGTTTACATGCTTAAGCTTAGAGTACAGATTTATATGCATATGCAAAAAAAAAACAGGAACCAGCAGACATCCTCTCAGAATCTTAAAGACATCTGAATCCATAACAATAGCACATTTTTAATCCAATCAGAAATATGCATATTTATGGCATTAAAACTTATGAAACGAAATTTCAAATACAGTAAACACAGATGACTGGCAGATAATGTCCGTTTGTTTTTATAAACGCTGGGGAAAATTCATAAAATCACATTTGTATGAATTATTATGAGATTTACATGTTTTCATATCTGCTCGGAGGATGCATATATATTCTAAAACAGCAAAAAGCCTCAAATGCCCAATATTCAGGGGTGGGATATATATCTTATTGTCAAATATAGAAAAATATAAATAAATGAGCCTTTAAATTGTCTCCAAAAGTAGGGGGATTGAAATGTATATGTCTGGTTATCAAACCAAAGGTTCAGAATGCCTGCCAATAGCCAAAGTAATGGTGAAGAATTGGCCAGGTCATTGGAGTGGAAAGTGATTGAATGCGGTTCTGTGTCACAGATATTCTAGGATTTATATAGTTTGTACTAAAGGAGATATCAGTGGTCAGTTGTATTTGTGTGCATATATACGCTGTCTCATGCATATAATTCTCATCTTGTTCTAACTCAAAGCCCTTAAGGCCAAATATGCCAATGTTTATGATGACATGTCATCACATCAAAACCATTACCAGATTGTGGGTGAAGAAATGTGTGAATCATTCAATTTTTTTCCCAAGCCGCTGAGCGAAGAGTCACTTTATATGTCCTGTCGTGAAAAATAACTTCAGGCTTTGGAAAGTGTCCTCTTATTATATCAAATTAAATTTGATCTCTGAGCATTGTCTCCAAATTCTCTAAATTCTTCAAAGAGCACGTCCGAACCACGTCGCTTAGTATAGGGATTTTCAATATGACATCCGTGGAGGGAGGGTGTCTAAATTTAAAAATGTAATTCAATTTGCCCGCTTTCATGCTGTCTTCCAAGAGTTTCCAAGAGTGAGCATTCAATAAATCAAAGACAGAGCTGCTCTCTGAGATTCCTGCTCACATTTTCTCCCCATTTTGAGTACCATTACGGTCAAAGTCTTGTCTTTAGCGCTCACAGATTGCTGTGGATCGTTAGACCAGGCAGAGAAATGCATAACTTTGTTTTAGTCTAATGAGATCTCTGGATTCCTGTCTTCCACTCCCGAGCAATAATGCACAGAAGAATGGAATTGATTGCGACCGAAACAGGGTTCAAATTTGTAATGGCGAGCAGTGCAATGTGGGCTTTCAAGAACATGGGAAAACAGAGAAGAAATGCATTCCAACAGCATCAGCATGCTGGAGTTTTTGTAGAATGCAGGGAAATTTAATTTAGAGGGTCTGTCAAGGGCAGATAAGAAATATCGGTCTATAAAAAGGCCATCAGTATAGTTTCTGAGCAATTTACATCTAATAGAAAAAGAAAAACGATACAGATATTGCATTTATCTCGGCCCTAAAGAGACAGAGCAGAAACAGATTTTTGATTCCAACCTCAGAGCCCGATTACAAAATCGGTTTATGTGGAAAATCATATAAAAATTGGATTTGGAAAGTTCTTAAAAAGCTCTCTTTCAAATGAAAAAATATTGTATTGTCTAGTCTTTGTAAAATGACTATTAGAAGTTTTTTTCATCAGGTTTATGTTACAATTTACTGCATTTTTTCAAACTGAAACGTCCATTGAGCTGATAATGTTTTTAAAGGAACATCTGCTGTTCCTGTATTTCAGTGATACAACATAGCACTGAAAGTACTAAGGTCATGAGCTGGATACAAAGATGAGATGAGGGGAAAACATTATACATGTTTGGAATAACAAATTATGGCAATTTTCATTTTTAGTTGAACTATCGCATTTTTGTTAACACTTTGTCCTAACCAGGATGCATGGCAAATTACAACAAGCAGTGTTTCTGCCGACTGAAAGCTCTAAATAAATGTGATGTTTTATATATAGTTATGTGGAGTGAGATATTTATTAACCAGTGAGATTTAATTTTGTGCAGGACTACCTAGCATGATGGCTGGCAAAATGCCCTGTTGTAGCTGGTTAGGAGGGATGTTTAAATTAACATGGAAGAGGCAGCTTGTTGCTTTATCACATTGTACTTGGTTAGGCCACAGTGTTGTAATAATTTCAACACAATGAATTCTGTATTTATAATGCTGTTTTTCATCAGATATTTATTAGCAGTATTTTGTGAGCTGAACTCTAGCTCTCCCCAGACATTTTTTTTCTTAAACATAATGTGTTACTTAAACACAGAAAACAAAAAAAATACAATTAGTTAAGAAATGAAAATTAAATATATTTGTTTAATGTGCATATTGAAATTTTTGAAACTGATTTTTTTTCTATCAACTTTTTAATGTTTATTTTATATTATTTTGTTGTTGAAATATAAACATTTAAACGGTTACTGCAATAAATGCTTGTTTTCATGACATGTGTATTCAAAAAGACATTAATAAAGTAAAAATATAAGGTATACGTAAAATAGTGCACACATTTACCCAAATTTACCCGAATGATCGCACGTTGATAAATGTGGTGGCTGAAAACAATCGTCATCTGAATATCACGCCCCTAAAAACACCCTGGTTTAGAAGCCTCTTCCCTAGAGTTTACGACACCGAGAAACAAAACCCAGACAAAAAGAGGAAGTAATCTCATGAAAGAGAAACTGATCTCACTCCAAAATCAACCGGTAACCTTGTAATTGCAAACAATTAGGCTACATTAATTTATGTAATTTGTATGTATATTAAAATACTGGTAAATATAAACAGCCTATTTAGTTCCCCTCACTCTACAACAAATGTTTTACATTTAACGGTACATTTAATTTACATGTTTACATTTAAATTAAATGCATACAGCATACAAATGTCAATCAAAACTGAAACTGCATTGGGCTCGCGAGCCTGTCTCATACCACAAGTTTGCCATTTTTTTTCCATATTTGTAACATTTGTTTGCATAACTATTATTCATTATGTAGCCTAAACATAGCTTTATACTTCACTCATGTTCTAATATCAGTATAAAATCCTTCACATGTGCAAAAATGTTTGTTTGGGCAATGCATGCTGATTTTACAGCGGACTTTTTAAAATAAACAGTGTAACTTTTATGTTTGGTTGACTGCATTTTGTTTGTGTGTGCGTGAGGCGCCTGTGCGATCAGATGGATTAAATCAAATAAATATGTAAAGAAAATAAATAAAATGCATTAAAGGGGTCATATGATGCGATTTCAATTTTTCCTTTCTCTTTGGAGTGTTACAAGCTCCTGGTGCATAAAGAAGATCTGTAAAGTTGCAAAGACTAAAGTCTCAAATCCAAATAGATATTCTATATAAAAGTTCAGAGTCAGCCACACCTACCTAAAATGGCTCGTTCTAACACGCCCCCACATATCTACCTCACTATGTGGGAAGATTTGCATAACGCCGCCCAAATGTTCACGCAAAGAAAGAAGGTGTGACTTTTATTCTCGCTGTAGTATTGTTGCCGCTGCAGCCATGTCGTGAAGGCGCTGTGTGCTTCGTTGTGAAAGTGAAACTACTATGTTTGGTCTTCCAAAAGAGGACGATACCCACTTCGTCATGCCTAGAGCTGATCTGTTCTGGTCGCTGAGAGAATACTTCAACTTTCACCGTGGACGAAGCGGAGTCCAGCCCGAGGTCGTCACATGTGGTTGCCGCTCATTCATCGGATCCGCCAGGCGTGCCGTTCTCGACCCCGCTGCCTCACCTCACTCTATCCCGACCTCAGCGCACGCTAAGCCGGGGCTTCCCCTCACGCTAGGCCTCTGTGTTGTTCGTTGTGAAAGCGAAACTACTTTGTTTGGTCTTCCAAAAGAGGACATGACTACAAATCAGTGGTTAAGTTGTATTTACAACACTGTTCCAGAACAGTTGTGTCCAGCGCATTTTATGGAGGACTGTTTACTGATCCTGGGAGAGTAGACTACAATGCCGGCAGTTCTGACTCACAGTCTGTAAGTACGTTTTCATTTAAAGGATTTGCCACTGATGATTCAAACGCGAGTTTTGGGCAGTGTAGAGTAGCACTTGTTGTTTGTCATTTCTCTGATCACAAAT
>NW_015505222.1:2722926-2734797 GCF_001515645.1 Sinocyclocheilus grahami
ATAGAGGAGAAACAATAATGTACAGTATGTGAAAAATAATGTTTTTTTTACTTTAAACCGCATAAACATTTCATTACACCAAATACACAAAATAATGTTCTTTTTAGCAGCATCATATGACCCCTTTAAGAGTGTCACAAAAACGAGCGTAGCCTATATATATATATTTATTAGAACTGAGCGTTATTGTTGCGTTAACGCATTCATTGATTAACGCCGACAATTATTTCATCGTGCGTTAAAACAGTTTTTTTATTATTATGAAAGTCCGTTGCTCACTGGCTCTGAATACACATACAGACAAACCATGGGTCACAGGAGGGGTTGGGATGTTGATCAGTACTGGCTTGGGATGGGTGTCATCACGCGTCTTAACCAATGAGAGCATTTGGGGTGGGCCTAATACTGCAGCAGCGCTCACATAAAACGCTCACGACTTCATACACTTCATCATGTTTTCTTAATTTCTCCAGTACCGATAGCAGAACTGTTAACGTTTCTGCTTATCGATACTCCGGTCTTTCATAATTTAGCCCCGGGACCGATTAAATACCGGGTTTTGGTACCCATCCCTAATCATAAGTTCCGCGCTCCAGTGCAGTTAGCGTCCTCACTCACTGATCTAAATATAACTGAACCGTGCTCTGGCCCACCTCTTCCAACCAAGCCAGGGACGGCTAAACGAACAGAGCACAGCACGGAGTGATCACACTAGTCAAACGAACTGGGCTTTGTGGGTCAAATGCGCCCGGGCACAGTTAAGATTGCCTAGTGTGAGTACACCCTTATCTCCCACATCCCGCACACAAGAGTCTCTACGCACTCACCCATCAAGTGTGGTCCCGCGATAGTGCAGGTCTCTACTCGGAAGGTGCCTGTTCATATAGCAGTACCTTTAAATGAAAAAAGTATTCTAATATATACAGTATATATATATATATATATATATATATATATTCCTTTTATTAACTTAATTTCTGTTTTTCTCCTTTCACAGAAGCGCTGCGGGGTGCATGATACGACGATTGAATCCTCATGTTCTTGTTTACGCTGCTATTCACACATATAAAGCTAGAGCCCTGTATAAAACCAAAAAAAAAAAAAAAAGACATTCTAATCTTACTAGTTAACGATCAACTAATGAGCTTCGTTTGATGGTCAGGAAAATAAAAATGAAGAAAATGCTGTCATTCTACAATTCCCCACCGTATTTACTATGCTGCGCGCAAGTTCTCGTAACTCATAAACTTGCGTACATGAGCTGAGACCAGACGTGAGATTTGATCGTCGCCACCGCTAACGTCCATATTGATAACTTCCCAGTTTTGTGTTGAAACGACCGTATGCCCAATTTTCTGTCGTACCTTCGTTTCGTAAATGTTGTGCGTAAAAAATAGACATTAACGGAGTCAAAACACACCATCATAGAAACACTAATTGAGCATCAATATTTCAGTCAATGGTGATAAATGGTGATCATTTTCAGCCCTCCAAAACAGTTTCATCCGACACTGGAAATTCATTGGTGGTTGAGTATTTTCAGCGCATCACTAATTTCTAAATGTCAAACAGCTGGATCAGGTTCTCTATGTGAAAATGCCTATGCAAAACAAGCAGAATCAAAGAATCTTTCATGACAAAACTGTAAATTTCCCTCTGCATTACACTCTCCTCACATCTTCAGTATCTCTGGACCTGTGTAAGCATTTAGCTCTCACAGAATCGCTGCTGCCACACAGCCTGCCTCCTCCATATTGTTCCCCGGGGGCGAGCCACCTGCAGCAGCCTCTGGTTGCACGAGCAGATTGCCATCACTGGTAATTGAGACTGCGGAAGAGCTCGGAGACGTTTCAGCAAACGCTGGATGGGAATAGATAGCGGAGGCAGCTCAGAAGGAGAGACGTGAGGCCGGGCGTCCGCACGCGGTGAGAAAAGAAGACAAAAACGTCAATGCTGAAGAGTTTCTTCCATCCCATGATGCCTCAAACAGGCCTGTCAGTGCTTGTGAAGAGCACATCAGGAGATGAATTCAGCCCGGGGCTCCAACACACAGATATGTCCTTGAGAACGATACATGAGGCGTAAGCCAGCAGATGAACCCGGCCGAGGAAGACTTTACAGACATTGATATTTACACAGCGCACAGCAAATGTTGCGGCGAATATGTCTTTGAGCTGTTGGGTTTTGCAGAAATGTAGAATAAAGAGCGCGCCATATTCACCTGCGCGCCCGCACTCAAAACTCTCTCGGTGTGTCATTTCCTCTCTCCGCTCTTCCTCCTCAGTGTCAGCATGCCCTCCTCCTCTCCTTTCATTAATATCCACAATATGATGGTTTTAACGACAGCGCTGCATTCATTAATATCTCCCCCTTTAAATGCCACTCTCTCACGCTGCGCCAAAGTGAAACGCCACCAAATCAAAACATTAATTAATTACATCGCCACCTCACCAACCTTCAGCGGGCTGGCATTTTCTCTCCCTGTCGCTCTGATGAGTGAGCCGGGTTACGACTGGGTCTCTGCAGGGCCCTACGTAGCAATGGCGCCTGCAGCTTTATTGCAGGAGAGGAGAGATGCAACAGCGGTGTTTCTGCATGATGGCATAGTGTAGTATGAGTGCCCACTAGTGGACAAATAAGGAAAGAGTCAGAATGATATGCAGGAAAAAGACTCCTCTTTCAGATCATGTTGCAATCTTACATGCCACTATTATTCACTCAAACTTGGGTTGTTAAAAAAACACAGTAACCTAATTAAAAATAATCGTCCATTCAAAATTAATTTACACACCCTCAGGTTGTTTCAAACCCATTTGAATTTCTTTCTGCAGTGGAACAAGAAGAGATGTTAGGCAGAATATTTATGATGCTTTTTTCCCCATGCAATAAATAGAGACTGGTGCTGTCAAGATTCAAAATGACAAAAAAATAGTCCATATAACTTGTATACTACATATTTTTATGCTTGTATCTTCAGTCATACAGTAGGTTTGTGTGGGTTAAAAAAAAACATATAGCCTACATACAGTGGGTACGGAAAGTATTCAGACCCCCTTAAATTTTTCACTCTTTGTTATATTGCAGCCATTTGCTAAAATCATTTAAGTTCATTTTTTTTCCTCATTAATGTACACACAGCACCCCATATTGACAGAAAAACACAGAATTGTTGACATTTTTGCAGATTTATTAAAAAAGAAAAACTGAAATATCACATGGTCCTAAATATTCAGACCCTTTGCTCAGTATTTAGTAGAAGCAACCTTTTGATCTAATACAGCCATGAGTCTTATTGGGAAAGATGCAACAAGTTTTTCACACATGGATTTGGGGATCCTCTGCCATTCCCCCTTGCAGATCCTCTCCAGTTCTGTCAGGTTAGATGGTAAAAGTTGGTGGACAGCCATTTTTAGGTCTCTCCAGAGATGCTCAATTGGGTTTAAGTCAGGGCTCTGGCTGGGCCATTCAAGAACAGTCACAGAGTTGTTGTGAAGCCACTCCTTCATTATTTTAGCTGTGTGCTTAGGGTCATTGTCTTGTTGGAAGATAAACCTTCGGCCCAGTCTGAGGTCCTGAGCACTCTGGAGAAAGTTTTCGTCCAGGATAACCCTGTACTTGGCCGCATTCATCTTTCCCTCAATTGCAACCAGTCGTCCTGTCCCTGCAGCTGAAAAACACCCCCACAGCATGATGCTGCCACCACCATGCTTCACTGTTGGGACTGTATTGGACAGGTGATGAGCAGTGCCTGGTTTTCTCCACACATACCACTTAGAATTAAGGCCAAAAAGTTCTATCTTGGCCTCATCAGACCAGAGAATCTTATTTCTCACCATCTTGGAGTCCTCCATGTGAGCTTTCATGTGTCTTGCACTGAGGAGAGGCTAGGCCACTCTGCCATAAAGCCCCGACTGGTGGAGGGCTGCAGTGATGGTTGACTTTCTACAACTTTCTCCCATCTCCCGACTGCATCTCTGGAGCTCAGCCACAGTGATCTTTGAGTTCTTCTTTACCTCTCTCACCAAGGCTCTTCCCCCACGACAGCTCAGTTTGGCCGGACGGCCAGCTCTAGGAAGGGTTCTGGTCATCCCAAACGTCTTCCATTTAAGGATTATTGAGGCCACTGTGCTCTTAGGAACCTTAAGTGCAGCAGAAATTTTTTTGTAACCTTGGCCAGATCTGTGCCTTGCCACAATTCTGTCTCTGAGCTCTTCAGGCAGTTCCTTTGACCTCATGATTCTCATTTGCTCTGACATGCACTGAGAGCTGTAAGGTCTTATATAGACAGGTGTGTGGCTTTCCTAATCAAGTCCAATCAGTATAATCAAACACAGCTGGACTCAAATGAAGGTGTAGAACCATCTCAAGGATGATCAGAAGAAATGGACAGCACCTGAGTTAAATATATGAGTGTCACAGCAAAGGGTCTGAATACTTAGGACCATGTGATATTTCAGTTTTTCTTTTTTAATAAATCTGCAAAAATGGCAACAATTCTGTGTTTTTCTGTCAATATGGGGTGCTGTGTGTACATTAATGAGGAAAAAAAATGAACTTAAATGATTTTAGCAAATGGCTGCAATATAACAAAGAGTGAAAAATTTAAGGGGGTCTGAATACTTTCCGTACCCACTGTATATATAAAAAATGAGGTAACAAATAAAATATGAAATGAATAATATACATGGATGGGTGGATGGAGGAATTTTTATATTGTTAGTTCGGTGACACGCAAGAATCAATGATGCATCTAAAGTTGATTTGAGAGCTTCCACACAAAGCTATCATCCACACTTCCCATCATTCACACCTCTGAAGGCACACAAGTCATACTGACTTCATGGTGCTTAGTGTCAGTTTAGAGCTCTACAGCATTTGTCTCTCCCCCCCCCCCCCCCCACCCTTGTATGAAAAAAAAGAGCTCCTAACATCATCTGTAGTGCTCCTTGGGAGAACGAACCTGATAGTGAACTAGTGCTAAAGATGTGAAGCCACAGTTGTATATTGTTCAAACACCTGAACCTAAAGCATGAATTCATGTTTCACACTTGTTACTCTAAAGAGGACAAGTATGGGATCAGCTTACAGTAAGGTCATATCCCAAAGTATGCAATGCTGAGGATGTTCTGAGCCCAATTCCTGACCTCGCAGCTGAAGTAGAGGTCAAAGATGCGCTAGTTTGGTCTGGTCACCTCGACTTTTCTCCAGGTCAGTGCCTGACACACTCAGCCTCTCTCAGGTCAGTTAAAGCACAGGAGCGCATCCCCGTCCCCTGCTCTAGATTTAACACCTGCCTCGATTCACCTTTCATACATCCCTAATCAGTCTTTCCGACCAAAAACACACTCTCAGGGGCGATGCATTAACAAGGCCAGACTCTGTCTGTCTGACATAGCCACATAAACACACACACACCTGCAAACGCAACCCAGATGTATGCATTTCCTCAGTGTGACACATATGGAGCATCTGATCCAAACAAACAAGCAATAAACCCACATCGCCTTGCCCCTACAGAAACCAAAGTTCACATTTTCTAGGAACAATAGCACTTTCATTTCGGACCGAACATTATTTTCCCCTCTTTATTTTCAAAAACCTATTTGACACTTCTGAGAAATGCATTTCTCTCATCTCTTTCAAATATCTGGTGGAAGGACTCGAAAATAAATTCCAATAATTCTTGCAAGATGAACTGCGCTGGTGATCTGAAATCCACTATTTCACCATTTCTCTCAAGCAAAAAGGACTCAAAACTCAGCGCTGAGGAGCTATTAATGTGAATTCAGTTCTGAGCTGAGTCATGCTGGACATTTTCATTTATATACTGTGCTCAATCATCATGTCTATTGAGATTTAAGGGGACTGAGAGGGGAAAAAAAAGAGTTTGCTGCTTTTGTTTGTATCCCATACAGTGTAAATTACATGATACAAATCTCCGCAGAGCTGAGCAGAGTAATAAATATGATAATGTCTATGTTTTGTTCACATGGAAACATATTACAGGCAAAAAGTCTCGTCTTATTCATCATAATGCTTCCGCTGGGTGCATTTTCGTATTACCTGGCCATTCAAAGCAGCATAACAATGCAGGCATTATTCAGAACGCAACAGTTTGCGGTTGGGCGTCTCATATTTAACGATAATTCACGTTATTGGAGCTCGTCGATCAGGCTGAAAACAGTAAAACAGGAGACCGTTTTTGAGGGACCCATCAATGTAATTTACAGCGCTCTTTAATAGCTCCGTAAAAGGACAAGGTTAGTCAAGGACGAACGGTTGGCGAGACAGTCGCACTCGCATCGTGAAAAGTGCCCCTTTCCTACGGACCTTCCCAGAATGCATCTCTCACCTCTGGCACCGGCACGTCCTCGGTAATGGCTGAGCTGTAAAAGCGGTACGTGTGCGTGCGTCGTCTGCGGACACAGATTAGAGGACACTCGTAGGACAGAGGGTGGCATACAAACAATAGAACATGTGCTCCCCATATTTGTAGGGCGGCTCTGTGGAGAGAGAGAGAGAGGGAGAGAGACAGAGAGAGAGCGTTTTGCTGCGACGGTGATGTATGGCTTGTCACTGCCTAAGCTTTGCTCAGAATACTAATGGATCTTTTCGAGCATGAGATGTAGAGACCGAATACGTCTCTTTATTTTTCTTTTCTGCAAATGCGTGGTAACAGAGACACCGCATGCTCGCTAGGGAGCGGGGGTTTTGCGTAGATACTTTTTCCCCTTGATAAAAGGGATAAGGTGCTGACACTCATCTGTGCAGCCTCCAGCCGCTTAGGGTGGTTAACACTCTGGCTGGGGATCTCTGGCAATAAGAGATCTTGAACTCATCCTGACCCAGACCAGCTGGAATTACCTCTCGTGAATGGAAAACCAATCCAAGGGATAACCAGATGCCAGAGGTCTAGAAGGAAGCGTTACTGCATTTGTATTGTGATGCTACGCTCACATCGCAACCTGAACAATAAAACAAATTAAAACTATTATATTAAAATGTGTATATAAACACTGTATGCGGGGCCTAAAATTAACACTTGCCAAGCGCCAAAGGCAAGCGAAAATCAGCACTGAGTATATGAAACGGTGATAATCGCCAGTTGAGCAGGTCAAATTTGTTAAACGTCTGAGAGTAAATATTTTTGGGTGCAATTTTCAAATTGCAAAGACTGCATTGCAACTATATAAATAAGTAATCTGATGCACCGCTGATGAGCCGCTCATGATAACAGTGTTTTCAGTGTCTCTGAGCAGTTCGCAGTAAATGCGGCTCCACATGAACTCGAGTGGAGTCATGTATCGAGTGAACAAGCTTGAGCTAATGAGTTTGAGTCACGTATACAGTGTATCTGAAAATGCAAACTGTGCCAAAACATCCTCCTATGCTTGTAACACACATAGTTTCTAAAGCTGTTGTCAACAAAATAGAAGCATTTCAAAAGTTTCCCTGTTGCTTTCTGACAAAATAAAAGCCTATTGTAAATAAATAAATAAATACAAATAATGTGACACTGACGACTAGAGTAATGATGCTGAAAATTCAGCATTACATCACAGAAAGAAATTACATTAACTCTTTTTTTTAAATATATTTAATTTTAAATAGTGTGAAATATTATTAAAAATTTTATTGTATTGATCAAATAAATGCAGCCTTGGTGAGCATAACAGGCTTCTTACTGTAGTGTGTTTATGTGTTTATGTTATATAATCAGGGCTTAAAACTACCATTTTGCCACTCCTGCCAATTGCCAGTGACTTGAGAAATGTGCATTATTTTATTGAAAACAACAGAACAAATTGGGGAAATACAGCTTACAAATAATAATAATAATAATAATAATAATTATTATTATTATTATTATTAATTGCAATAAGCTGTATTTCCCCAATTTGTTCTGTTGTTTTCAATAAAATAATGCACATTTCTCAAGTCACTGGCAATTGGCAGGAGTGGCAAAATGGTAGTTTTAAGCCCTGATTATATAACATAAACACATAAACACACTACAGTAAGAAGCCTGTTATGCTCACCAAGGCTGCATTTATTTGATCAATACAATAAAATTTTTAATAATATTTCACACTATTTAAAATTAAATATATTTAAAAAAAAGAGTTAATGTAATTTCTTTCTGTGATGTAATGCTGAATTTTCAGCATCATTACTCTAGTCGTCAGTGTCACATGATCCTTCAGAAATCATTCTAATATGCTGATCTGATCGCGCTGCTCAATATACTGTATATCAATATATATTTTTTTAAACAACTTAAACTTTAAAGATACTCTTTTTTTCGGGATTATTTGATAAATAGAATGTTCAAGCGAATTTAGAATATTTTAAAGCATTTATTTGAAACTGAAATATTTTGTAACATTATAAACGGCTTTATTGTTTGGTTAATATAATGCAGCTTTGCTGAAGAATTGCAGTTATTCAACAAATGACCTTTTACTGGATGACAACCACATGAGCACATACTTGACATCTCTCAAAACTCTCTCACAATGGTTTCTTAAGACCATGCCATTAACAGGCTGTTGTTAGCGAGATCTATATTGAACACACAGTGGTGAATACTAGTTAAATAGGTTTTGCATACTAAAAAGTGTGAGCAAAATGCTGAATAAGGTGTTTTACACAGAACAAATTCAGTGCAGTGGCTCTTATTTATGAGGTAAAAAGTGAGAAAAATATCAAGAAAACATTGCGAGCAATGTTTTGTATGCAAATAAAAAAAGCTCGTTTGTGGACAGTGTATAAATTGGAAACAACTCAAGGGAGACAACCCTATAGCTATAACCCTACACTTATTTAAATATGCTAATCGATCTCAGTCGCACAGTAAGTTTATGACTAGATTCAAAACAGCTAGAGTGAAGAGAAACTGTCAAAAAAAGTGGCTAACAGTAAATTAAATCAAAACTCTCTCACAATGGTTTCTTAAGACCATGCCATTAACAGGCTGTTGTTAGCGAGATCTATATTGAACACACAGTGGTGAATACTAGTTAAATAGGTTTTGCATACTAAAAAGTGTGAGCAAAATGCTGAATAAGGTGTTTTACACAGAACAAATTCAGTGCAGTGGCTCTTATTTATGAGGTAAAAAGTGAGAAAAATATCAAGAAAACATTGCGAGCAATGTTTTGTATGCAAATAAAAAAAGCTCGTTTGTGGACAGTGTATAAATTGGAAACAACTCAAGGGAGACAACCCTATAGCTATAACCCTACACTTATTTAAATATGCTAATCGATCTCAGTCGCACAGTAAGTTTATGACTATAGATTCAAAACAGCTAGAGTGAAGAGAAACTGTCAAAAAAAGTGGCTAACAGTAAATTAAGTGGTTGAGATGTGTCATGGACACAGAATTACTCAGTAGGCCTATGTTTAAATGGAGATACAATTTGGTCCATCCAGCTTTAAGCCCCCACAAGACATTTTTATGCTTTATTATTAAACTCAATGGAATTTTTCTGTGGATGATGTGCCACTTGAAGGAAACTGTTAACATTTAAATGGATTGCCTAGGATTGCCTGAAGCCTCACTGAACCCACTTCTGACTGTAAATATTTTTGACTGTAACAATATTCTTTATTAGGCCTATGTAAATATGCATTCAACATTATGCATTGTTACCATGTTGGTTGGTCTTTTTCAGCTTTCATGCAACCTATTAAATTATGTAAAAAAGTAAACTGTAAGTGCTGCAGATGATAAATGGCATTAGTTTCACTGCCTAAAAAAGCACTTCCACGCATATAATAATAATAAACATATTCTTCCGCACCGACTCCTGTCCTTTGTTTTAAAATAGGACGCTTATATAAAATGCATCCACTTTTTTTCATTTTTCAGTTTCACTTTCGACATTTTTCAGTACCTTTTTATGCAATTCCAACAGATATATATATATTGTGCTCGCATCTCAAAGCGTTCACGTCTAATTTCTGCACAGGGAGCCATCAATAGCACCAGCATTAGCACAGAAACACACTTGTGTATATGAGCTAACTGCTTAATTCTCGATGTAATCTCCAATGGCTCTAATTTTTCTAAAGGGAGGGAGGTCGTATGCATGTGAAATTGTCTTTCTTAGCAAGAGGCATACCTTTATTTCCCTGTACACACAGAGCCTGATTAAATCAGGGTGCTAAGAAGGATAATTGTTTTGTGCGTTAACTCGAGTTAGTCAGACTGCTTCAGGTAAGACCCAATTTAAAGTAAGGCAAGTGCTCTTTGCGCAAGTGATCAATACTTGACCTGCAGCGTGTGGACTGCTCAAGTGCACACTTGATTCTTAAGAATCATAAATGCTTTTAGTGACATGATACTTCAGTGTACTAGCATGCATTCCTAAATGGAGAAATACAAATTGTGAAATTCAGCATGTTAGTTAAAATAATAGGTAGGTAAAACGATGATGGAATTGCAATTTCAGGTTGAACTGTATATACATAACATTCAGATGATAATATGCGCGTGCATATGCACATACTATCATCTAAAGCAGGGGTGCCCAAACTCGGTCCTGGAGGGCCGGCGTCCTGCAGAGTTTAGCTCCAACCCCAATTAAACACACCTGAACCAGCTAATCAAGCTCTTATAGGCATACTAGAAACTTACCAACAGGTGTGTTGAGGCAAGTTGGAGCTAAACTCTCCAGGACACCGGCCCTCCAGGACTGAGTTTGGGCACCCCTGATCTAAAGGTTTGGGGTCAGACGCTGCTTGTCACAGCTATTTAAACAATTAACAATATCTTAAATCTGTAATAATATTTTATAATATTGCTATTTAAAACAAATGTTTTCTATTGGAATATATTTTAAAATGTAATTTATTTCCATGAAATTTTTCAGAAGCCATTATTTTAGTATTATTTTGAGTATCACATGGTCCTTCAGAACTCATTCCAATATGCTGATTTGCTACTGAAGAAACATGTGTTATCATTATTAATGTTTAAGGTGATTGTGCGGCTTAATTTTCTGTCAAACATAAAATGCATTTGTGTGACATGCTTTATTGTAATACAAAGTGTGCACTCCTGCATACTAGTTAAAAAGGAATAGGGTGAGTAAATGGAGTCTAAGTGGTAATTTTAGCGTGAACTCTTTTTTAAAATCATTTATTTTCCCTCTGCACTGATAAAGCAGCCTCCAAATAAGACGTGATTGCTGCTTGTAAGCTGAAGTTGGTTATTACCTGAGCAGGTGGGAACAGCCTGCAAAGCAAGGGTTAAGTGATGTTCACATCTCAGTGTCTGCTTTAGGACTGAAAGAAATGCTGTAGAAGTCTGATTACCACTGCTTCATTTCGCCTAATTCAGGTCAGTGTGCCACCTGCTGCTCGCCTGGCCTCCAGGGTCGCTCCAAATCAATGCCATGACCCAGAGGAAATCACCCCTGTCTCCCATAATGCTAGGCTTGCACTGCACCGCACCTTCTCCGGTATTACATCAGACAGCCAAGAAAAACAACTGAGAGAGAGAGAGATAGAGGGGAACAAATTTGTTTGCGAAGAGGGAAACCACATTTGTTTTGTGCCATATTGTACTCTTATTTTGTAGGGAGAAATGCAAAATCTCCCAAATATCATATGCAGAACTATTAAGCACAAGCAGGCAAGCACATTTGTCTTTGCTTTTACACAAAAGATGAAAATGGGAAAATATCAAAACAAGGTCATTTTGGTTTCTCTCAGAGCTCTACAGTGACATCTGGGTAAAGCACAGCATGTTGTTGTGGCAAGACACTCGAATTAGAGCATGAAACACACAACAGAGATTACAACATTCAAAAAAAAAAAAAAAAAGGGGGGGGAAAATTCTAAATATATGGGGGGGGCCCCAAAA
>NW_015505222.1:2734869-2743611 GCF_001515645.1 Sinocyclocheilus grahami
GAGTACTGCAGACGTGTTGAATTTAGAAAAAATATTTAATCTGATTTTACTTATTAAAAAAAAATTAAAAAATTAAAAAAAAAAAAAAAAAAGGTGGGTGAACATTCTAAATATATGGTGGGTGACTCAACAAAACAGGTGACTTTAAAATAATGACTTTAAAAACAAACAGCTAATGCTGAATTTTGGTAATTGAACTCTCTATGCTGTTCAAGGTGTTCTCAGGTAATAAATTAGGAGTTCATTATTATTATTTTTTTTGGAATGGATTGCTGAACCAAAAACAGTATGTTCACACATAAAAAAAATTTAAAGTTTAAAAGGTATGTATGTATGTATTAATTATTATTTTTTTATTTAGTAATACTATAGTCAATGCTTTTTTTTCCATTTTTAATTGTAGAACTAATTACACTGCCATCTGCCACTTTTTTTGTAAAAGTCATTTCAACTTAAAGGTCCCATTTTGTCAAAACTGAAATTTCCTGGCTTTTTTCATGATAACTGAGGTCTAGGTGCTATGTAACTACCATATAAGTGTTTCAGAACAGTCAGTCCACAGTAAAATTCACACAGCCTGCTTAAAGTAGCTGTGATTTTTCACGAACCGGTGTGACTTCCGTAAAAAGTTGACGTCAGAACTACACAGTCACCGCCTTCAGTCACCACCCCGAGCACCGCCCACCGTCCCACTCTCCTTTTGCCAAACCCCCAGACAACATTGCGGAAACATGTCGAAAAGGTTAACTTTAACCACGAAACAAGATCGGCCGACCTGTAACGTTACACTCTCACTCAAAGGATGGACGATCTGACATGATTGTTACTATGAGATGGATCACATATAACCTGTATAGTAAAGACAAACTCACCGTGTCTATCTAGTCATGATGAAGATGTATATACATTTCAATTTCAGCAGGAAACTATTTTTACAGCTACATTATTGTTCCAGCCACAATTAATCACAACAATGTATATACAATTACAAATGATTATATATAAATCGTCAGTTTGTTGTTTTACACACATGCACACAGACATTATTTCATACACGACATAGTCGTGAGATACAAGAAACATAGACATATGGCAAGAAATCTGCCCATAACAAAAGACAATACATTATTGAACCTTTTCTGATAAGAAGTGTGCGCTGCAAACGGAGCATTTTTGACGATCGTTTCTGTCCAGTCTCATCGTTTTATCGTGTTTAACCACAGCTGTCATCGGTTTTTTGTCTGGCAGTGGCAGCAGATATGCGATCACATTTCTAATTTGAGGCTGTATTACGTCGATTCTGGCACCCAACATCACAACATGATATTTTAAGCTCCTTATGTAGCCGAATCTGCGCTGGTTTGAATGGGCCGCCTCCAGTTTCCCCTTTGTTTTGCTGCCTCCCGCTAACGCTGTGACGTCGGCTGATCCTAGTTACCTGTGGTTGGCCTGGCCGTGCGTCACTCAGAAAACAACAGGCCAATCAGAAGAGAGGTTCATGAATATTAATTAGACAGGCCAAAATCGACCTGTTCTCAGCAGAGCTCCTGAGAGAGGAGCTGTAAAAATATATTGAGATGGTTTTTGGTACTTATACCGCAAATATATATTCTTAAGGACATCAAAACCTAAAATAAAACTCCAGAAAGGTGTAAAATATGGGACCTTTAAAGGGATAGTTAACCCAAAAATGTTAATTATTTACTCACCTTGAGGGTTACTCACCATACTAGGTGTATATGACCTTCTCCTTTCAGACGAATACAATCAGAGTTATATTAAAAAATATCCTGGCTCAACAGTGGCGTTACAGCAGATGACGTATGTCATAGGCGTAGTGTAAGAAAGTGACAAATGCGGAAGCACAGAGGAGAGAGCAAAACAAAACACAGGTCACAAATTAGAAGTTCAAAATGAGGATTTGTAAAGAAAAATGTCAAAGGGTTTTGATATGAGCCAAGACAAGACTGGTTCGTAAACAAAACTTGGTTCTTGTGAGACTAGCATATTCTCACCTGAGATTACACTACGCCTACATCCTACGTCATCCGCTGGAACGCCACTCTCTCGTGAACTCTTGTACGACAGTTAGCAGAAGTTAAAGATTACGGTTTATAAACTTTTAGATATGGATATTTTTCTTACACAAACACATTGATTCACTTCAGAAGGCATGTGACACTTTTTTATGATGGATAGACTCACTTTTTTGTGCTTCAAAATCTCGACCAACCTCCATTCACTGCCATTATAAAGCTAGGAAAAGCCTTTTTTTTATATAACTCATCTGAAAGAAGAAAGTCATGTACACTTAGGAAGGCTTGAGGGTGAGTAAATCATGGGGTAATGTTCATTTGTGGGTGAACTATTCCTTTAAATTACATTAAACCAAAACAATTTTAGGTAATATAAAAAAATAAGCTGCCATGGTAAACTGATCATATATTTTTTTCTTCTTCTTCTTTTTGTTACATGCTCCACAGTAGGACCCTGCTGATCTAATTGCAAAATCATTCACCAAATAACACAAAGAAAGCTGAAATGTGTTGATTCTGCATGAATGAATGCTAAAAGACAACATTAGAACGGTGTTGGAAGTTGAGTCATCATCTGACGAGCACAATAAGATGCAACTGCTCCCACCGACACACGCAAGCACACAAGCAGCTCTCTACCAGATTTAGAGCATCACTTGGGGACTGTCTTCTGATTGGCAACCCAGGTGTTTTGTTTGTCTCAAGAGGCCCAGAAATTCCCTCTACCTCCCTCAGCCCTTTTCTGTTCTTTCAATTCACTTTCGGCAGAGGCAATCTTTGTCTCTCTTGCTCCCTTGTGATCTCTCACTCCTCAGCAGGATGAGCTCGGAGGCTGCGCGTCTCCACCTGACAGTGTATGGAATCTGCCTATCAGAGGGTTAGAGGCCTCAAACTGTCAGTCTCATGTGAATTACTTGCTTACCGACGAATTAACCTGTTTGACCAATCCCTTCCCGAGAAGCCTCAGTCGTTTAGCTGAGGGATCATAAGGAGACGCATACAAACACACGTACACACACATTCACACACACATCTCATCTACCGCTAAGCTCTTCCTGTAGTAATTTATTCAAAGTCCCCTTGGATTTGTGCTTAGAGGACGTTTTATAGGGGACGTGACCTGGATCATGTTATTTTGGGTCTTTCTGTCACTCTGCTGTCATGCATGGCTGTGTAGTTAATGTTCCTGCCTCTGTCATGCATGCCTTTCAATTATTTTACAATTATATTGTATCATTATCTATTGTTTGTCTTTCTCTACGCTTGAGCATCTATCATCCATCATGCATCCATCCATCCATTTTTTCATTCATTCATGTGTCACTATAAAGCATTTAGGGATTTATTTATTTATTTTACTTTAGATGTTACCCACAATGCTCCTTGTATGCATGTTGTGTATAATATTGATTCAAATGCAGCTATCTTATACCTAATGTTGTGATGGTTGTGCTGTAATTAAAGAAGCGAATTGCTGAACATTGAATGTTCAATCCCATTATGGGACCTTTGTGACCTTGCATGACCTTCATTTAATCCCAGATGGTTCCAAGGGAACTATCACTCAAAATCAATTTACAGTAGATGAAAATTAAAAGAGAAAAATATGTTAATAACTGATGGCCTAAAAAATGAAGTAGAAAATAATCAAATGTGTATCTTTAAAGGACTATTGATCTCTTTCTAATGTGAAAAACTGTTCACAATAATGACCAAACCTAGAATTCGAAGTTATATCACGTAATATTGTACATTAACATGTGCATAAACATTATAAAGTTGGAGGTTCGATGCATTGCGATTCTCTCTGTAACGATTCTGAAAATTTCAGCTGTGGCTGTGTGTTACTCTGTGTAAGTGGTAATATGGGCATGCATCTCACAAAGCTTTTATGATGCAACATTATTGTAAACACAGTTAGTTATGTCTTAAGGACGGGACCAAACATCTGATATGTTAAAACAGATCTGTGCATTAGTATGAACGCAGCCTATTAGACATGCCGCCATTCATGATGTCATCAGTACCAATCAAACAGCAACACTGCTGAAAAAAAAACCATAAAAATCCTGTGTTTTATGTTTCCCTTTATTACTTTATATTTTTAAGTTTTCATGCTATATTCATAACATAATTTTTTTAATTTATTATTAGGTCATAATTATTTTTTAAAAAGTCGCCTACTTATATATTTTAACAAAAATGCACAAATAAATTTTATATAAAATTGATGATTTGAAATTTGTAATCATTACAAATACTTTGCTTTGAAAGTACCAAGTGTTCCCACAGATGCATCGATAATCAAGATGCATCAATAATCGTTGTATCATTGAATCGCAGCCCTTTGAATCGTAGTCAAATCGAATCATGAGGTTCAGAGATTCTCACCCCTAGTTGGAGCTATATCAATCTGAAAAATGTTGCCACACAGATAATTTTTTATTATCTGTGTTTTTTTTGTTCTGTCACTTTCATTCTGTTGCACTGTGGAAGCTTCTGTCACGAAAACAAATTCCTCGTATGTGTAAACATACCTGGCAATAAAGCTCATTCTTCATAATAACTTTGAAAAACTGTATGCAAAAAAAAAAAAATAATAATAATAATAATAATAATAACAATAATAACAATAATAAAACATTTAAAATGTTTTCCTTAATTCAATGGACTCCAAAAGACCACTTGTGAAAATGGCACCACTTAACAGTTTTTGAAAAAATAATAATTGACATTATCGTCATAATTTGAGTTAACTGGGATGCTTAACTGGAAAATTCAATAATGTCACACTTTCTTAATATTTGGCATCCCTACCTTTTGCTTTAATAACAGCAATTGAGCTGAAAACAAAACCTTGAACAAAACCAGGTGATCAAGTTCTTCAGCATGATTTACAAACATTGCAAAGAGCATGTTATAATTAAAAATTAGACTGTACAAAGACTCACATGATTAATGCCTCAAAGTTACATTATTTACTAGAAATTTAGCTTAGTGACCTAGAAAGAGAATTTAATTTTAAAACATTTAGTTTTTTTCTTTTTGTGTGTGTGTTTTTTTTTTCTGTATCCCTAAACTTACTATTTATTTAAAGGCAAATAAAAAAACCATTTTAAAATAAATATTTTCACGTGGTCTCTGACTTTACAACCCAACCGTACATTACATACTGTAGCTAAATGTGAATATAAGTCCAATTAATTGGATGCAATCCCCTATAAATCGCTTCTTTGTCAGGTGTACTAGATTTTCCCATTATATTGCAGGCCTGTAAAATGTGTAGCATTCACGAACCACTGGAGTGAAAGCATTTCTCAGCTCAGCTGTCTGTCCTCTTGTTACCTGTCCTTAAGCGGCACAATGAAACAGAGACATTACAGATACAAATAAGCCTTTTTTTCTTGACACTGCTGAAAAAAAAACCATAAAAATCCTGTGTTTTATGTTTCCCTTTATTACTTTATATTTTTAAGTTTTCATGCTATATTCATAACATAATTTTTTTAATTTATTATTAGGTCATAATTATTTTTTAAAAAGTCGCCTACTTATATATTTTAACAAAAATGCACAAATAAATTTTATATAAAATTGATGATTTGAAATTTGTAATCATTACAAATACTTTGCTTTGAAAGTACCAAGTGTTCCCACAGATGCATCGATAATCAAGATGCATCAATAATCGTTGTATCATTGAATCGCAGCCCTTTGAATCGTAGTCAAATCGAATCATGAGGTTCAGAGATTCTCACCCCTAGTTGGAGCTATATCAATCTGAAAAATGTTGCCACACAGATAATTTTTTATTATCTGTGTTTTTTTTGTTCTGTCACTTTCATTCTGTTGCACTGTGGAAGCTTCTGTCACGAAAACAAATTCCTCGTATGTGTAAACATACCTGGCAATAAAGCTCATTCTTCATAATAACTTTGAAAAACTGTATGCAAAAAAATAAATAAATAAATAATAACAATAATAACAATAATAAAACATTTAAAATGTTTTCCTTAATTCAATGGACTCCAAAAGACCACTTGTGAAAATGGCACCACTTAACAGTTCTTGAAAAAATAATAATTGACATTATCGTCATAATTTGAGTTAACTGGGATGCTTAACTGGAAAATTCAATAATGTCACACTTTCTTAATATTTGGCATCCCTACCTTTTGCTTTAATAGCAGCAATTGAGCTGAAAACAAAACCTTGAACAAAACCAGGTGATCAAGTTCTTCAGCATGATTTACAAACATTGCAAAGAGCATGTTATGATTAAAAATTAGACTGTACAAAGACTCACATGATTAATGCCTCAAAATTACATTATTTACTAGAAATTTAGCTTAGTGACCTAGAAAGATAATTTAATTTTAAAACATTTAGTTTTTTTCTTTTTGTGTGTGTGTTTTTTTTTTCTGTATCCCTAAACTTACTATTTATTTAAAGGCAAATAAATAAACCATTTTAAAATAAATATTTTCACGTGGTCTCTGACTTTACAACCCAACCGTACATTACATACTGTAGCTAAATGTGAATATAAGTCCAATTAATTGGATGCAATCCCCTATAAATCGCTTCTTTGTCAGGTGTACTAGATTTTTCCATTATATTGCAGGCCTGTAAAATGTGTAGCATTCACGAACCACTGGAGTGAAAGCATTTCTCAGCTCAGCTGTCTGTCCTCTTGTTACCTGTCCTTAAGCGGCACAATGAAACAGAGACATTACAGATACAAATAAGCCTTTTTTTCTTGATTTGCAAAACATTGTAATAATTTTACATCCAGCACTTTAGCAACTCTCTACGCTCAAGCCTGCATCCTTAAAAGCTCCATGGAACCTTTGGAAGTTGGTGATTTTGCTGCTGTGTCTGCAGTCGCAGTATTTTTTCATGAGAGCTTAAAAATTTAAAGAGACAATGCATTGACTCTCTTGTTTCCATTTGCTCTATCATTGCGAGACGTTGTCCCTCTCTAACTGTTGTTGATGGAGAATGTAACCGTTCACGATCTGAGCCGTTCTGCCCGAGTCACAGTGATCACACTCATGAGAACATGCATCGGCCATTACAGAACATGTCTGCTCGCTTTCTTTGCATTTTCTGACAAATGGAAGTGGCCAAACTGTATAAGGACACCCTGCCTTCAGACGACAATTCCATTAGAGGACATGAACGTTGGGTGAAGTGTATAAAATGGATTTGGAAGATGGTACACTAAGTGCAGCGAAAACCTTCTCGGCTGCCTTGTCTCATTTTGTAAGTCCTCACACACAATGAGTGGGTTGTCAAAGCATATCAAATTTGTTGGGGGGATTCCTGCGTGCGAGAGTTCAAACTCGTGCTGTGTCTAGTGCTTAAAAAGATTGAACAGGTACTGTTTTATCTTTGAACGTGCTGCCTGGCAGTGTCAAATTTTGGCAGAGATGTCCACCTGCACTTTGAATGTAGAGGTCAGACAAAGAACACAGTTGCAGAACCGCAAAAGTCAGCACTTTCATATGTGCAAAAAAATCAAAATCAAAAACACCTGATTCCCTTTGAATCAAACTCACATTCGTTTGGGTTAATGTCAAAGCAAAGAGGCCATTTGTGGTTGTTGGTAAAGTAAGAGACATTTGCAAACATAAAAAAGACAGACTTTTGGCCCTATGTTTCCAGCATATGCCTCTCTTTACTTGCTTCTTATTTTAGCACTCAAACGCTATATGATTTTAACACTCAAGTCTTGAACGTGTGAGCACTGAATATGGCGTCATATAATTTAAAATATAGCGCACAAACTGTTTTTTTTCTTTCTTTTTTTTTAATCTTGATTGGAAAATCATGATTGGAATTTCATGATTGGAATATAAATCATAAATCATTTTTTTGATTTATATTGATTTGAAATGTTTCTTATATTCCTTTTTTTTTTGCTCGTAATTAGAGTTAAAGTCATAAAAAATTGTCCAACTGGTCATAAAGATTTTGCCAACTGGTTAATCAAGGGTGAAATATGGACATTAAAATACCTTTTATGTAATTATTTTATATTAATGTTTATTTAACTATCTGAAGTAAAAAAAAAAAAAGAATAATTATAATAAATAAAATTAGTTCATTATTAATGTCGCTAATAATTATAAGTAAGAATGTTAAAACAAGAGCTAGTAGCCTTCAAATATTGTTCAATTGTGTAGACACATTGCAGCGCATATGTAAACACATTAAAAATATCAAATGAAAGTAATAAAATAACAAATAATCTAATTCCTGTTGACAGAGCAAGTGGTCTATTGCACTTACACTGCAAAATTAATTGCACAGATCTAGTTTTCCCCTGTCCATTGCTATGGCTCGCACAATGTCAAACGTTGCTATTTTAGAGTCAGTGCATTTGTTGTCACTCAACAAACAAACAAATAAATAAAATAACTAAAAATCGAGTCTGAATAAAATCTGTCTATACTGCACAATTAATCTTTTATTTACATTGTGTTCATACATCGTTGGTTATACCAAAATGATTTGCAAGCATGCAGAGTACAAGCTGAACAAACTCCGGCACATTAAGGAGATTCTGACTTAAACACCTCTGATTGCCCATTTCGATCACACACTCAAACATCTCTGTGATTGGCTACAATTCTCAACGCTGCCAAAAACTGTAAATAGAAACTTTGGCACTCTTCACAGAGCACTCACACAAACAGTGGAG
>NW_015505222.1:2743809-2802964 GCF_001515645.1 Sinocyclocheilus grahami
TCCTTACCTATTCTCCCTTCACTTTAAACTTTGATTTCCTATTGTCAGCCTGTTTGCCCCTAGAAGCAAAAGTCTTCTCCGTCAGATATGACCATTTGTATCCTTGGTAACAATTATGTATTTAAAAGCAACCAGTGCGACACACTAGTTATAGGCCTGTAAGCGATACATCTCATGTTAAATGCAACATGAAGGACATATACAGCCTTGTAAACTGAATTTGAGCAACATGTGGGCAGTGATCGTAACATCTTTCGCTAAGGCTCCCGCTGAGGGAAACATGCTTCTCTAACGCATCTCTACTTCTAAAACAAATTTAGATTACAACACCACATGGGAAAGCATAGACTCCTATTCCATGCAAATACAGAGGTGAAGACCTCTAAATATTTCAACGTTGACATCAGATTATCTCCTCTCTGTGTTAAAAATGGATTCATTCAGAGAGTTTTTGGAGTGAGGAGAGGCTAGAATAACAAGACCTCTGAGGATGATGTTTTTTCTCGTGTTCTTCAACTTTAATAAAACGTCCTATCACATCTGCACCTTTTAGAGCAGTAACACTTGCTTACCAGAGCCTAACCTTGCCCCCACCCCTCTTCACAAGCAGAAATTCAAACTAGCATTGCTAAAAGATTTACAGGATCATGCAAGTTTTACGACGGTGAGTGCCATAATGGGTTTTAGCGGCAAAACTCTGCATCATTGTGCATGTCAAGACGGAAAGAAAGGTACGGCAGCAAGAAGTCTGGTCTCTATAAAAGTTGATGGTATAGATTAATAAGACACTGTTCAATAGAATTTCACTTGTTGAAAGGTTGATTGCCATGTAAATAGTCTCATTATGTATATCAAGTGACCGTTCCATATGAGTAACACCATTAAAATATGATACAGTTAACAGCAGCACATTAGACAGGATTGTAAGTGGTCCAGAAAAGGTCTGAACGATTTGAATAAAACAACTACTTTCAGCTGGCATTATGTAGTGTGGCTATAAAAAGTAATCTAATTTTGAATCCAGGGAAACGACTTGTGAACTTTCAGGTTGGCAGTTATAATGCCTGCTCAAAATAAGAAATAATACATTCTAAAGAGTCTTTCAAAGAATTGAATCGCAAATATTGAGTTCCATTCTGATGGAGTAGTATAGCACTTTTCACAGTGCAAATACTGGTGCCTTATAAAGTGAGCCACAGGGACTATAGTAATAAACACTCAAACTACTATGTCTCCTTTCATTTTAGCTGCTATTGGCTGTTGTTATATATGTGAGCCTGGGCAGGTGGACAAGCAGAAATACTCTAAACCATGATGTTGTGATATTTATCCAGCGTGCAGTTTCTGCAGATACATTATGCCGATTTATTGTCTTTTATTGATTAGGATTATTGTATAAACACTATAGGATGCCACGGTGAGGAAATGTTCCCACTGATTAATAAGCTTATTAAAACAACTGTGTTTTTAATTACTACAATTACATTATTAAAATATAACTTTTATTAACAAAAATAAGATGGGTGACATAAGCCCCACTCACGACATGCGAACAAAAATATATTAATTGTGACCACAAATTAAGACTTTGATCATACCCCTTAATTAATTCCTTCGTATTATTAAATCGTGGCCATGTTATACAATTGCTTCATTATGATTATATTCAGTTATGATTCCCATCTATGATTTGCAGCCCTTCTGAAACCAATTTTTGTTGGTCTATGGCTAACTATAGCGAAGTATGAAGCCTGTAGACAAGATCATAGGTAGCCTGATTGTTTTGGCTGATTTCTGTAGACAACTTGAGATGCTTCTGAACAAGCTCTGCTCTTCACTCAGCACCTGTCACACACACACAACTTCCTCTAGCAAGTTCTCAATCAAGCGTCAAACCATCTGCCAGATTCACCCCTCCAGTCCTTCCCAACTACTTCTGTTCTATTCCGTTACCTTATATGACACTGTTTCTAACTTTACAACTTTATAGGGTAACACTTTATTTCGATAGTCCACTTTAGACATTTTATTACAGTAAGTAACTTTGCAACTACATGTCAACTAGCAGTTAGTAGAGTATTAGTAGACTGTCTGCTTAATATCTTCTAACACTTTCTTTGTCAACTTATTCTACTAACCCTAAACCTACCCTAACAGTCTACTCTGAGAGTTAGTAGACATGCAGTTGCAAATTAATGAGAATTAGTTGACATGTAGTTGACATGTAGTTACAAAGTTTCTTATAGTTAATAGAATATCTAAAGTGGACTATCGAAATAAAGTGTAACCCTTTAGAGTCTAATATTATTATGTAAATAATAAGTCTACACTTCTGAATGCCATGGTTGGGCAAATCGGATTCATTTTAACACCCATGCTTCAGTTCCATTCATGAGTGTTAATTAGAATTGAATTGACTCCATACACATTCTACTGGATTAGAATTTGAACTGAACTGGCAGGAAGAGGAATTCAAAGAATTCATAGAAATTCAAAGCAGCAAATCAGCATATTAGAACGATTTCTGAAGGATCGTGTGACACTGAAGATTAGAGTAATGATATTGAAAATTCAGCTGTGCCTCACAGGAATAAATTACATGTTGAATATATTCAAATAAAAGTTATTGGTTACACTTTACTTGAAGGGGTGTGCATAAGACTGACATGACACCTTCATAATCATGACATGACATCTACATAATCATGACATGACACATGTCATGAATATGAAGGTTTTTTATGCATGTTTATGACAACTGTCATTAAGTGTCATTCGCTCAGTTATGTAATTTTTAATGCAAAGATGACATTGTTTGAGATGTCTTTGTTATGGGCTATGGTTAGGGGTAAGGGTAGGGGTAGGGTTAGGTCAAATAATGTCATATTTGCATTAACAATTACATAACTGAGCATATGACACTCAATGACAGTTGTCATAAACATGCATAAAACCTCCTTCATATTCATGACGTGTGTCATGTCATGATTATGAAGGTGTCATGTCAGTCTTATGCACACCCCTTCAAGTAAAGTGTTACCAAGTTATTTTAAATTGTAATACTAGTTCACAATATTACTGTTTTACTGTATTTTTTACCAAATAAATGCAGCCTTGGTTAGCATAAGAGTCTTATTTATTAATCATAATAATAATAGAAACGCATGGAGATACATTTAGTTTGAATCTACTGATTATATAAATTGGGTGAAATACAGAATTCTGTGAAATAATATCAGTGAAACATCATTGCAAAAATGTGAGTAATACAGGTCTGGAGTGACATGAGTGTGAGTAAGTTACTATTTCAATTTTGAGTGAATTATTCCCTTAATCCTTTAACCAAATAAAGAGGAGCATATAATTATACTTGCCAAACACAATAGGTCTAGTTCTGATTCTGAAGAAGGCCCAAACTCCTGTTGCATGACACAAAATCAATTTCTGACTCATTCGCCTAAAAATATCCTGGACTAACCTTCTTGCAGAGGTGGACAGTAACTAAGTACATTTACTTGAGTATTGTACTTAAGTACACTTTTTGAGTAACTGTACTTTACTTGAGTATTATTTTTTCTGGGAACTTATGACTTTAACTTCACTACATTTGAAAGACAAATATTGTACTTTTCACTCCACTACATTTCTATCAAGGTCCTCGAAGTAGAAAGTCGTTACTACTGTATGTAGCAGCTACACAATTTAAAATATTTTTGATGAAATATGAGGGCTCTCCGACCCTCCCATAGACAGCAAGGTAAATACCATGTTCAAGGTCCAGAAAAGTACCAAGATGATCGACAAAGTACTCCGTGTGACATCAGTGGTTCAACTGTTACAAAGCTACGAGAATACTTGCACAAAGAAAACAAAAATAACGGCTTTATTCCACATTTTCGTCACTTGTGGATGCGTGTTCACGACAGTACCATGACGCAAGCGTGTGGTGGCGCCACTCGTAGCTTCGTAACTTTACAGTTGAACTTTACAGTTGACCCACTGATGTCACCATTTATAGGGGCATTCACTATAAACATCATTTATTTTCAACCTTAGGCATACACGACTTTCTGGCGAAAGTGAATCTAGCAGCTTGTGTGAAATGCGCTAGGCTGTACTACTGTCCTCTCATTCTGCACCAGTACAAATACCACGTGCCTTATGTATGGCTTTTTAGGTTTTGCTGTGGTATATGAAGAAGTACTTAAAGTGTGTGAAAAGCAAAGTCACAATGATATAAAATGAGTGTCATTCTTCTTTTTTTTTGTCATTCACATTGAAGTTAAAATTAAATTTTCTGATTTGTGACATTACTTTTTATGTACTGCTAAAACACTGCTGGTCACTTTCAGAAGTTGTAGTGATTCTTTTCCAAGAAAGAATATGAAACTAATTGGTTATATAATGTTCATTTTTAAATATTTAAAAATATTATTTAAATAGATTTTTCACACTTTAAGCATTATCGTACCGCATATCGAATATCGCATTTTTTTAACAAGGTATCACATTTTTTTTCAATATCGCACAGCCCTAGAAGTACGTTATTTCTTCATCATTACCATCACCACACAGAACTGCAGAAATAGTGACTGCTTTCAAATAAAAAGTCTCAGTAGATTAAAGTGGGATTGTTTATCAATATTACATTTCAATATTGTATCAATTATATAATCAATGACAATTATATAATAAATGCTTGTTTCTAAGCTCAAATCGTAACATAAAAAATAAACAACACTTTACCATACAGTCTCAACAGTTAACATTAATTAATTCACTAACAACAACAAACAGCAATATATATGTTGCAGTATTTATTAATATTTGTTAATGTTAAAAAGGTTAATAAAGTTAATAAAAATTGTCATTGTTAGTTCATGTTAGCTCAGGTCCATTAAATAATATTAAATACAACGTTTGACTTAAATGCTTTTAATTTCATTCATTCATTCATTCATGTTAACTAATGTTAACAAATACAATGTTTTGTAAGTGGAGGTTACATATATATATATATACTGTATATATATATATATATATATATATATATATATATATATATATCGTACAGCAACCAATGCAAAAAAAACCAAACATTGCGACATTCATGTTAATCTTTTTCCGAGGAAACTGTGAATTTGTTTTAACTAAAGTCGGGCGATGAAATTATCTTAAAATTATAAATTAAAGTTTGATAAATGTTCGATACAATACTTATGCATTATGGAAATTATGAACTGAAATTTCAGCAACCACGTTTTTTGGCTAGTTTCAGAGGGCCCGATTTATTGACCGATGTTTAACTAGGGTTTCTCGCGTTTTGGCGAGAAAATTTGTGTGCACAATGTGGATAAGCTTCAACAGGTAAACATGTTAGCAGTGTGGATGCTAGTGCTGGATTAACAATATTGATTTCTTGTTTTTAATCAATCCTGATATGAATTTTGAAATTTAACGTTCATTTTACAGAGCAATATTTAGCAGAAATGTTGCCACAGGCACGTTTTTGGAATGAGACTTGCCTAGCGCATGCACAGCATTTTACCGAGACAGATTACCATTGATAGCGCTTTAATTGAAGGTTTTCTGATCAGAAAAGCAGGGAAAGAGAAGTAAAAACAGCCAAAGAACAACTACTCATGACAGACACTGAGCTTCCATTGAAGCGTGTTATGTCACTCACAACAGGTTGCACATACAAACTCTATTTTAACCACCGTCGGCTCATTAACTGGCCTTCCTGGTGCAATAACACTGTGGATTTGCCATATACTGGTTGCAGATCGTTCTGTATGGAAGTCAAGGATGCGTTCAACTCCAAAAACCTCATTCACCTTCGTGCAAGCAGCCACTGACCACAGAGAGCAGTGAAGGAATGATCAGCTGAGGTTTAAACGCCTGGGGCAACCTGTGACCTGGAAGCACTTCTGAATGAGAGGAAGAGGTGCCTTAAGGGCAGACAATAATGAGGAACTAAGACACATATAAGGGCCTTTCGCACCGCAGGAACCTTTTCACAGTACCAGAACTAATTGTGGAACTACCCACTTTTCGGCGTGTTCGCACCGCCGGAGCTGGGAGCGATTTTAGTACCGGACTGCCTTTTTTGAGAACCAGATTAGCTCCTACTCTGGAGCAGGGTCTAACCAGCACAACTGGTACTAATTGTGACGCAAGTAGACATTGATTGGCCAAACGTGTATGAAAATACCCTCACCCGCCATGATTTAAAACGCCGTGTAAACATACTGTAAGCATGTCAACTTATTTTGCATGTATGGAGAACAGCGATAGATGGACGGATGCTGAAGTGCAGGCACTTGTAGCAAATGTAGCACTGCCAGTTGTCGTTGGAGATTCTTAGTCCTCCTTTCCGTTCTTTCAATCGGTTTACGTATACGTCGACATTCCATGTCCATTATTGTGAAACCCGCAAGACACAACAAAAACAGCTCCGATCACAGAGTGCTCCATCCTCCTGTTGTTAATGTTGTTCTTTGTTTTCGTTGTTGACCGCCGCGCACAAATGACGACGCTGTCGACCGGCTTACGTCACATCTTAGTACACACTGTCGGTGCGAATGCAACCCTTCCTGCAAAATCGTCCCAGTACTTTAGTACCGTACATTTAGTTCTGGAACTAAAGTGGTGCGAAAGGGCCTATAGAGGGAGCTGAGGGTGATGGGGGTAAGGTTGCCTGCGTGGAGGACAGGCAGTGTGAAAAACGTGAAATGTGAAAACCACATTGCCAAGACATCTCAAGTTTCTACATCACACATGACCCTGTTCTCCATCATGCCCTGGACCTTATGTAGGGTTCATCCATGAGTCACACATTATCTACTGCTGGATACTGCACTTGGAGAAGAGGTGGACACTGTTCAAGACCTTTAATACAACCCAAGACAAGCTAAGGACAGTGCAGGTGGACACTCTTCTGACAGGTGGACACCATCTAACCTGGAGGCCACAATTTGTACTGCTGCAGAACTGTGTCTGAGCTGCTTGTAAGTGGTACAGTTGCTCCTGTGTACAATCTCCACACCTGAGGAATACCATCTGCAAGAGCGTTAGGATGGCTCTGCAATCACTCTCTCGGAAGGAGCAGGTATAAAGGGGATTGGTTTTCAATTTGTGTTGAGTGGTGTCAGCACAACCAACTCAAGAAAGCCTACAGACATGGGGGTGGATGCTATATCCAAGAAGGCCAGAACTAACTCTATTTCCCAGGTCCCTTTAGCTATATACTGTAGGAGTGACCTTCTCTACTTCATGGGGCAATAAGACGGGGGATGCCAATAAACTCAATCTCATCAGACAGACTGGCTCACTTATTGGGATGATGCACACAAGATTCGACTCATCCAAGCAATATCTTAAATAACAGCTTTCATTCTCCACATATGAGCACTATTGCACAGTAAATAACCCATCTCAATATGTACACGTATTGCTCTGCTTAGCCTTTTCAACTGGTTATCTCTGTCAGTGGCTTTCAAACTGGGGTCCACAAGGGGATGCTAATGGATTTGATCAAAATAAAAGTCTAAATGGCACTAATGTTTATTTATTTTCTTTGTGAAGTACACACATTCAAAAGTTTGTATTTATTTTTTTGTGAATTAATGAATGAATTTAGTTATTTATGCATGCATGTATTTATGCATGTATTTATGCATTTACATAATTATTTATTGAAAAAAAGTGTTAATATTTTTACTCAGCAAGTGAAAGTAAAGACATGTGCAGCTGGTAAAATAAGTATTGAACACGTCACCATTTTTCCCGGTAAATATATTTCTAAAGGTGCTGTTGACATCAAATTTTCATCGGATGTTGGTAACATCCCAAGTAATCCATACATACAAATAAAACAAAACAAACAAGTTCAGAAATTAAGTTATGTGCAATAAAATGGAATGACACAGGGGGAAAAAGTACTGAATGTGGAACTACCCACTTTTCGGCGTGTTCGCACCGCCGGAGCTGGGAGCGATTTTAGTACCGGACTGCCTTTTTTGAGAACCAGATTAGCTCCTACTCTGGAGCAGGGTCTAACCAGCACAACTGGTACTAATTGTGACGCAAGTAGACATTGATTGGCCAAACGTGTATGAAAATACCCTCACCCGCCATGATTTAAAACGCCGTGTAAACATACTGTAAGCATGTCAACTTATTTTGCATGTATGGAGAACAGCGATAGATGGACGGATGCTGAAGTGCAGGCACTTGTAGCAAATGTAGCACTGCCAGTTGTCGTTGGAGATTCTTAGTCCTCCTTTCCGTTCTTTCAATCGGTTTACGTATACGTCGACATTCCATGTCCATTATTGTGAAACCCGCAAGACACAACAAAAACAGCTCCGATCACAGAGTGCTCCATCCTCCTGTTGTTAATGTTGTTCTTTGTTTTCGTTGTTGACCGCCGCGCACAAATGACGACGCTGTCGACCGGCTTACGTCACATCTTAGTACACACTGTCGGTGCGAATGCAACCCTTCCTGCAAAATCGTCCCAGTACTTTAGTACCGTACATTTAGTTCTGGAACTAAAGTGGTGCGAAAGGGCCTATAGAGGGAGCTGAGGGTGATGGGGGTAAGGTTGCCTGCGTGGAGGACAGGCAGTGTGAAAAACGTGAAATGTGAAAACCACATTGCCAAGACATCTCAAGTTTCTACATCACACATGACCCTGTTCTCCATCATGCCCTGGACCTTATGTAGGGTTCATCCATGAGTCACACATTATCTACTGCTGGATACTGCACTTGGAGAAGAGGTGGACACTGTTCAAGACCTTTAATACAACCCAAGACAAGCTAAGGACAGTGCAGGTGGACACTCTTCTGACAGGTGGACACCATCTAACCTGGAGGCCACAATTTGTACTGCTGCAGAACTGTGTCTGAGCTGCTTGTAAGTGGTACAGTTGCTCCTGTGTACAATCTCCACACCTGAGGAATACCATCTGCAAGAGCGTTAGGATGGCTCTGCAATCACTCTCTCGGAAGGAGCAGGTATAAAGGGGATTGGTTTTCAATTTGTGTTGAGTGGTGTCAGCACAACCAACTCAAGAAAGCCTACAGACATGGGGGTGGATGCTATATCCAAGAAGGCCAGAACTAACTCTATTTCCCAGGTCCCTTTAGCTATATACTGTAGGAGTGACCTTCTCTACTTCATGGGGCAATAAGACGGGGGATGCCAATAAACTCAATCTCATCAGACAGACTGGCTCACTTATTGGGATGATGCACACAAGATTCGACTCATCCAAGCAATATCTTAAATAACAGCTTTCATTCTCCACATATGAGCACTATTGCACAGTAAATAACCCATCTCAATATGTACACGTATTGCTCTGCTTAGCCTTTTCAACTGGTTATCTCTGTCAGTGGCTTTCAAACTGGGGTCCACAAGGGGATGCTAATGGATTTGATCAAAATAAAAGTCTAAATGGCACTAATGTTTATTTATTTTCTTTGTGAAGTACACACATTCAAAAGTTTGTATTTATTTTTTTGTGAATTAATGAATGAATTTAGTTATTTATGCATGCATGTATTTATGCATTTATTTATGCATTTACATAATTATTTATTGAAAAAAAGTGTTAATATTTTTACTCAGCAAGTGAAAGTAAAGACATGTGCAGCTGGTAAAATAAGTATTGAACACGTCACCATTTTTCCCGGTAAATATATTTCTAAAGGTGCTGTTGACATCAAATTTTCATCGGATGTTGGTAACATCCCAAGTAATCCATACATACAAATAAAACAAAACAAACAAGTTCAGAAATTAAGTTATGTGCAATAAAATGGAATGACACAGGGGGAAAAAGTACTGAATTACTGAAATTAATTTAATACTTTGTACAATCGCCTTTGTTGGTAATGACAGGTTCAAGACGCCTCCTGTATGTAGAAACTATTTCCATGCATTGCTCAGGTGTGATTTTGGCCTATTCTTCCACAGAGTCTTCAAATCTTAAAGGTTCTGTGGGCCTCTTCTATGAATTCTGATATTTAGTTTTTATATTGGATTCAAGTCAGGTGATTGGCTGGACCATTCTAGCAGCCTTATTTTCTTTCTCTGAAACCAATTGAGAGTTTTCTTGGCAGTGTTTGGGATCATTGTCTTGCTGAAATGTACACCCTTGTTTCATCTTCATCATCCTGGTACTGTAGGTGTTGGGACTGAACCAGCTAATATTAATTTCCACTTACTAGGGGCAAGATTGCTTTCTAATTACTGATCGATTTCACCTGGTGTCTTGGCTTTCCATGCCTTTTTGCACCTCCCTTTCTTCATGTGTTCAATACTTTTCCCCTGTGTCATTTCATTTTATTACACATAACTTAATTTCTAAACTTATTTGTTTTGTTTTCTTTGTATATATGGATTACTTGGGTTGTTACCGACATCTGGTGAAAATGTCAAGTCAACAGCACCTTTAGAAATATATTTACTCCAAGAAGGCCAGAACTAACTCTATTTCCCAGGTCCCTTTAGCTATATACTGTAGGAGTGACCTTCTCTACTTCATGGGGCAATAAGACGGGGGATGCCAATAAACTCAATCTCATCAGACAGACTGGCTCACTTATTGGGATGATGCACACAAGATTCGACTCATCCAAGCAATATCTTAAATAACAGCTTTCATTCTCCACATATGAGCACTATTGCACAGTAAATAACCCATCTCAATATGTACACGTATTGCTCTGCTTAGCCTTTTCAACTGGTTATCTCTGTCAGTGGCTTTCAAACTGGGGTCCACAAGGGGATGCTAATGGATTTGATCAAAATAAAAGTCTAAATGGCACTAATGTTTATTTATTTTCTTTGTGAAGTACACACATTCAAAAGTTTGTATTTATTTTTTTGTGAATTAATGAATGAATTTAGTTATTTATGCATGCATGTATTTATGCATTTATTTATGCATTTACATAATTATTTATTGAAAAAAAGTGTTAATATTTTTACTCAGCAAGTGAAAGTAAAGACATGTGCAGCTGGTAAAATAAGTATTGAACACGTCACCATTTTTCCCGGTAAATATATTTCTAAAGGTGCTGTTGACATCAAATTTTCATCGGATGTTGGTAACATCCCAAGTAATCCATACATACAAATAAAACAAAACAAACAAGTTCAGAAATTAAGTTATGTGCAATAAAATGGAATGACACAGGGGGAAAAAGTACTGAATTACTGAAATTAATTTAATACTTTGTACAATCGCCTTTGTTGGTAATGACAGGTTCAAGACGCCTCCTGTATGTAGAAACTATTTCCATGCATTGCTCAGGTGTGATTTTGGCCCATTCTTCCACAGAGTCTTCAAATCTTAAAGGTTCTGTGGGCCTCTTCTATGAATTCTGATATTTAGTTTTTATATTGGATTCAAGTCAGGTGATTGGCTGGACCATTCTAGCAGCCTTATTTTCTTTCTCTGAAACCAATTGAGAGTTTTCTTGGCAGTGTTTGGGATCATTGTCTTGCTGAAATGTACACCCTTGTTTCATCTTCATCATCCTGGTACTGTAGGTGTTGGGACTGAACCAGCTAATATTAATTTCCACTTACTAGGGGCAAGATTGCTTTCTAATTACTGATCGATTTCACCTGGTGTCTTGGCTTTCCATGCCTTTTTGCACCTCCCTTTCTTCATGTGTTCAATACTTTTCCCCTGTGTCATTTCATTTTATTACACATAACTTAATTTCTAAACTTATTTGTTTTGTTTTCTTTGTATATATGGATTACTTGGGTTGTTACCGACATCTGGTGAAAATGTCAAGTCAACAGCACCTTTAGAAATATATTTACTGAGAAACACGGGGACGTGTTCACTACTTATTTTACCCGCTGTATAATGTTACAAACAATCTAGTATTTAAAATAAATGCTATTCTTTTGAACTTTATATTCATCAAGGAATTCTGAATTTATCAAGGTTTCCACAAAAATATTAAGCAGCACAACTGTTTTCAACACTGATAATAAGTAAATCAGCATATTAGAATGATTAAGCTTTGCCATCAAAGGAATAAACAACATTTTAAAATGTATTAGAAAACAATTACTTGTGTGAATAGAATGTGAATAGAATCAAATAAATGCAGCCTTTGTTAGAATAAGAGACTTCTTTCAAAAACATCTGTAAACATCTTACTGACCCTGATCTTTGAAAATTTTAACAATTGTTTTAACATTACGCTTGCTCATTAGTTCTATGCCACTATTTTCTGTAAAGGTGATTTGAATATTTAGAATATTCAGACAATCTTTTTCAACATAGTCGGGTGTCCCTGGCATTAACAATGAACACTCCTTCGTTTGTTACACTACAGAGTATTTCCACTGCATTAATGTACATACATTTATACCAGTTTCACAACTGTTATTTAAAATATGGCTCCCATTGCATCATCATGGCCACATAAACATCTTTGTTACCATGTGTGGAGTAAATCATAAAGCAGGACATCAGATGTCTGCTTGTTTGCCAGCTCTGCTTTCAGCTGCATCAGTCAGAAGTTTGACAGAGCCCACCATCAGCTGAGTCCCCACACAAATCTACCCATAAATCAGAGAGAAACATAGATATTTCCACTGAAATTTCTGGTTGCATAGTTACCTTTTACTGTTTATATAGTAACATGGTGATATAATACATATTTTCATGTTTGTGCACCAAAGCAGAAATTTACCTCTGAAGAGATTCTTTCAAATCTACCATCTGAAATAGTGCCGACGGAGTAACAAGTAAAGGGAATGGATACATGTAGGTGGGAAATAAATGCAAACTACATTAGGTCAAATCTGAGCTCTTGAAATGATGGAGAGCTGTTGGGCATCAGAGTAGCCTTCGGCGACATGTTACTCTTTGTGGCTGTCTTAGTAGTCAAAGCAAGTTGATATTTTCACTGGAGGGAAAACAATATTTTGACTGCTGGCTTGTCTGTGCACATGTAATTTCAATAATAAAATCACATATCCGTCCAATCGTAAACGAATAAATCTGACAGTGATTAGTACTGACAGATTAAACGGCATACGATCACAGTATGTCTAATCACTGTCTGTTTACAGAGCCGCGTGTCAACTAGCAGCCGCAGGCTAGTGATTAGTATAGGATTTTTTTTTTCTCCAGAAAAGCTGACTGAAATCACTAAACTAGATAAGATTTATAATAGTAGAAGTGGGTTTTGAACGTATATTATGATGACTTGTGCATGTGTTTGCTACATGCAAGGTGTAAATAAAGGTGTTGTTGTTCTTTAAAGAACACACAGAGCTCCATGAACCCTGTTTAAACTTCTAATAAAGTGTTAAATTCACTCATGGCAAAATTCAATAATTCTCTTCAATCGCATCACAAAACCTAATCCAAGAGCCGTCTCTTAAAAGTCATGCACAGTGATCTAAAATGCATTCACAAAACAGAAGTCCTCTATCATGCAATGGGTGTTTAAGTCGGCATGAAACAAAAGTTGCAACGGACTTGACTGCTTTAATAAGGCTACAGTGAAACAGCTTATGTAATTCATATTTTTTCTGATTAAAAAATATTGAGATTTAAAATAACTTCCAGGTTTGCTGTGCTTGTTTTTAGGGCTGCAGAACTTGCCCAAATATTTGTGATTAAATATCAATGTGGCTATAATATAGTAGTTAACACTTGAAGTGGATCAGAAAAGTTCAAAGTTGTCCTAAGACAAGAACACATTTTGATTTTAGGTTCTTTTTTTAACTTTGATGAAAGGTTTTGATCCACTTCAAATGTTGACTACTGTAATAATGTAAAATAATATAAATTATTAAATTATATATTATTTTGTATAATAACAACAGCAACAGAAATAATAAGAACAATAATTATTGTTGTTGTTGATGCTAAACAAAATACAAAAATTACTAAAAACAAAAGAAATATTACTATTGTAATATTTTTTTCTGCAAAATAAAAATAGACAATTTAAGAAAATAAATAAAAAATAAATAAATCATCGTCATGGTCATTATTTTATTTTTACAGTACAGCTATAAAATTACAAGTGTCATATTTATGGCGGTCTTAATTTCTTTTTTTTTAAATAATCATTACAAGTTTTGCATATCACACTGTCATGTTTAGGGTTGGGTATGGTTTTTTTTTTTTTTTTTTTTTTTTTTTTTTCTCGATAACGGTGCCAAATCGATACTTTAAAACGGTTCCGGTGCCTGAACCGATACTTATTAAAAAAAATGAATAAATAAATCACAATTCCCCCCAAAAAACGATGGATTGGCCATTAGCGCTATAAACACACGATGTCAGTTTCATTCATACTGGATGCCAGAGGGCACCCTCACACAGAAAATCCACATATCCAGTCACAGAAGTAGCAGAACTCATGACCCTCCAGGAAATCCCTTATATCAAAGAATATAGAAGACATCGCTATTATAGCTGTAACTGAGCAAACAGAATATATACATCTTTTGAATGATAAAACAAAGACAATAAACACTCGACTGCGACAATATAGTTTATCTGTGTTATTCAATCCATCTCTGTCATTTTCAAAATAATTAAGTATATTTATAATACATTGCTAATCGATGTATTCTTTATAAAGTGGCCTATAGAACATACAAGAAGCCACATCAGATCACAGCAGGAAACATTTGACAGCAGGAAGCATTGTGGAGTAAAAAGGTTATAATGTTCTCTTTTGTTGGACAACAAGTTTAGAAATGTGAATACAAGGGAAGTTTAGCTTTAGGCATTTTAATGTAAGCATGTTTAGCTTATAGTTAACGGAAGGCTACCTGCTGCCATCAGAGCAAGTGTAATTACTGCATTCACGTGCTCCTCGGATGCTCTCATTTCCCGAGTTGTGCTTTTAACTGTGAAAACAACATGGACATGAACATGGACATTTAAAGATATATAATTATTGGATTTGTATTATTAAAGCATTCCGACTTGAGTTCACATGCATTTTCTCAGTCGGGAAATAATTTTTCACGTGCGGTTCCAGTGATGATGCTTCTTACGTCCGTTTCGGAGAACCAGAGGATAAATATTTCATTCGATCGCTCAGGCATGGCACCGGAATGAGGCACCGAAATCTGCGCTCTGATTCAGTTCTAGTACATACCGGTTACATGGGTACCGGTGCCATATTGGTACCGGGTTTCGGTACCCAATCCTAGTCATGTTGCAATTTTGGTTTTATTTTGATTAATCGTGCAGTTCTACTTAAAAAAGGATTAGGGTTAAGGTCAGGGTTAAGAGTGCCAGTCACAGTCACTGAGCCAGAGAACTTTGCTGTTTCCACTACAAATGTGATGTGGCCACATTCTGTACATTCCTGACTACCTCCAAAAGCATTTTGAGTGATTAGACCCTAAAACATTTTGGACCCCCTTTACATGTTTTAGCACTGGCCACTTGTCTTGATCAAGAGAGATGTTAAGACCAGGTGTAAACAGGGTCATCATGCTCTAAAAAGCTTGAGCATGACTTCTAGAGATACTTCTGAGATCAATTTACATGCAACGCAGATTTGCAGTTTGCAATTTGCTTCAGCAATTTGCAGGCAAAAGCCAGTTGAAGTGAGACAGTGATAGCTGAACTCTGCACTTTAAATGAGACATTTCTCATCACTAAATTTCCCAAACTGGCGATGTATATTACACTTTGCGTGTGGACCCATTACCAACTCATTTCAAAGCAATTTTCGAAAATAGCACGTCAAAGGCTCAATGATATTATAGAGGTTTTGTTGTCTTTGTCATAGACGGACACTGCCAACCAGTGTGGCTGAACGAGACTGGCAACACATAGCACGACTGAAACAAATCTGTGCTTGAACGCCAGCGGTTTGAAGCTGCTAGACGGACAACATTTGAAAAGCCGGAACCAAAAAAATGGCTCATTATCCAATTTTTCATCTGTGGTTAATTTAATAAGTGAATCTGAAGCAGACTGGCTCAAAGCAGAGTGCATCAAAAGCATCAATGTTCCTACGCGAGAGCCAAAAATCAAAGACGTAATGTTTCCTGATGGTATAAAAGTTGGAAATGCTCTGCCAAAATCAGCACAGTAACAAGCCCGTCCTACTTTATTAAGTATTAACCCAGTGGCAGCCACTGTGAATAGCTCAATGTAATGTTCAATAGAACTTTCAATGCTATTCCTCGGATTTGTAAAGCCTTTCTTAATTATGATGAATTAGACTATTTCGAGTAACAGCTTGCCCAGACTCACTGTACCTTGATGTGAATAGGCTATTGACCTATAGGTAAAACAATAAATCTTGCCTTTCATAGCGAGAGGCCACTCTCTGCGCCGCATCAAATATAATTAATACACCTCTTTCTGCTATATCATTGCAATCTTTTTATTGTTATGGACCAAGGGCTTCACAAACAATCTGTCAATATACAAGCCTGCCTGAAAAATTCCCATCTTCACCATTTCTGTCAGACAGGTTTGAAACAACAGCAGCTCCACAACTAGTTTCAGATGTCACACAAAACATTACAATGCTGTATATCAAGAAAATAGTACCTCTCTCTGGATATGAAGTGATGCTTGTCATAGCTCTTGTGTTGTAGCGCTGAAAAATACTAGTGGTGAGAAATGAGTTTCTGTTGTAACAAAAAAAAAGGATGTAAACATATTCATTGTCCACCTGCTGAGGCAATCACAAGAACACAATACATGCACTTTCTTACAAGTTGCTTTGCTATGACAGAAATTAAATGAAATAAATGGTTCTTGGTCAGTCACTCAATCAGTTTCAACGGTTAGAACTATCTTCACTCCAGCAGAAAGAGAATAGTAGGCTACTGTCACTGCAATGGTTTGATTAGACAATTTGAATCCACTTTTTAAGGTGGTGTATTTTTTTTAATATGCTCTCAGTACGTTTAAAATAAATAAATAAAAGTGTTCCTCCTAAAAAAGATAGGTTCTGAAAAGTGATGAAAGCAGTATTTAAAAAATGTTTAATGTGTGCACTCCGTCACCATATTTACAGTGAATTAAAAGCCACTTTGTGAAACATTGACATACTGAAATAATATTAAAGCAATATCACAAGAGCAAGTATCGTATCAATTCGATCGGCCCGAGTGCAAGTAGTCTATGTAAACAAACGTTCAACCAGCACGTAAACAATGAGGGGAAAACTTTTGTGTGCTTTCTTCTACTCTGGATTCATGATCTGCTTGTTCAAAAAGGTGTGTCAAAGCCTCAGTTCATTTCAAAAGGGTCACGTTAAAACTAGAAATTATGACTTCTAGCCTATTCCTGAGAAATCGAGTAAAAATAATGCAGCACGATTGCAAGATATTGCCTATGCAGTTCAATAAGCAAAAGGTTAATACTGAATAACGTACATTTAGACAGTTGTAAAACAGTTCCGAAATGTTCCAAACTGAAAAGCCTTGCAACAGGTGTATTCATTCCTAAATGATTCCGTGCTTTTGAACAAAACGGTTCATGATTCAAGAATCACTTCCTCAGTGCATCTGTGTTTTTGAATCAGTTGAGCGAATGACTCATTCGTTTCATTTCTCAAAGCTCAACGAATCGGTTAAACAATGACTCAATGACCCATACATTTATGAGTCACATATTTCATGTGTCAGTGAACACTGGTTTTGAGTGAATCGAATGACGGAATGATTTTATGACGCATTTTGAACTGTTGAGTCGATTGAAATTAATGATTCAATCACTCACTCATAAAGGTTGATTGGTTTTGTTGATTTTTATTGACATTGTAAATTTTTTTTATGAATTAGTGTTTTTGAAAAAATAAATATTTTAATGACTTTTTGATGACAATTTAATTCTTGCATTAATCAGAGCTTTTGAACAAATCTGTTCACAATAAAGAGAGTCACTTGCCACCACTTAATCTGGAAACGATGTAACCTGCAGAAAGAGTCTATTTATTTGAAATGTAAATGTCTTGTACTATTGATTTACAATATCCTATAAGTAAAAATGTTTGTGTTCCCCCTGCTATGTCAGGAGTTTTTTTTTGTTCGCCTTTACTCACATCAGCATGCCCATGCATAAGCAAATACCTTCCTGTTTACTTTGAAAGCTTGAAAAATGCCACCCTAGCAAAATCATTAGCAAGCAATGTGTGTGAGCGTGAGAGTGCATTTATGTGTGTTTGCTTAATTAATACTACAGAGATCCCAGCGCTGGTCAGAGATGCTCAAGCCTTTTTAGCATTTTTGTAAAGTTGTGCACCACATCACATTATTACTGTTTGCATGCTGCTGAATTCTCAAGATTTTAACTCTCTGGAATGCTGCAATAAGCAAGTTGTTTCTGAGTTTATTTATTTGGAGTTGTTCTTGTCTGTTTGATGCTATATCAAACAGCAAAGCTACAAGCAGAAGATAGAGAGGGAAAACATGACTTAAATTAGCCTTTAGGACCTCCACGTCAAAGCAGCTCACATCTGAAGCAAAGTGTGTAGATATGCTAAATTAATTTGGACTGGTGCCAATGTGTTAGCACCAAAATAAATAAATACATAAATGTAAATTAAACTAGATTATGTTTTCACCATACAGTGACTTGATTGATTACACTAATGGAAATAATAATGGAGTCCAAAATAATGGAAGATGCTAATCACAAGAAGTACAGTAGGAGTGATACACCTGATGTAAACAGAAACAGCTTTTGCCGTCTTCTAACGGTAGCCAATATGGTGTCAATAAATATCAAAAACCATTGTAACAAAACATCTGTTATGCCTAACATGGCGGAATGTCTGCAAGGATGTCATTGTGCTAAGGGTCTGAAGCCAGTAACAGCGTACAGATCACACGCTCTGAGAAGATGCAGGTCACAGCTGTTTTGGAGTCTGGTAAAAGCACATGCCAAGACTGCATTTCAACTAGACAGCAGTGGAGGCTCAAGGGTTTTAAAATAGAGGAGGCACACTAATTGTATTGGTCTGGGGATCCCTGCCGATTATTATTATTATAATGATTTGCTTAACCACTTTAAAATGGCTTTTTGGTTGCTTTTAGTCAGAAAACGTAAATAAAACGACACACATACAGCAAGATAATATAATTTCACATGCCTGGCCTATCACTTGAAGCAAACATCCATCCCTTCTTAAAACTCTGTTAAAAGAGCCGACTGCTGTAACGTTAGCCTGTATCCAGCTTAGGCGTGTTTTCCTTTTATTGTTAATTTGTACATATATACTTTTTGAATGACAGCTTGGTAAATCTGTTGGCGATCAAATATTCAGTATCGCTACTCATAAGTACTTGATACATTATCAGCGCAGCGCGAGACGTTCAAACTAATATCACATAATTTAAGTCTCTATGATGATTGGTTGAGATATCAGAAAGGGAGGCTAGCCTCCCCTACGAGGTTTCTTTTCTCAACACTCCTCAGCGCTGAAATGAGCTACTCGAAGCTGATTGGTTCATTTATTTGACCAACGGAGGCATGAGAGCTCAGCTCTCCCCCGGCCTCCCCCTCCCCTTCTCTATCACCTAGCGGTTGTAATTACATCAGCAGATTCGGCACATTCCCGATAGAAAAGTGGCGCTTTCCAACTTCAGTAACATGTTATGGTATCACAGCTGTGAAATTACAAACAAAAAATACACGTTCTGAGATATGAACTGAAATGAATTGTGAATTGTATTAACATTAAATCGTCCTCCCGTTTTCACCTCAAAATTTTGGGGAAGCTGTGCCTCCCCTGCCTCCTCCGACGAGCCTCCACTGCTAGACAGATGGAGAGTTTGAGAATTTAGCATTTCATTTGATACACTTTCTGTGCGGAACGTTAATCATGGAAATGCTTTGATGTTGAGTGATGCTTTGAGTGTGTTTTTGCTGAGACAGATATTCTACAGTTATGTCCGACACCAAAAGGATGTAAAATGACATAAGTCTTAATTAAAAAAAAAAATCCAATGACATTTGGTGAGGTGAATGTTTAAAAAACAAGAATAAACTATTTGCCAGTGGGGCAAGAAAAATAATCTTAGCTTCTTCATGTTTGAAGCATTAAAATAAGACTTAATATAGTATGGCATTTTCTTTATCAAGTAAATTTATCTTGTGTTGATGATTTTCTTTTTCTTTTCTTTTCTTTATAACTGGGAAACACAAGTAAGAAAAGTATTCTATGCAGTGAATAGGATATTTTGGAAACAGTTTATCTATAGTGCATTATAAAAGCTTATTAAAGGGTATAATGCATTTTAATTACTAATAATGTGTAATATAATTACTATAACATATTAATAATGTAATACATTATATATTGTCATAAATAATTAGAACAGAATTTAAAATGCATAGTGTAACAATTAATTGATAAGTGTTAGAATGTATTGGTATCAATTATTCATGAGATTGTACAATGCATTATAAGGTGCATTACAAGGCATAATTAATGCATTAAAACTACTTTCATAATGCATTGTACATAAAGACTTTAAGTAAAGTGTTACTGATATTTTCTTTTGCATGACATGGTAAATGCCCATCTGCCCAGTCTTCAGTGTCACATGATCCTTCAGAAATCATTCTACAGTGTGAATGTACAGTATGATATGCTGATTTGCAGCTCAAGAAACGTTATTATTGTTGTTGTTGTTATTAACAATATCCTTTTACTCCAAGATTATTTAATGAATAGAAAGTTAAAAGCAACTGCATTTATTTGATCTGCAAACTGAAACTTTTTGAACAGTAGTGCACATATATTATGGTTTTACTTTCTGATCAAAATAAGAGGGAAAATGCTGCATAGCACAATTTGACAATTTGCAAGACAAAGTTGTTTTTACAGAGTTTCATTTGCAGAATGCAAATGTGACGCTTTTTTGTGGTATTGGTATACAATAATGTTTAATTTGTGAAGGCATGTGCAAAGAATGTTCATGCTGTATCTATACTCTTGTCTCTCACTCAATTTGTTTTCTCAATTGCTGGAGTGAACAACACTAACAGTAATTACAGTATAGGGGGCGCTGATTACATCTTTGCTTGTGATTTCTAAGTCAGACACGATCCAGACCATTGAGTTTTGCAGAGCTAATGATGCTGCTAATTAATTCATTAAGCCAAACAGCATTGTGCAAAATCTAGCACAAACAGACGCCTTGGGGAATAGCACTATTAAATGCAAGAAACCGTCCTATCCAGGTTCGAGCAGAGGTGAGGCCCATGAGCCAGAACTGGAGTCGAAACAAGGTTTAAGATCAAAGGTCTCCGCTGATGGAGCCGTGAGGGATTGTTGGGGAAGGGAGAAGACATCTGATATAGAATGGCACATTGGATGAGTTTATCGTATAGCTGGAGGCGGGGGGAGAGAAGAAGTAGAGGTCACGTGACCCTGAGACCAGCTTTCTCGGCCTGCGGTGTCCTGATCGGGTCAAAGTCAGAGAGGCAATCAGGATAGCACACAGTCAGCAGATGAGAGCCTGGGTTCATCAGCACGGTGTCGGCCATTCATGAAGACCACATGAATGAGGTGAGGAGAGGAAACAAGAATAAAATGTGATATGTTCTTCCGATGCTCTTCTGGGTTATTTATTAAGCGTGACCCGTGCTGGCAAAATGAGTCGGAATGTGCACGGGCTAATTTAGAGCTACAGACCAAAAAAGTGAAAAATGGCGATTTTGGTCGAATTTCAGGTTTTCACAGTCTAGCGATCCCAATGCTCCAAATAGTAATTAAACATCTAAAATGATCTTTATTTGTACGAGGAGAGGAGTAACTTTTTATCTGCTCGCTTCTTGCACTGCCGCTGACTGATATATGAATTGCGCACATAACGGTGCTTCGGCCAGCGCGCGATCCCGATAAATATACACACAGACACATAACGATGCTTCCGCCGCGCGCAATTCCAATAAATGTACACTATAGACTGTATAAAACATGGACGTAGTGTCCGTGACGTCACCCGTAGGTTTCTGAAGAGCGTTTTTGAAGCTCAAAGTGGGCAGAGCCAGCCATCGCCATCTTGGCAGCGCATCACTGCGCGTCACTCCCAGATAATCGAAAATGGGCAAAGAGGTGGGAGCTGGTTGCCGAAACCATACCCACCTAGCTCGACGGTGGTGACAGTAGCGGCAATCCACCTGCCACTCAAGTGGCCACGCCCTTAATTATGCAGAACTTTAAGGCTTAATATAATTTAAACGGATGAGTTATAAAAAAAAATCACCCCCCTCACAGTTGTCATGAAGGACAAAATTAGCTATATAGACCAAAACCATTTAACATAGGGAGTCTATGGGACTGACTCCCTTTTGGAGCCAGCCTCTAGCGGACAGTCGATGAATTGCAGTTTTAGTCACTTCCGTGTTGGTTTCGATTTTTCTCAGAATTCACTTTGCTGACTTCATCGACTTAGAATGGGTGTAGCTCAGTCATTTTTCATCCGATTCCAACAAATCATATATAATTTTGAAGGTAAAAATAACTCAATATTGAAAATGTGTTCATTGTGACTCATTTTGCCAGCACAGGCCACAGATATCACTCTTGGTACTTTTGAGTATTTTAGCAAATGAAAGTGTAAAATGCTCTTAACACGACACTTTGTTTCCACATGAATATGTTCTTTGAAGTCAGTGAATGCATCTCACTGCAGCAAAGGTTCATTTTCATTGAGCAACAAGCTTTAAATTTAATTGGGAAGCTATATGAGCATAACTGATTCAGCTGGTTCTGGCTCAGATTTGTTCATGACTCCTCTTAATATTTCTGCAGTAAACTGCACATTATATGTATGCGTGCGATACTGTATAATATTCAACACTTACCAAAATGCACCGTATAGAGTACAGAACACACATACTGTATCATTTCTGCTGTGATAAATTAATTTTAAATTAAGTGAAACAGCCACATTGTTCAATGTTTCATTTTTAATTGTATTTTATTTTATTTTATTTTTTTAACTAGACTGACAAATGTTTAAAAAATTATTTTATTTTACACAAATCTGAATTAAAAAATTATATTTTGTCAACTAGGTTTGACTGTTAGCAAGTTACTTTTAGCAAGCTACTAATTGCAACAATTATAGTTTAAATCAGGGTCAAATGTATCAAAAATCAAACATAGGTCTGAAAATATTTTTTTTTATATCTAACTTTATTACGTTAAAGTTAGCACTAAAAATCGAATTTAGGTATATTTTGTACACTTCAATAAACAAAAAAACAAACAGGTCAAATCAAAAGTCATCACTTGCCTAGTGGTTTGGGCATCACATGTCTAAGAAAATCAATAATGAGCTTAGTATTTCAAGGGATAGTTCACCAGAAAGTAAAAATAATTTACTCACCCACATATTGTCCCAAACCTGTATGACTTTCTTCCTTCTGTGGAACACAAAAGAAGATATTTTGACGTACACTGGTAACCAAATGCTTTCAGATCCCCATTGGCTTCCATAGTATGAGCAAACAATTCTATGGAAGCCAATGGGTAACTATATAAGCAGCACAGTTTAGTTTAATTAGTATGTCACAATGTGCACCATATACATTTCCAAAAGGCTGTTCATTACGAATATCATCTTAATTGTGTATGGACATCGGTCATTTTGACACAGTCATAAATTGGAGGTAATGCCCTGCAGACACATAACACTTGTCTTATTGTTACACTCCATTCATTGCATCTGCTTGCACCAGTTTTCTACTCTTAGCCTTACATACCGAAATGAACAAGTGAAATGCTCCCTTCAATTCATTGTCAATCAGTGGGTCTTTGTTTACAAATTCACACTCAAACCACAGACATTTAACTTGTTCAGCCAATGTATTATGACTATATGTGCTTCTCGTAAAGTCAGTCCAGAAGACACAGGAAAACCACAATGGAGTCAAGTGCATGTTAACAAATTTGTTGACTTGAAAATTAGTTCAAAAATCATGTTAACGGATCAATTTCTGTTCATAAATGAAATGACACTTTTGTTCGAATGTGGCAGGAATTCTTAATGATTGTTTATGTTTGTTTATCTGATCATTTAGTCTGTGAATTAACACAGTCGTTTGTACTGACATCTTTCTTTTATCTTTCCCTCTTTCTAGGTCAGTGTTTGAGAATTGCCTAAATTTCATGTCGATTGTATTGTCCAGCAAACATCATATCATGGTTTCCAGTTTATAAACAGATTTTAGACCACAGATGATGGCTCCAAACAGAAAGCCAGTAAAATTAAACTCTAATGAAGCGTAGATATTGGTTGCACGCTTCAGCGCACACATTCACATAGCGCTGAGATTACACTGACAAAAACAGCCAGATTCATACAAACCACTCTTTTTTGTTTTATATAGGCACACATATGTATACTTCATCATTCTCACTTACCTGCTTGCTTACAAATGCAAAAGTAAAATTCCTATATAGTTTAATTTAATTGCAATCGAAGCTCAACAAGTTTGAAATATCACCCACAGGTCATCTGACTTTCAACTGTCAAAACCTATGCATGCTATTTTATTTTCACATAAACAAATCTGACAAAAATCTCTTTTAATATTTTTTTCTTTTGACAGCCCTAACCTCGAAGCCATAAGGTCTACTTATTTTTTTTTTTTTAGATTTAAGCAAAACCTTGTTGGAAATAATTTTGCTATTGTGCAGTACCCTTACGAAAAAGAAGTTTATTCAAGTGTGCTATTAGTATACTTCTTTTAAACAAAAAAATAGGAAAGTATACTTTTAGTCTACTTTTTCGGTACTTCGTAGAAATGGGCTTTATGTTCTTCTCAGAAATATACTTAAAATGACATTTAAGTATACTTGACTTATACTTGAAAAAGTCTAAATATATTTGAGCTACTGTATACTTGTGCTCCTAGAATCCGTGTTTTCATTGTTATACTGTAGAGAGCGCTAGTACACATCTTCTGTACAGAATTTCCAAAAAACACAAGTGAAGAAGAAACCGAAACAACAGATGCTTCCACATGTAATCTAACACGATAATTAGACATAAAACAGCATCAAAACTGTGTAACGTAATGGAATAAAACGTCGACCAATGAAGAGGTACTAATGACTGTCAAGCTTTGGGGTGTTGATCGAATCTATCTACGTTTTGATTATCATTCTGAATCCAATTCATAGTCTTTTTTTCAGCTTTTTGTTCAAAATGTTGTTTATTTCTTTATTTTTTATGAAACTTACCACATGCAAGTGTTTAAAAATAAATGCATGAAGCTAGAATAAAATGTTTTTTGTTTACAAGCAGATGCACTGTTCTTTCTTTTGATGTTTTGTATGTTCAGATATTCATATAACAAAATATGTACAAATTAATACCTAAATAGGGACATAGTAGTATACTTAAAGTATGATGTAAAGTGCACTTAAAGAAAACGTACGAGTATACTTGCAGTATAAAACTACTAAACTAGTAGTTTACTGAGACTATACTTCAAAGTGTACTAAAATGCTACAAGTATTTAATTAGTAAACTATCAGTATACCTATAAGTTCACTTTTAGTATAGTTGCAGTACAAGCTAAACATATTGATGTAAACTAGTTGTGTACTCAAAGTGTACTACTGTTATACTTAAAAGTATACTTTTATATACTAGAAAGTGGGCCAATTTAGTCCCAAGGAGTATTGAAATAGTACACTTACAAGTATACTACTAGTACACTGATATTTGTATACTTACTACATAAAGTATACTTAAAAATATACTTGAACTTTACTTAAGTATACTTAATAAAATAAACTTGAAGTATACTACTTTTTGGTAAGGATATAGACTATGGTATAAACAGAATCTGTAAACTACTGTTTAACACATGGTGCATATCACCAAATGAATAAGCCACATGATTATTCTCATCTTTTTTACATTATTGTATTTCTCTATCTATCTATTACTCATCCTCTCTATCCCTTGCTCTATTTCTCACTTTCTCCCCCTTTGAGGCCATAAAATGAAATAGTGCTGGTGCCCCTGTAACTCGCTTGCCAGTGTCTCTTCCTCATCTCTTTCTAAAATGACATTTCCAGCAGCTCTGTACACCTGGGACATCTCCATCCATTCACTCTCTGTCTGGTTGATTAGCACTGTGTTCTCCAGGATTCCAGCGAGGAAGAAGCTGCTCAACTCGGCACTGATCTTCAGGTCTTCCTCTCTCGCACTCCTAAACTATTCTGCTAGCCTTTATCCTCAATCTGTCATTTTTTATTGCTCGCTTCCTTCATGTCATCCTTCTGAATGACATTCTCTTCTGGCTGGATGTTTTCTGTGTTCCCAACTCCAAAACATTTTGTGATCCGATCACTCAAGCCACATTCAGGTAGTCAGAACCGCATTGACCACATTGCATTTGTACTGTCATTGATGCTCATGCATCCTGGATGGGATGAGAAGGACCATCTACTCATCAATCAACCACTGCGCTAACACAAGTGTTAATAGTGACCTAGGCAGGGTTGCCAGGTTTTCACAACAAATCCCACCCAATTGCTTTTCAAAACTAGCCCCTATAAAAATCACATTCCGGTGGGATAAAAAACACGTTTTTTTGTCAGGGTTCAAATTCTTAGTAACATTTGCACTTTAGGGGCTAAATATCACATTATTGGGGTCGCTTAAACCAGCGGACATGAAAAACAACCTGCAGCAACAGTGTTAAAGTATAGCGCAATTCTGCGGTAAAACCGCGGACTTGGCAACACTGGACCTAGGGGTTATTTGGCATATAAAATAGGGTCTGACTATGGTATAAACAGAATCTGTAAACTACTGTTTAACACATGGTGCATATCACCAAATGAATAAGCCACATGATTATTCTCATCTTTTTTACATTATTGTATTTCTCTATCTATCTATTACTCATCCTCTCTATCCCTTGCTCTATTTCTCACTTTCTCCCCCTTTGAGGCCATAAAATGAAATAGTGCTGGTGCCCCTGTAACTCGCTTGCCAGTGTCTCTTCCTCATCTCTTTCTAAAATGACATTTCCAGCAGCTCTGTACACCTGGGACATCTCCATCCATTCACTCTCTGTCTGGTTGATTAGCACTGTGTTCTCCAGGATTCCAGCGAGGAAGAAGCTGCTCAACTCGGCACTGATCTTCAGGTCTTCCTCTCTCGCACTCCTAAACTATTCTGCTAGCCTTTATCCTCAATCTGTCATTTTTTATTGCTCGCTTCCTTCATGTCATCCTTCTGAATGACATTCTCTTCTGGCTGGATGTTTTCTGTGTTCCCAACTCCAAAACATTTTGTGATCCGATCACTCAAGCCACATTCAGGTAGTCAGAACCGCATTGACCACATTGCATTTGTACTGTCATTGATGCTCATGCATCCTGGATGGGATGAGAAGGACCATCTACTCATCAATCAACCACTGCGCTAACACAAGTGTTAATAGTGACCTAGGCAGGGTTGCCAGGTTTTCACAACAAATCCCACCCAATTGCTTTTCAAAACTAGCCCCTATAAAAATCACATTCCGGTGGGATAAAAAACTATCAGAATGGCCGAACAGAAACTAAATTGTCAAATCCTGACTATAATTAAATATTTTGACTATAATTATATATTTTAAATAATTCATATTTTATGAAAACAATTATTATTGTCAGTTATATTTTTGTTTTAAATTTAACATGTTTTAAGGATGTTCAGATATTTTACATTTTTAAAATATTGATTTGCAGAAAATATAAAGTTTTTTTTTTTTCCTGCAGATCCACAGCAGGTTAAAATAATCACTCCATCACTGCCGTCAAGATGTAAATAGTTGCACAGCTAGGGCTATGTTGTAGTTTAATGCGGCTGAACATGGAGTGAGGATAAGATTTTTATGTTCCTGCACACACTGGCTTAGGTGATACTCCTCCTCACTTATTTAAAAACACACCAGCTACCTGACGTTGCATTAAACATAAATTATTCTCAAGGCTGCAGCTGCGGTATCGCCCGCTCAGCTGCTGCTGCAAAGTTCAGGAGATCTTTAGTCGTGTGAGTCATTATGCAGTCAAAATCCGTTTATGAAAGGAACAAGGTGTGCGTCTGGTTTGAAACGGCATTGACTCCATCGATTCACCAGGCATTTGGGAGCCAATTTCTTTCTTCAAAAGCAACCCGAGAAAATTTAATGCATGAACGATACGCAAGGAGCAGCAATAGAACTAAGAAAAACTAGCAATATAAGCTATTTCTAGGCTTCACGTGACTGTTATATATATATATATATATATATATAAACATAAGTTATGGCAGGAAACACGCTGCTGATGTCATATATGACGTCTCCCTTAACAAATCCATCAGTCCTCCCACTCTCAGAGTATAGACATTTTGCTGCTGTATCCCCCAGCCATGAAGAAGTTATGCAAACGCAGAAGCGTGTTGTTTTGCACTTGGCACGGCTCTTTTGGGATTTGGGCTGCTGTTTGGGAACTCCAGGTGTTGCGCAGGAATAGGCCCTGCTGTATTTGCTTTGTAAAAAATAACAATAGTGACTTCCAGCTGAACCACGTCGGAGGAAAACATCTGCTCTAACTATAACTTACAAAAGACTATAAATCCCACCTTCACCCACATGTGTGATGCAGAGGGCCATTTGATGCTCTACAGTCAGCATTTAGTGCATGAATTATATGCAGTGTTGTTATATTAAGAAGTCATGACTCTACTAACTTGAAAAATTGAGAAAAAAAAAGTCAGTTAATGTACTAAATGTAATTTTTTTTTAGGACCCACAAAAACCCAATAGTCAAGTGTTATTTTAGTTATTCATTTGGGACTTAATTATTCAAAAATATCAAAACTCTTAAATGCAATCAGTCAATCAGTCATGTATTCCACTTATTTATGTATGTACGTATTTAGTTAAGTGTGATAAAATGCATTTTTTCCCAGCAATAATCAAATATTAATCAGCAATAATCCCTTTAACCATCATTTCACATATATGTAGCTCTATGTAAAATAAAACAGCTATTATTAGGCTACTGAAACAAGCCCTTCATCTAAAGTGCACAGTTAAATCACTTCAATGTAGGTGTAGTGTCGATAATTACTTTTATAAAAGGGTAGCTTAACTATAGTTGAACTACTTTAAATGATGAGCAGTGTGCAGTTTGAGAAGCTACCAACACTGATTATGTATAACCCCTCAACATTATGCCTTCTTAGGTCAATTTCTAAGACAGGAAGGTCCAGTATTAATTGCTGTTCAGGCTTGGATCATTTCCTAGTGTCACATCAAGCCGTGGAGGCACCTTGATTGCTCTATTCAGATTTGGCCTACAGAGGACAAAGCGACTGGAGCGGCTATTTAAGTAATTTAACATGACCATATTGGCTTAGTTTAAACAGATAAAGCTTGTGATAAATGCACTAAGGACAAATAGTTTGCATCCAATTCATCATTGTCTTCTTACAATTGTTAATGCATTGTAATGCATGAGGATGGAAGCAACTCTCAATAGAACTGGACACAATATGGATCTTGGAGTTGCTCTCTCTCTCACTTCTCACCTAGTACGCACACATACACAAGCGAACAAGGCCAAAGTGTTTTGATTTTAGAGTTTGGCTTACAAGATCATGATGTGGACTACACATAAATTTTTTCTTCCGTTGTTTCTCTTCCTTTCTCTTCCTTTCTCTTTACTTTCTCTTCCTTCTTTTCTCTAGGACATACTAGTTGAAAGTTTTGAAGACAACTGTGTATTTAGAACAGACACAATTGTGTATGACGTAAAAACAGATTCAGTAAGAACATTTCTACACACAAAATCTTTTTTTTTTTTCAATAAAAGCTTTAACAAGGAGCATTGCATCATCTTACCCTCGTTGTGTAAAAGGTGAGTGAGCAAAGTAAAAATGTTGAACTTTAGGAAAAACAACCTTTTATATTTCATAGAAGGAAATGCCCCTGTTAGCAAGAAGTTCCCTATTCAAATAGCACTCATGAATATTAATGTAATGTATTCCTCACTTATGCTGTGAGTTCTGCCAACATCAGCTTTCGTTGGAGACTTTGATGTTTTGAATGTAAGAGCAGCAGAGATTTGGCTCTCTCTTTGATAACATTAAACTTTCAAGCATGTTCGGGTGTTAAATGTACAGCTAGCATTTTTGCTCCTTTCAGGGAGAGAGCTGTTTTTTTTTTTTTTTTACCCAGACACCCCTATATATCAGCCACTAAATTCAGAAGGAAATTGTAGCATACTTTAATCCATATGATCAGCCACAAAATTAAAACCACCTGCAAAATATCGTGTAGGTCCCCCTTGTGCTTGAAAAACAGCTCTGATACATTGATGCACAGATTTCAAAAGACCTCTGATTGTGTCCTGTAGTATCTGGCACCAAGACATTAGCAGCAGATCCTTTAAGTCCTCCAAGGTGCAAGGTTGGGTCTACATCAGAGGTGTCCAAACCTAATCATGGAGGGCCACTGACCTTCAGAGTTTAGCTCCAACCTTAAATTAAACACACCTGAACCAGCTAATAAATATTGTCAAACTTACTAGAAAATCACAAGAAACTTCCAGGCAATTGTGTTGGGGCTGGGTGGAGCTAAACTTTGCAGGACGTTGGCCCTCCAGGAACAGGGTTGGACTCCCCAGATCTATGGGATGTGCTGAACCAACAAATCTGATCTACAGTCCAGGGGTGTCCAATCCTGCTCCTGGAGGGCCAACGTCCTGCAGAGTTTAGCTCCACCCAGCCCCAACACAATTGCCTGGAAGTTTCTTGTGAGTCTGAAGACATTGATTAGCTAGTTCAGGGACAATGGCCCTCCAGGAACAGGTTTGGATACCCAGTGACTGAGAATCTATGGCAGGGGTGTCCAGATCTCTTCCTGGAGGGCCACTGTCCTGCAGAGTTTAGCTCCAACCCTAATCAAACAAACATGAAGCAAATTAATCAAGGTCTTCAGACAATGGCAACAGCACAAAAAAAACATGACTTAATAGACAAAAAATTGGATCAGACCATAAAAAGGAGTAAAACAGATTGACAAGAGTCTATTCAGTAAGCTTGGTCTGTTCTGGGCAAAGTTCCATCAGAGTAAAAGGGCATCACTTACGTTAAGAGCTGTTCTGCCAGTCTAAGACAAGTAGGCAACATAGTGCAATCAGAGTTTAGTGAGTGATATGAGGCAGTAGAAACGGATTTGGATTTATTTTTTTCTGATAATGGTGCAGAGCAGGGTCCCTGCGGTACTGTTTGCATCAATGATTGCGTTTGATTGACAGCTTGCTCTGTTTATCATAAAGTCCTCAGAGCTTACGCTCATGTCACTGGCTGTTGAAAAGCCCCAAGGCTATGCTCCACATGAATCAGACGGGTCAAACCCATAATGTGACTTTCCCACAGATGTCACTGCTATTTGTTAATTGACAACATGAATAATTAGCGTGGACTTTTGCCTGGAGAACAGGAACAAAACAATACCACATTTGACATTAAAAGGATTCGTTCTGGTCTGTCCTTTTTACAAAAACGGGCAGGAATCAGCATGTGTTCGCGTTACACAATAGCCACAACAACAATCAATAAGAGTTTTGATTTCCAGAAAATACTTCTAGAAATCAAATCAAATACTTTACAGTCTAATATGCTGTTTTGGTTGTATACATTTGTGAGATTCGTTATTAATAATTATTAATAATTTTAACTAATTTAACTATTTTCTCATTTTAAAAAAAGAAAGAAAGAAAGAAAAAACAGAATAAGGTGGAAACATAACGAATCTTCTTATCTTAAGTGAATAAAGAAGAGTATAAATGTTACAATATTTCTGTTTGGTGTCTCAGAAAGCAAAAATATCTTTCAAATGGGTTTTCATTTTTTGAAAAAAAGAGAGAGAGTGAGAGAGACAGAGGGGGAAAAATTTAGAAATTATCATTATTATCACACAATTTATTGGGAACGTAAAGACAGTCCTCATTTGATATATTTTCGGACACTCACTTTCCCTCCACTGTACTCTTCGTTCTCTCTTTCTATTTATTTCTCCTGCGTTCTGCTCTTTTCTCAGCTCGGTGAGGCAATTTGCCACCATCGTCTCACAGGAGCAAGGAGAACCTCTCTGGCTGCCCTGTTCGGATCCATTAGTGATGCATTGGGATCTCTCACTGACACTCAATCCAATCACAGTGCAGACTCCGACCTTGTTGTAATCCCACTCCAGTAAGGGAGACGCCACCGTGGGCCCAGAGAACTGCCTGTTGGGCCCCTGCAGTGGACTCTGTCTCGTGAAATGAATTGGTCTCCACGGGCGGCATATAAACAACCTCTAGAAGCCTTTAATTTGGAGATCTGAGCCTTTTACCCCCTAAATCCCAGCTTTTAGCAGATTAAATATTTAAAAGATGGGTATTTATTGTCTTTTTCCCCTGGAAGGAGACGGAGAGTCTGCTCGACTTGTCTGTCTGTCTTGTTTTGTGCCGTGTATTTAGTTAAGGACATTCGGTGATATTTGGAAGAAAACAACGAGAAGATTTAGGGGTTTTATAATACTTTTATTGAATCAGAATGAATCCAATGTTCCATTCTGATTTAGATAATGCAGGTTTGTCTTTTCATTGATCACTCATTAAAAATTGTGTTTAGTCTGACTGTTTCTCACTACAAACCTCGGTAACACTTTATAATAACTTTCATTAATAAATCATTAAAGGGGTCCTATTATGCTCTTTTACAATGTCTTGAATTTGTTTTGGAGGTGTACTAGAACATGCTCTCATGCTTGGTGGTTCGAAAAACGCATTATTTTTTACATAATTTACATTATTACAATACCTTTCTCCCCAGCCTGGCACAAACGGCTTGATTAGTTCCGAGTTTGATGAAGGCCCGTCTTCCGAAAAACAAAATGTGATGTGATTGGTTAGCTGTCCCAGTGCGTTGTGATTGGCGAACAGCTTAGACGGCATTTCAGTACTGCCCTGCACCTTGCCAAAGCAGCAAGTTCCTTCTGCTTTTAGTCTGCTAAACTGCGTTCAGTTAAGGATGGCGTCAATATTGCCATATCGATTTGAGCCGGATTCAAACCCAGAAAATATTGAACAAGAGGATTGTGCAGAACCTTTGCACACATGGATATTTCAAGACATATTAGAGTGGTAACTGTAACAGATCGGCCAGGCTCCGCCACCACCCAATCACAACGATCCCTCTCACCTGAGTTCTGAGCACCCGCACCTGTCACCAATCAAGCACCTCATTACCAGCCTGCATAAAAGCACACACCTCAGACACCCTCACTGTCCGGTCTCGTATACACGTGGAGGACTCCATGACTTTGCTGAAAACTTGAGGCTACAGCAGCATTTCTTCTTCTTCATCATCATCTTGTCTGATGCACTCAACCAAGCGTTCTTACCACGAGCTCGCCCCTCCCCTCCCCCCAACCATTCGAATTTCAGTAGGAGGGAATTATTTTAATGATATTCTAATGGGCTGCTTTGTGATATCACGAAACACGGAAAACAAATGCTGTAGTCCAAACGAGCTGTTCGTTGTAGTTCTTGAAAAGGGATTTTATTTTTAAACGAAATATCTCCCTTTGGAGTGGACTTTGAGATTTGTAAGTTTGAAGATCTTGTTTTATGCCCAAACATATACACACTGACTAAAATTAAATAAGTGAAAAAGCATAATAGGACCCCTTTAACAAACATATGTTTAACTAATCATTACTTAATATATACTCACATATATAGAAATATGAGATAATGTGCTTGTTAATGTTAACTAATGAACTTATTAAACATTACTAAATGATTAACAGATCATTATTTAATGTAAATTGAAATGCTTACAAATGTCATTCAACTTTAAATTCATATGATCATGGATTTTATTTTTTTTAAATCTTCAAATGATTTTGACATGGTTTACAATGATTTAAAGCTTCATTAATACATTCTTAACAGACATCATATAATGCTTAACGGATCATTAGTTAATGTTTACAAATGTCATTAAACTTTCAATGCGTTTTAAAAATCTACAAATGATTTTTACAGAAATTATACAATAGTTACAAGCTTATTTGTTAATGCACTTTTGAATGCTTACAAATATCATTCAAATTCAGTTCACATTAGCTAATGCTCATTTTCATGTTTACAAATATAGCTTATAGGCACTTCACAAACTATTCATGTTAATATATTCATTATCTCATAATCACAGACTGTAAAGGTCATATATTTGGTCATTGTTGTGTTGACTTCTACTATTTTTATATCTTAAATCATTTATTAATAATTTGTCAATGTTTTTGCAGTACCCAATCTAAAGTGGAGACAATTCATCATTTGTAAATGTTTATAAACATTTACTATTTTGTTTAGTATCTTTATTGGCACTGGACTTGTAGCTACTTTAACAATGTTTGTGTAGAGGGAGGTTGGTTAAGTGTAGCTAAATGCTTGGTAAAGACATATCACACATTGTAATTTGGGTGCAAAACGTGTTTTTATCACCTCAACACTTATATTAGTAAACAATTGTGTATCATTAAACAGAACATTACTTGAGTCATACATCAACAGGAGGGGGAAAAAACACATTTTCAAGAAAATACTTAATTTATCGAAACAATGCGATATAAACAGATTGAATTGTGTTCCCTTATAGTAATCAAATTGACCCATGTACACTTGTTGACCCCTTACCCAACCTTAAACCTACCCATACCACCAAACCTGTCCCTAACCCTACCCATATCACACCTCAACAGTAGCAAAGGTGTTGTGCATTTAAAAAAAATAAATAAATAATATATATATATATATATATATATATATATTTAAATCATTGTATGACATCTGTTAAAATCATTTGTAGATGTGCATGATCAAATGAATTAGAAGTTTAATGACATTTGTAAGCATTTTAATTTAGAATGAAATGTTAATTATTGGGTAATGGATAATACATTTATTAGTAAACATTAACAAGCACATTTTTTCACATTTCTAGATATGTGATTGTGAATATATATGAACTAATGATCCTTTAAGCATTACATAATGTTTGTTAATGATTTATTAATGAAAGTTAGTATAAAGTGTTACCCAAACCTCAGCTGCCCTCTGCAATTTTTTATTAGTTTTTTTTCTTTCTGAACCAAAATTCTTTATTTTGTCTCTTTTTTTGTATTTTCTTTAATAAAAAACAAACAAAACAAACAAACAAAAACATTGATCATATTTGTAAAAGTCCATTAAAGTGGTGCATATGAAGAGTGTGATATATTTTAAATCTTGTGAACCCAAAGGAAAGCTGTTAAAAATGGCGCACCGTTGAGAATGACAATGACCTGAGTTAGTAAGTAAATAAACAAATACATAAATATCAATGCTATAGAATAACTATTAATTTAATTATGTTGACAGAACCTTTAAGTGCACAAAACACATTTCATTAAATTAAATACTAATCAAATTAGTGTAATTTCTCTAACATGGCCAAGTGCTACAGTTTTCCCTCTCATAAAGTTTTGTTAAGTGGTGAAAAACTATGAATATTATAATTATGTTAAGCGTTTTGCATCCCATCTAAATGTTTTTACTCCTTCCTCATGGAAGTTAAAAGAATATATGCAACCTTGGTTATTAATTGTGATTGTATAATTATAGTTCTCAGTACTGATGTGGGAGTAAAATAATTTTATGAGCTCGTAAAGTGCTTATTCATCTACTTTGAATCTTAACCAGTATCACTTTATATTCAACTGCAAGTTCACTGATGAAAAAAAAACAAATATCAGTAAAATGAGGCCATCAACTCTTGTAACATTTAGTTAACATTTCACAATTCCTCATACTTCATTATAATGTGGAAGGGATTATGTGCTCATAATGATGTCTGCGCTCAAATTCATTCCTCACTATTTTTCTTGCAGGGCAAACACAGCAAAGCTGGTAATAAAGCAAAAGCATGTACTAACATATTCAGGATATTTTATTTGACCAATTTTGATGTTTTACTTTTAAGGTAAGGACCAATTTTAGTACCATCGCTGTGAGAGATTTACTGATTCTTGTGTTTCTATATATGCACAAACACCATTAGCACACTATGAGTTCATTTGTATTGCATCTGTTAGAAACCCAGAACTAAAGTGATGCCAAAAGGGAAAGCTCTATTTATTGATCGCTTGAGGAATTGGATTTTTCATATTTGTATTTATTATTTTCTGTGTCATGATTTATGATAACGGTGATCTATGAGATATTCCCAGTGGGTCTACTGAATCCAGTTCTGCCACATTTATTTAAATATTCATTCAATAATGGTATGTTTCACAGAAGCGTTGTTGACATCTCCAATCAGTCATTGCTGTTGAAAGCCCTGAATACTTCAGAAAGCTTTCCACATCCAGAGTGCTGAGTAATACACATAGGCCTATGCCAGTTTACTGAGGAGTTGATAAAAGCTACTTATAAAATCTGCATGAGTTAAAAATCAGTCAAGAATCCTACAGTATGTTAAGGAAAAAGGAAATGGATGTGGCTATCAGGAGACCCTTATAGGATCCATATTTCATCAGTAAAGTAAATACTTTCAGTTTGTGTTCTGCAAAAGTTTGTTGTGCAATGCAATTAGCTAACCAAGCTTCCAATGAAGAACAATTAATATTTGCTGAAAATTTGCTCACCCTCAGGCTATTCAAGATGTAGATGAGTTTGTTTCTTCATCAGAACAGATTTGGAGAAATTTAGCATTACATCACTTGCTCACCAGTGGATGTTCTGCAGTGAATGGGTGCCGTCAGAATCCAAACAGCTGATAAAAACATCACAATAAACCACAAGTAATCCACATCACCCCAGACCATCAATTAACATCTTGTGAAGTGAAAAATTGCATTTTTGTAATAAAAAAATCCATCATTAAGAATTGTATTTATTTATTTTTACTCCAAATTATTGCCTCTGGCCAATATACGAGTCCATAATCCATCATAATGCTTCCTCCAGTGAAAGACCATCCCTTTTTGTAATCTCACATCAAAATCCACAACATATTTGTTAAGAACTGGACTGTTTCTGTTTTCCCTTTTAAACTGTGCTTGATCTGTGCATATCTCTCTCTTGATTCAGACCTTGAGATTTCAGTTTGAAGATTTGTTTCTTACAAACTTTCAGCTTTTCTGGAGTGGTGTGGATTGCTTGTGGATTATTGTGCTGCATTTATCAGCTGTTTGGAGTCTCATTCTGATGGCACCCATTCACTGCAGAACATCCATTGTTGAGCAAGTGATGTAATGCTACATTTCTCCAAGTCTGTTCCTATGAAGAAACAAACTCTACGTCTTGCATGGCCTGAAAGTTAATTATTTAAGTGTATTATGAACTATTCCTTAAATGTTGCATTCAATTCAACTCAGAAAGCTAGAATGTACTTCTTTCTTGAAAAAGTCAAATACGATGACACTTGAAGTCAGAGGACCAACTTGGAAATCTCAGATGAATGTCATTGGCTGGGGAAATGCACAGAGTTAATGATAGACATTCAGTTTTAAGCAGTTAAAAAGCATCAAAAGAGAGTCTACACTGTAAAAAAAAAAAAAAAAAACATTTACGAAAAAATACCGGCAGCTGTGGTTGCCAGAACTTTACCGTAAAAAATATGGTAGCAATATTTTAGTTTTACAGACTTGACTTAAATTCAAAATAAAATTCTGGGAGTGTCAATTTATGGTTTTTCACTGTAAATTATACAATGACTTTTTCTTTTTCACTTCCAAAAAACATATTTTTAACAGTATTATACTGTAAAAATACATTAAATGTAATTGCATTTATTCACCAAATATAGTATGGAAACTTACTGTTAACCAGTTAACAGGTTTTTACTGTAGCATTTTTACAGTCTTTTACTGTTAAAATCACAATATTTTTTTACATTGACTTGCACATTAGATGACAATAAAATCTAACTCTGAAAGAGTGGCACATTGGCACATTTTAAAGGTTTTGTCTGTGTTGCCATTAAGTGAATATTTCTCAAAGTTAATTTATTCTTCCCCATTTGAAAAATTAATGTACATAATGTTTTATTGCGACTTTTGTATGAACCAGTGCTCTTTCTTTTCTTCTTCTTTCATAGAGTAATTCATTTATAATGAAATGCTTTGATATCGGACCGTGAAAGTACACCATCCGTAGAAATTCCAAGAAGAAAACCACTAACAATAACACTACAACTGTAACACCAATCATCATGCTATGCTTAACAGTCGAGGCAACGTGCAACCTGCTTTTAGAAGAGGAAAAATCCATGTTTAATTTCCACTCAGCTCTTGTTCTGTGGGGTTCAAGACCAACTTGCCCTTCAAAAACCCCTTCAACTAATGCTTCAAACCAAAATGGTGTCTTTTTAAAGCACAGCTAGCTTTTTATTTTACTCAAGTGTTTAACATCCTTCATGTATATACACTGTATGCTTTCAAAGTACTTCCAGTTTCTACACTAAAATGCATGTGGCATATATAAGATATACATACTGTATGAAACTCAGATCAGTTACAAGATTTACAGCTTATAGCTATGGATTCTATTTAATGAACACTTTTGCCATGGCTGTAGTTATTAGAGACACAAGAACATATGCTTTTTATAATGCTTTTTATAGCTTTTGCATATCGAAAGAAAGAAAGAAAGAAAGAAAGAAAAGTTATTTGGTAACACTTTACAATAAGGTTCCATTAGTTAATGCTAGTTAATGTATTAACTAACATGAACAAACAATGAACAATACATTTATTACAGTATTTATTAATCTTTGTTAATGTTAGTTAATGAAAATACAGTCGTTCATTGTTAGTTCATGTTAATTCACAGTGCATTAACTAATGTTAACTAATGAACCTTATTGTAAAGTGTTACCAGTTATTTTTGCACTGATGTCAAAATTAATTTTGACATCAGTGCAAAAATAACTGGTAACACTTTACAATAAGGTTCCATTAGTTAATGCTAGTTAATGTATTAACTAACATGAACAAACAATGAACAATACATTTATTACAGTATTTATTAATCTTTGTTAATGTTAGTTAATGAAAATACAGTCGTTCATTGTTAGTTCATGTTAATTCACAGTGCATTAACTAATGTTAACTAATGAACCTTATTGTAAAGTGTTACCAGTTATTTTTGCACTGATGTCAAAATTAATTTTGAAAGTAAATTTGCTAATACTTTATATTCGGGAGCACATATTCACTATTAACTAAGAGTTTTCCCTCAATAAACTCCTAATTTGCTGTGCATTGATAAGGTAATTGTTGTAGTAGTTATGTTTAGCTATTGGGTAGGGTTAATGGATCCAGAATATGGTCATGCAGAATAAGGCATTAATATGTGCATTATAAGTACTAACAAACAGGCAATATGCGAGCAATATGCACAAAGATAAGCAACTAGGTAAAAGTGAATAGAGTTCCCGAATATAAAGGTTTACCTTTATTTATTTATTTATTTATTTATTTCCCATCACCAGGATATCACATTCCATAAATTCCATATATGAACAGTCACAATCTTGGTAGCAGTATTCATTAACATATTAACTGGGCCTCATCTGGATATGGTTTTAGATAGACCATATCTAGATACAGTACAGCCTAATCAATTCAGATGCAACCCAACTGATTATAACTATTATTTAACCTTACTCTGGTTACAACATTATGCTTATTAGATCTTAATTATAGTTGTTGACTGCAGTACCAAATAAATACACAAAGTTTTCAAAAATGTGATTATTATAAATGTTGGGAAAGAACCGAATTATGCAGTATATTATTTGATAATGAGAAATGGCAGCTGAATTAAATCATTTTGTTCATCTTTCATGCTGAAATGTATGCACACTGACATGTCAAGAACTTCTCAACAAAAGCTTCTACACAGATCAACGTTTACAAGAGTCATTAGTCTGAAAGCCTTATCTGCAATGCGGGAGGCATTATGATACAGCCACATAGTAAATATGACATCTATTTATTAACGTTTCATTTCCATCAGTTGGCATCATATCATGCGGCCATGTAATCATCAACAATGCCTATGATTTTAGACTATATGTTGGCTCAACAGCTGGGAAAATATATAAATAAATGCATAAGTAAATGTATAAATAAATGCATAAATGCATAAATAAAGAAATATTGCATTGTGGGAAGTATTGTGCATTTCCCTGTAATCCATTATTATTATTATTATTATTATTTTGCATTTATTATTTTCCCATTTAAAAATGCGTTTTTAATTTTAATTATCTTCACTCGTATAAAAAAATGACAGATGCTGAATATGTGAACATGCACACAAACGCAGAAAATCAGTCATGAGAAGACGGCTGCCATTATTTTTACCCTACAGTTCTTGCCATGAAAAATCCTTTGCTTGGCTATTAATTGTATTCGCTTTCAAACACTTGTGAATGAGCTTTACATGACTAATTAACAGCAACATGATGCATTATGGACACACACTGACTTCGCTGGCTATTTCTCTTTGCCATCGAAATGATAAAGAGTGTACGAGAAACGCTACTGTCCTTGATGTTTAATGGGGGGTTTATTGTTGTGTATTAAAATCTCCCCAATTAATCCTGGTCCAAGTCTATATCCAACCCAAAGTCCTGTCAGAGCCCAATTTGTCTTCATAATTGTTTTTTAACAATGGCTGGCGCAGGATTTATGGTGGGTAAACACTGCTTTAGAGATGCCAGACACCTCAAAAACACGTTTATGATTCTTTGTGACAGAAATTAATACAGAAATCTTCTTTGAAATGACTTTGACCTTTCATACAGGTCAGCGAATGGTTCTCTTTTATGGCTATGTTACCATCTCAAAGATAAATATTATAGTTAGAAAAAAGTTTTACAGCTAAAGTTCCACAAAGAATACTGTATATAGTTCCTTAGTAAATGTTTTGATATTTAAAAAAAATTCTGCTTCCGGCTTCGCTACTGTTCGGACGCTCTTGCTTACTGCTCCGCGCTTTGCTCCCTGTTTATGTACTTTTCTCAGATGTTTCTAAGATTTTAACTTCAGCAGATCAGCACAGTGCTCAAACAACACATTTTTGGCACAAACACTAAACTACAAACTTTTCGGGACTGGAATAATACTACTACGAAGAAGACTCCTTGCCTCCCACTGCCAGCAGCTTACATTCCGGAGACGGGAAAACACAGCTGCCTACTTTCAAACAGACAAGAAGGAAAATGCCTCTTGTGGAATCTACTTGCTGCATGAACTACCATAGACTTCTACAAAGGATTGCGATTCTTGAAACAAAGTTACATGCTGGACTTGCAAAACAGGCGGAACACACAGCAGAACGTCATCACGGACCCCCTCAGCATACAGCCGGTGAGTCCTGTGAATCTAGTGAATCTCAACAATTAATACCAAGTATAGAGGAACAAGCCGAAACTGATCGACACACTAATCGATGGCACAAACAGGGAGCGAGACCTCGAGACATCAGATTGTCATGAGTATTTCATATTGCTGCGGTAGAATCCTCTACCCCAGATTCGGCTATGACAAGGCTTGCAAACACTGGTATTTTACACCTTGAGAACAGATTTGAAGCATTAATGAATGTGGGTGAGGAATCCCCAAATGTGACTGAACATGGATCGTATCAGCCAGCAGCTAACATCGCTACTATCAGGCGCTCAAGGTCGAGCAGACAGCGGCATTCAGCTAAGAGCGCAGCCGAGCCCAGGACTCTGATAGTGGGTGACTCTATTATCAGAAACATCAGTAGCAGGACTACAACTACATGCTGCTTTTCTCAAGCAACCGCCTCTGATGTGAACAAGGAACTTTGGAACATTCTAATGAAGCACAAGATTGCAAATCGGATCATCATCCATGTGGGGAAGAATGACATTCGGAAAGAGCAGTCAGAACTCCTTAAGAAGGTTTCCGGCGAACTCTTTGAAGCACTTCGAAGACTTGAAGTTCAGTCGTTCATCAGTGGACCACTCCCAGCAAGGGGAACTAACATGTTTTCATGGCTTCTCGGGCTGAATACATGGCTACAAAGAACCTGCAGTATAAAAGGAGTCAACTTCATCGAAAACTTCAATCTTTTCTGGGGCCATAGACAACTGTTTAAACTGGATGGCCTCCACCCAAACAAACTTGGTGCAAGAGTGCTAAAGGGCAATATCTATTTATCCTTCCGTCATCCTTCAGTAGTGTGTGCCAATCCACTCAACCTGAATGGCACACACACACCTGGACAAAGTATGAGTAACGACAGGACTTCATATCAGCTTCCGAGTCATCATGTGGTTGACACATCCCACAAGGACACTGATAACACCACGCAGCCACAACAAGCACTGCTCATGGACAACATGCTGGCTGAGCCCTGCCCACAGAGCTCATCACAGACAGACTGTAACGTATCAGAACAGCTCCAAGACTCAGCACCCAAGGATGAATTTCTGGAAAACAGCCAGGGAAGTGTAACGTTTATTATTATTTATTAGCTCTAAAAAGGGGAATATTTATGACGAATTATAACTGGTTATGATTCATAATAAATATTTAGATTATATCTTCGAATTAACTGTAGCAGAATCAATATTACAATTATTTGATCTGTCCGTCCACCGAGCAGACAATATAATCATTTATCAATGCAAGGAATGTTTATTTTTCTGGCCACGGAACAATAAACTGTCCTTCTTTGTACAATGCTAGCAGTAATTCTTAGCCAAATGTAGCAAGGGTTCAAACATTCATTGACTTGGAACTGTGAACAGTAAACAGAGACAATTCGTTGTGAATATAAGGGATTTAATAAAATGAAACTATATCTAACATATAACTAACTAAAACATATATATATACAGAATGAAGCAAAGTAAGGAAAAGATAGAGAATAGGAAAAGAATGGCAGTATTTCACATCACTTAACCACAACCTTTGAAAATCATCAAAGAATCCAAAAATCACCTTAAAAGGGACTGAAATTTAAACACGCATCTGAATAATTTTAAGCGGTTACTTGCATTGGTTTTTCGATTGCTGAAGAAGAGTCCTGATGCGGTAGATAACGGAGGTCTTTTGATGAGTTCGTGAGGAGTCAGCTGGAAGTTTTTACTTCTGGTTCTTCTGAAGAAGAAGTCCACAGCGACTAACGTTACTTGAAAGTAAAAACTGCCGGAAAATAAAACTCAAGAGGAAGGTCTTGAGAGTCCTGAAAGGTGTTGTCTCAAACGAAGAAGAAGTTTTCTGAGCAAAGTTATTTTGGGCTGATCGCTTTTGAGAATTTCTATTCTGTGTGTGCTGGCCAATGAGAGGCATGGATTTTGAGCGGGAGAATCTTTCTTTGTCTTTTGTTTATGGCTCATTTGCATGCTTTATGGCCAGTCTGGAATATCCGTAGTTTTAACCCAAAATATCGTACCAGTCATATTATGCGTTTCACAATCACATACTGTACGTCATTGCCCGAGGGATGAAGAACAGGTAACATTGATACCAAGAAACAATCATTTGGAATAGATTAAACCAAAGATACATACATACACCTGAATATAAGTGTTTTATGGCTTTAACTAATACAAATAACGAGTGGTAACGCATCTAATCTAACAAGGGAATGTACACACAACACATGCATATACCAGATACAATTATAACTGATTAATTATAGTCTAAAATAAAGAAATGTCTTTATGTGTGTGTGTGTGTGTTAGTTTGGGTGTGTGTGTGTGTGTGTGTTCGTTTGGCCATTTACAGCTCGTTGTAGAATGTGTTTGAAATCAGATTGCAGGATGCTCGCGGGGGCTGGTTCTAATCTTACTTGAAGGCGAAGAACCATTTGGCAATTTACACCCCTATACGAACGTCAAGTTTCTGACCAGAACTGTAATTTATATGCAAATGTCAAAAGGCTAAAAGGGTCTTTTAAGCCATAAACCGTCCAACGCTCATGCATGATCCTACGCAGGTGCTACAGAAGCTTCACAGAAAATGGAGGAAATGGTGTATGCTGGGACCAAACTCCCCCGCTCTTTCGCTGCAAGCCCACAGATATCAACTAAAAAACGGCGGGCCCTCCAACCACCAAAGCTTTTTTTAAATTCCTTGTTTTATTGTTGTGATTATTTTTTATGATCATTTTACTTCCTTTTAGGTAAAGCACTTTGAATTTTTGTGTATAATCCATTGTGTATAAAATGTACTATATAAATAAACTTGCCTTGCCTTGAATGTTTCCTTCCCTAAATAATCAAAGGTAGCTACGTTTTTACAAGTGTATTTACACTTGTTCAAAAGTTTGGATTTTATTTTATTTTAGTTTAGATTAGTTTCGATTAGTTTGAAAGAAGTCTTATGCTCACCAAGGCTGCATTTATTTTATAAACAATACAGTAAACACAACAGTATTGTGAAATTATTTCAATTTAAAATAACTATTTGAATATGATTTTGAATATATTTTTAAATGTAATTTATTCCTGTGGTGCGAAGCTGAATTAATTTGCTGCTGAAGAAACATTTATTATGATTATAAATGTTGGAAACATATTTTGCTGCTTATTTTTATTTATTTATCAAAATTGATAGCATATTGATTTTAAAACATTAATCTTTTGTAACATCTTTTGTAGCAGAGTCATGCTTATGCATTAAATTGTTTTATATCAATAAGGTTAACTAAAAAAAACAACATGTAACATCTCCATTATTTTTATTTTGGACTATAGTTTTTGCAATCTTATTATGAACATTTACCGGGCAGCCAGACCCAAGAATGAATATGAAATAACCACAATTTAACACTCTGACAACCGTTCGCTGAATAGGTCCATTGCCAGTAGTTACCCAAAGGAGGGTTAATCTTTTTGCTATAACACCATTGATTGGTACTAAATTTGAGAGCTGTGCTAATATTACACAGAAACTTACTGTAGCTTGAGGAAGTAAATCCTCATTGTATGGACAGGACCCCTCTTGGTGTGCATTAAAGGTTTATTAAGAGGTTTTTTTTAAGGTAATAAAGATCGAGTCTGAACATAAATTAAGTCTTAGATCATCTGTGGAGAAGTATAAGTGTGAACATACCTAATTATTTCACCATACGAGGAAGACGGGAACCTACAGGAGGCCAATTAGGAAGACCATAAGACATGTTATTCTTTCTTCAGAAATACCATTAAGTTTTCAATGTTCGTAACAACGAATTTCTCATGTCCTTCGCTTTTCTCACTTAATTGGAAGAAATTCAATGTCACAATCATTGTATCTGCCCACACACTTTAATCAAATAAAGCTTTCAAAATGGGGTTTTCCACAGTGATGCCATAGAACCCCCCCCCCCAACATTTTAATAATTTAAAGAACCATTCCGCAATAGAAAGGTTCTTCGTGGAACCATAGACGCCAATTAAGAACCTCTATTTTTAAGAGTGACTGCAGTGTAAAGAAAAATTGTACATCCAGTTCTCCACTATTATTTGTTGAGTAAAAACAACAACAACAACAACCGAGACTGAAATTGCCAGTTGTTCAGTCCTCAGGGACTCACAAATACTCAGCACAACTCAACGTACTGCTGTCAGAGTTAGACGTCAATGGTGGTTGTTCTTTATTTTTTCTCTCACCTCTTAAGATTTATATTTAACCTGACTTCCCTTAGCATTGTGGGAAAAGAATGGGGTATATACTGTCTGTGAGAGTTTGTGATTATGAGAAGGCAGAATTACGTGAGCTGCTGTAACACAGCGGTTGTGCCTTTTGTGTTTTTGGTCTGTGCGCAATAAATCCCTGAAGAGATCACCTGACCCTGACTGCTACATTGAATCGTATCTCAGCACATGAGCAGGCACCTTGGGATACGTGTTAACAAGGAGAGCGAGGCAGACATGGAACACATAGAACACAGTCTTGTGCTCGGAATTAACAATTAAAAACAGACGCCAAAGGGATTACGCTCAACTGTTTTGGAACAGCTCTGGAGATGGAAAGCTACAGGAAACGAGCTCCTTGATACAAAGGAAGCAGAGCAGTGCGCAGAGACTGACTTTTGTTCCTCCATGGAAACAAAAGCATCTTTAAAGGCACAGTTCATGAAATAAATGAATATTCTGTCATTATATATCGCAGGCCGTTCCAAACCTGTAGGGTGGGGTTGACACTGCTGATTTCTTGATTTTAACAGATTTGCATTTTGATGATCCAATATTGGTATTTAAAACCCAATAATCAATCTTTTAGTATACAGTATGCTGTTTTATGCTATGCTGTTCATCTGTAGTAGAGTCCCTATCATCCAATAAATCACAATAAGCTTTGTGTTTTGTTACTTTTAATATACAACAAAGTGTCAGCTTTCAAATTCTGCCAAATAAATACCGTTTTGGTGCTCTTTGGCAGGACAGAATGCTGTAGTCAGTTCAAGCTTGACACTACTGATTTCTTGATTTTAACAGATTTGCATTTTGATGATCCAATATTGGTATTTAAAACCCAATAATCAATCTTTTAGTATATGTATGCTGTTTTATGCTATGCTGTTCATCTGTAGTAGAGTCCCTATCATCCAATAAATCACAATAAGCTTTGTGTTTTGTTACTTTTAATATACAACAAAGTGTCAGCTTTCAAATTCTGCCAAATAAATACCATTTTGGTGCTCTTTGGCAGGACAGAATGCTGTAGTCAGTTCAAGCTAAACAGAAGCGGTGAACTGATCATCTTTTCCTCTTTACTACTAGTTATAACAAGAAATAAACAAGAATGAACATCAGACATACTTTTTTTTTATACACATTTTAAAAGGAATAGAATGGTAAAGGAAATGCTAGGTCTAATTCCAGTATGTAAGTAATCAATCTGAACTATTTGCAAACAATATTTTAAAATATGCACACACTCATTCTTATTTGTATGCCTAATATGTCGAAAATGCAAAATGTTTATTGACTCATCATATTCAGTTAGGAATTACATGAATCACCAAAGATACTATTATTTAAAAAAAATACAATTTAAATGTCTGTATACCAATCAGTAGTTCATTTAAACAATTACTAGTGCATTACACCAATTATGTTGAATTTAATCAATAATTTAAGGGATTTAATTTCATTTAATAGGAATTTTATCAAAACATGGTATTTGTGTTAATAGCCAGTCCTGCAAACCTTCTCTTTATTCTGTCGATCATACAAAAAGATACTTTGAAGAACTGTTTTGATCATAATTAAAGTATATGTGATCTAAAACAACGCTGAAAATACAAAAAGAAAATACAGTTTTGGAACAATATTAAGGTGAGTACGTAATGAAAATAGTATTCTTCTTTATGAACTACTGCTTTAAAAACTGGCCTTGCAGCTGAGGAAGTGTACAGCCTCTGTTTTTGTCTGTTTAGCCCAATTAATCTTTCATGTTAGAAGGCCCTGCTCCATCTGAAAATAACAGATATTTATCACAGTTATTCTGGAGGCCATTTAAAGCAATTATGAACAATCCAAATGAGGCTGATTAAAAAGTAATAGCCCAAAATGTGCAAATCCAATCTGAGTGCATTTTATGAAATGTGATTTCAATGGATGCAAAAAGCATTAATAAACCTCATATTTCTCATGTTGTTTGGTTTAATGTGAAAGTGAGATTTTAAATAGGATATTATTGGATCATACCAACAAATGCATTTTTTCTTGCTGTACACAAATTTAGCAGCAAAATGCTCATAAACATAATGATAATGACTTTGTGAAAGCTTAAATATTTTTAACGATTATCACTTTTCTGTCACCACCCTTCTTTTTACAGTACATCGATTCTGCATTATATTTAAAGTAATATGTGGGTTTTGCTTTACCCTACTCTTTTCAGGTATAATGTGTTGTGTAATGTTTGAATAGAATGACAAATATTCAAATCATAATGCTAGAATTTGTTTTGCAAATGTTCAAATACACCAGTCATTGCAAACGTTTGCTAAGCAGGTTACATTGTCGTGCAGTAAGTCTGAGGTTTCACATTGGAAACCTGAAAACGAGGCTTTCTATTGCACTTTGCACTCTGAGGTTTTACATTTCAAATAAATATAATGCAGCTCTTGCTGAATGTCACAGCCCGGCTTGGATTATTCATTATTATTTAAGTTTATTAATATGTTTATTAAGTCCTAAATTGTAATATGACACTTCCGAATGGACAGTTGATCTTTCCAGTGATCCATTTTAAGCTTGTTTTAATGAGGTTGTCATAAGAAGCTTACAATGATCAAACAAATCCTAGAATAATACACTAATCTTGTATTAGTATGCTATTAAATGAAAATAAACAGCAGAACCTCAGTCCAAAACTGATCTCATCCATTAGATATTACACTGTAATACATTTTGGCAGGTAACGTAAAAATGTGTTTCAAGTAAATTAACTGGTTTGATTCAAGTCAAAAATACTATTTAGTGACTAAATAAATCACACTATATTACGTTCCAACAACAAAAGTCATTTTTAAGAGTCAGATCAGGTAGTAAAAGATCATAATGGTAGTGCAGGTCAGAATTAGTATATGGTCAATTTGTGTACATAAATATATCTGTTACACTGATTTACAAAGAAACAAGTTCAACTATATTTTAACATTTTATTTTTACTCAAGTTATTTGAAACATTACCGTAGACAATTTACTTGCATTTAATATGCTTTCTGTATATATAAAAGCACTTGTAATTTAATTTAATTGTTCTTACCTTTACTAGGAAGGCAATTCCCAGGAAAGGTCTGGAGCACTTTCATGGCAAACTCCAGAGCTGGAATCGAAGGAGCTCATCAGTAACCGGTCTCAAACTGCTGTACACTCACAAAGCTTGAATTTACAGAAGGCTGTAATTCAGAAACCACATGAACTCAAGGGACATGTTGGCCATAATGAAAGGAAAGACAAGGGTATGTTGGGTATGGCTGGTTGACTGAATGATAACTATAATCAATCATTGCACTGTTGCAGTAATTCAGAAGCAAGCAATTCTTCCCGTACTACAGTAAATAATATAAGGAGGCAAATCCTTTAGCCCCTAAGTGAACAGACAAAACTGAAAATTGCCTATATCAGCACAGGTATGAAGAGAGAGTTAAGAGGATTTTCATTAAAAACATGTTCCTTGTTTCTGTAGTGTGTAAATCAGCTAAATCGTTCTTGGGATTTGTAAGAAGTGGCTCAATGAAAATTCCCAGGTAGTTAATTCCCAGGCATGGATAATAACATCCTAATGAGCTTCTAAGCCCGGCGGATCCCGGCTTTCAGCCGTTTGACGCTCTGGCTTTGATCCTGGACCTCTGTTTTGTGGGGGTCTGTTCTACCAAACACTAATTCCCCAAATGCGCTCATCTACAGGATTCACGGCTGGACTACACCACACTGTGGAGCCGAGTAAGAAACACGGTTATAGAATACGAACCTCAGAGCACATCACACATGAAGGCTAAATGACTTGAGCTTTGTGTTCTTTGTGTCCTTCATTCGGAAAATAATAGGATACTGGCAGGCTGGATAGTGGCGTCAAGGAAGTCAAAAATAATTTTGCATTATTTTGCTAAATTAATTGCGCATCTTCTTGTGCTTTAACGGACAAATACACCTTGCCAATTTAAACATTCAAGCGATTTTAAAGAATTCAACAACTCCATTCAGAGTGTTCTGTGTGCAGAGCCATGTCTCAGGCAACACGTGAGCCCTGAATGGAGTTTCCTTCCACGTCTTCTTGCGCTTGAATGGACAAACACATACAAAAGTATGTCAAAATACCTGCCTTGGCAAGTATCTTCAAAAACAGTTGGTTATGTCTTAAGTGAACCTGAGCAGCTGAGAAAGAAATCAGATGTTTATCAATATATTAGACCCATGAATTGTGTTTAAAGTGACCGCACCTAATTTACAGTGTACTTACTCTTAATAAATAAATAAAACAAAATTTTAATTAAATAAAAAAAGTGAAAATCACTCACTGCTCTTGACTGAATAACTTAGCTTTAACAATTATCAACCTATAATTTATACAGTGAAGAATATGCAATGTTATTCAATTTCTCTACTTGAACATATACAAACATAAAAACCCAAAGAATCTTTCATTTGTTTCTTTTTTCTATTTATCATTATGTGCTATTTGTCACGAATCCGGTCCATGAACTTTCCTTTTCATTGACTCTCGCACCACACAAACTGTTGCATAGCACCCCGGACTACATTTCCCATCATGCATTGCACTGATTGCACTCAGCACGAATTGCACACACCTGTTTACACTGATTGCACCCAGCTGTTTCATATCACTCCCTCACTATTTAACACTCACTCTGATCCCTTCCCTCTGCCGAGTATTGTTTCAGCATTTATCACTCCCCTAGAGATAGCTACTTTACGGAGCCCTTGTCATTGCCCTCATCTGACCCATGCCTGCTGTATGACCACGTCTCTGTCTGTGTCTAATAAAGCTCTGCGAATGGATCCGCAAGTCTCACGTCTCGTCAGCCCCGTAACACTATTGCTTGTAATGTGTTCAGTTTTTCTTATTTACTGACTGTTCACTTGTCTTTAATAATGTTTGAACTTTGTCAGGCCAGTTTTTGCTCTGGTATTGAAATTAGAATTGAGAATTAAATTTTTTTTAAAAAGTGCTATATAAAAGCCTCATATAATCATAAAAAAATATATATATATTTATTTATTTTTTATAAAATATAAAAATAAAATAAAATTTTAGCAAAAATCATAGAATGATACAAAAATAATACTGATGTTCTCTTATAAAGAATGTACTTTTTTTCTTGTTTTGACAAGCTCCAAAATATTGCAATAGCAAGGGCCTTCAAATATTGTTGACAATGAGGGGCCTTGGAGTCAACAAAGTTGAGAATCACTCTTTTAGAGCACAGATAAAGAAAACAAATGATGCCTTTATAAAAATGGAAATAATTACTAGACTTCTGTTATAATTTATGATTTCTCCTATTCTTTTTCTATGAGGAAAAAAATCCAGACAAGCAATTTGCCTACATGGTGTCTTTTTTTTCAAGGACTGACAGCCTGAGGAGAGAGCCACCTACCTTTGCAGAGCTGTTCCTCTTCCTGCTCGTAGCAGTTACCTCTATTGACACATAAGTCCAGTCAACTAGCTGCTATGAGCAGCCATTTTGGATCCTCTGGGAGCCCCATCTTCCCCCGTACTTCCTCTTCCCCACAGCTTCCCTGGTAAATGTCTCTGCCATACTCTCTCTGGCCCTCCACGCTCTCTCTCTTCCCCTCGGATTTTCATAAAATGAGGTAACACATTAGTAGGCTTAAAAGGTGCTCACAATGTACTTAAAACAAGATAACAAATTGGTAAATCACAATATACTGAGGTTAGTAAATATTAAGTTGTGCCCTCGATTTACTTAAAGGCAAAATATGTAAGATTTTTTTTATTTTTTATTAAAATATCCAGAAGTCATTAGAACAGTGTTATATATTTTGCTGACTTGTGTGCTTACATTATCCCAAATGTTTAGAAGAATGTTTAAATACAGATAAATAGCCATTTTAAATAGTGGCTCGTCCCTCGTCATTGCGTTGCCTGCCATTGACGTCAGGCGCCCTCCATATATATATATAAACATAAATCATACAAGTAAATCAACTTATAATCTATTTATTTTGAGTGCTGCATGTTGCTAACTACACAAAAGGAACATCTTTTCTTAACTGGAACCTCATAAGTGACTGATTTAGAACACTATAGATAAGCTATCAAAACAATACTCTAAAAAGAAGAAAGAAAAAAAACATGACAAATTTGGAAATAAAAATAGCACTCCTTATGTGAAGCACACAAGATAATCAATTCACAGTCAATTGTATTAGAGTCATGCATTGGCATGTTGCTAACAACACAAAAGCAAAGTCCTATAGCTTAAAAGGAACCTCATATGTGACTTATTTTCAGCAATTTTTGTTATTAACGTTAAATATGACAGTAAATGTGCATTTGATGATTTTTATTAATTAATATCTATTTTATTATATCAAATTTACCTTGTACCAGAATACATTTAAATAAACTTTACACTTTTTTTCCCCAAAAGTTTACTTTTAAATGTAGATCTTTATAAAAAGTCATCACCAAGCAGAAAATTATAGATGGAATTCAAACATTTGTCCAATTGCTTCAAACAGCTGCTGTTGTCAACGAGTTAATTGGTTTGTTATGCAGCCAACGAGAAAAGCTGTCTATTATGTGTGTGTATGTGTATGTGCACATGTTTGTGTGTTCTTGTGTAAATAATCTGTTCAAAAATCTTCAAGGCAAACATATGATCATTTTATTAAAGTAGATGCTTCAGATCTCAGTGCTCTGTCTCAGTGCTTTTTGCGGCCACGAATCAAGCAATTTCTATAAATTAGGACATTCTTCATTTTATGGGATAAATTGTATTTCAAGCACACATGGGGAAATTAAATACCTTCATGAAAAGAGCAGGTTTCATAATGACAATCATCAAATGAATTGATTCAATCAGATATGTGAGCACTCTTGAGATATTTACAAATTACCAAGTAATACAGAGTAAAACAGGCTTCCTGTAAGATTTCCACAATGCCTTTTTTTGTATACCAGCTAAAGTATCATGATACCAAGCAGTATGACGATGCAAATGCTTTTTCTTTGAAAATAAAAGGAGACATTCGAAACTGCTCTTTTCCATATGACAGTTCACAGGACCACATCTGTTGAAAAGGACAGGAACAAATATAGTCTGTTCATAAAGCATGTGGTAACTATAAACTGTTGTTAACAGCTGGTTTAAAATTCACCCTTTTTTGAGGAAAAAACAAACAAACATGTTTGGAACAAAATGGGGTTGAGCGCGCCCTCCATATATATATATAAACATAAATCATACAAGTAAATCAACTTATAATATATTTATTTTGAGTGCTGCATGTTGCTAACTACACAAAAGGAACATATTTTCTTAACTGTAACCTCATAAGTGACTGATTTAGAACACTATAGATAAGCTATCAAAACAATACTCTAAAAAGAAGAAAGAAAAAAAAAACATGACAAATTTGGAAATAAAAATAGCACTCCTTATGTGAAGCACACAAGATAATCAATTCACAGTCAATTGTATTAGAGTCATGCATTGGCATGTTGCTAACAACACAAAAGCAAAGTCCTATAGCTTAAAAGGAACCTCATATGTGACTTATTTTCAGCAATTTTTGTTATTAACGTTAAATATGACAGTAAATGTGCATTTGATGATTTTTATTAATTAATATCTATTTTATTATATCAAATTTACCTTGTACCAGAATACATTTAAATAAACTTTACACTTTTTTTCCCCAAAAGTTTACTTTTAAATGTAGATCTTTATAAAAAGTCATCACCAAGCAGAAAATTATAGATGGAATTCAAACATTTGTCCAATTGCTGCAAACAGCTGCTGTTGTCAACGAGTTAATTGGTTTGTTATGCAGCCAACGAGAAAAGCTGTCTATTATGTGTGTGTATGTGTATGTGCACATGTTTGTGTGTTCTTGTGTAAATAATCTGTTCAAAAATCTTCAAGGCAAACATATGATCATTTTATTAAAGTAGATGCTTCAGATCTCAGTGCTCTGTCTCAGTGCTTTTTGCGGCCACGAATCAAGCAATTTCTATAAATTAGGACATTCTTCATTTTATGGGATAAATTGTATTTCAAGCACACATGGGGAAATTAAATACCTTCATGAAAAGAGCAGGTTTCATAATGACAATCATCAAATGAATTGATTCAATCAGATATGTGAGCACTCTTGAGATATTTACAAATTACCAAGTAATACAGAGTAAAACAGGCTTCCTGTAAGATTTCCACAATGCCTTTTTTTGTATACCAGCTAAAGTATCATGATACCAAGCAGTATGACGATGCAAATGCTTTTTCTTTGAAAATAAAAGGAGACATTCGAAACTGCTCTTTTCCATATGACAGTTCACAGGACCACATCTGTTGAAAAGGACAGGAACAAATATAGTCTGTTCATAAAGCATGTGGTAACTATAAACTGTTGTTAACAGCTGGTTTAAAATTCACCCTTTTTTGAGGAAAAAACAAACAAACATGTTTGGAACAAAATGGGGTTGAGTAAATAATGACAGACTTTTTATTTATTGGTCAACTGTTCCTTTAAATAAATGATTGAGGAGTTATTTTTTAAGGTTTTAAAAAATAAAGTCATTATTTTGCATTCTTCATTTATTGCATGCATACTTGCAATAGCAAAGTAGACACTCAAGTAAGCAAAGTCCTTTAATGACCTTGATTGATTAGCAGAAGTTTTAAATTACCATATGTTCTGTTCAATATCCTTCACAGCATTTTTTTTTTTTTTAATGTAACAACATTGCAACATTTCAAACTCAATTAGCTGCTTTGGGAGAATACGCAATTTAATGACAACATTTGAGTTAGCATCTACAGTATTCTGTAACAACATTGCAACATTTCAAACTCAATTAGCTGCTTTGGGAGCATACGCAATTTAATGACAACATTTGAGTTAGCATCTACAGTATTCTCCCACCCCCTAACTTAATCCAGGTTATACAAATTTGCTGCTTATATATGCAACCCCCCACAAAATGGATCTGCAAATCGGAAATGACAGATTTAGTAAAAGCAATGACCAACTGCTGGCTCACTGTCACTGGTTTTCCCCCAGTGGATTAATTTGTCATGAACATTAGGGATATCATCCTTCAAGAGTGAGTATGAGAGCCATCGGATTGTCAAAGAAAGGGCACTGGGGATTTGCAGAGAAAGAGAGGCAGCGAGAAGAAGAGAGCGAGAAGAAGAGAGCGAGATGGATGTATATATGCTACCGTGTGACATTAAACCTCAGCTATTGTCTCTGAAGGCAGGCTAATAAAATAGATGAAAGAAAACACAGCCGTAAAAGTGTGACATAGGCACGTGCTTTTATTAGGATGGGTTCCTCTCTGACTAGAACAGGATTCACGTGAAGAACTGTGTTTTCAACAGTCTAGAAGTCAGCGGTGCAGACATCCACTCCTGCCTCTAGGCAAAGTCTGAGTTGTCAGGTTGGTCATGACAGAATTCACTGTTGACGGGTCCAACATGCCACCAGCTGGAAGCCACAATCACTCGCAAGGTATTTCTCATCTACAAGGTAAAAAGTGCCATGATCAAGTTTCAAGTATGGAGGAGTTCATATGACGTGAAATAAGATTTAATACCAATCCAGTTACAGTAGATATCAATTGAGGTGTAGTCAGGGAACAGTAGAATGAACAGCCTTACAGGAGGGGAACAAAGATAGCAAGAGACGAAGTGTATGTTACCTTGTGATTTTCACAGTGGTAAGTGTGTTTAGCAACATTAAATGTGTCACTAATTCTAGAACATGAACTTACATCAAGAAAGGTAAGATGAAGGTTGAAAATCAGACTTATCTAACCAGGAAAGTGGTAGGACAATGCATTTTCTATTGATATTTACTAGCCCTCTTCACCTTCTTTCAGAAAATGGTTTATTGGTATAACTTAATGGAAACATGACAATCCTGTCATCATCTATTCAACTTCATATCATTCCAAACATGACTTCATTCAGTAACATAAGGACACTTCTTGTTACTCAAAAACATAAAATAACACTCAATTTTAATATTTTAACACCATTTTAAACAAAAAAACGTAAAACATTTTGGCAGTTCATGTACATGACAACAGTTTGAGGGGAAATAATATGGGAAGCAATTTTTTTTTTTTTTTTTTTAATACAGGTAATACAGGTATTGTCTATGTGTAAGATATGAAAAAGTACATTTGTGAAAATGGTCACAAGGCATATGCATATTACAAAGCCACATCACCAACTATTGAATAATATACAGTGGGTACGGAAAGTATTCAGACCCCCTTAAATTTTTCACTCTTTGTTATATTGCAGCCATTTGCTAAAATCATTTAAGTTAATTTTTTCCCTCATTAATGTACACACAGCACCCCATATTGACAGAAAAACACAGAATTGTTGACATTTTTGCAGATTTATTAAAAAAGAAAAACTGAAATATCACATGGTCCTAAGTATTCAGACCCTTTGCTGTGACACTCATATATTTAACTCAGGTGCTGTCCATTTCTTCTGAGCCTCGTCGTTTTCATGAGTCTGTGTGAACAGTGATTGTTTTGACAACATTGTCATCTGTACTCAATATTTACAAAAACGCAAATAATTTTTGAAATAATTTTAATTTAATTTTATTTTTAATTTTTTAATCTTAATTTTATTATTATTTTTTATTTTTTTGGTACAATCTCTGTTGTGTTGTCATGCTGAGAACTAAAAATTCACTGACCAGTTTCAATTAATGACATAAAATGACTCATCCAGTCCCAACACAAAATAATGAAGTAAACTTCCATTTTACCAATTGAAGTGAATGGAATACAATGGAATTATGTTTTGACAAAATTGTGTTGCTATAGCTCATTTTAATTAAGTAAACTTAACAGCAGCAAACATCATTTATGAGTGATGTTGTCCACTTGAATGCTCATTTTCACTAGTCAACCAGAAAATGTGTTCTGTTGGTCGTTGTTGCCTTGAATCACAATATGCAGAGCAGCATCAGCAGCCTTTGCTGTTTATGGCAATTTCAGCTCTATTGAATAACTGAGATGTTCACACAGGTGAGATGATACAGATGAAAAATAAATAAATACAAATAAAATAAATTCACATATTTCCATTGCCATATGCATGAAAAGTGCAAGAAACAGTCCCAATTGTTTCTGTCAGTCTGTGTAATTTTAGGCTCATTTACCAACATTTTGGTTTGTATGTAAAGACAGACCATGCCCAGTTCTTCAGTTTAACACAATCCCAAACATAGTATGAAAATAATAAATAATAATATAAAATGTACTATAAAAAAACTAAATTGTAATAAACTTTTGAACTTTTACATTAGAATGAAAATAATGGTCATGTAAAGTTCACAAGAAGGGTAGCACTGGGACAAGCAGGGGCTCCAAGTCTACCAGAAAAAAACTAACAAAAGTACAACCAAATAAAGTAACACCCTCATGTAGAGATGCTCACCAGCATTTCATATCTGCAAGTTTTCTGTGTTGTTTTTGGAGCATTGTTATTGTTAACTTAAAAAAAAAAAGAGCTAACAAGCTATTAAACTTTTAAAAAGCTGAAAAAACACGTAACAGTTGAAGCACTAAAAACACTCAAATTAAGTAATATGAAAAAATAAGAGCGAGAGAGAGAGAGAAAGAGAGAGGTGACAAACTTAAGCAAACTTAAATAAGAACAAAAAATCTGAAAAAAAGAATAAAAGCTAGTTCAACACACTATAATATAATTAATGCTAAAATAACACTGCTGTGAAAGTTCTATTTATTAAATGAATAAGGTGAAAACTTGTTTCTCTAGGGATATAAAGCTTGTTGATGGTTCAGGTTCAGGAAGCAAAACTTGGTGTATCTCTTCAGTAATTTCCCAGAAGAACATAAGGCATACGTTTGCTCTTTCTCTGCATTGCTCTCATTTGTGAAAACCATTCCAACTCCTGGCCTGGAACTACTCCAAGCTTTTTAGACAGCGTATACAATTTTGCTTTAGGTGCTGTAGGACTTGTCAAGCATTCTTATCGGACCGAGCTAAACAAATCAGAAAATCATCAAATCATTGATTCCATCAATCGAACACAAAAACATGGTCGACAGACAGGGAATAGTTTTAACAGATGTTTTAGCAGTGTCATTTTTTGAAGTGTGAAATGGACATTTTTTCCTGTCTGCTACCTTTGACGTCCCATCTCAGGATAGTTACTAGTGAATATGGTTGCCATGTGGTGCCATCAGCCAATCAGTGTTGTCATGATGTCATTTTGCATCTCAAGAGTTATGAGTCACATGATATTTATGGCTCAGACTGGCTTAAAAAAAATGCTGGTAGCAAGGCAGGTTGTGTACTTCCAGGAGATCATGAGCCAACCAAGCAACTTGGAAATGCTAACCGTTAGCCATTTTGAAAATACACTTCATATTCAAAAATACAATGACAATGACTAGGAGAAACAAAGACTCCTGGTGGTGAACAGTGGGAAACACACTAAATTTAAAAAGTGTGTCTCAGAATATATGCAGAAAGGGCATTTAATATATTCAGTATGTGTATGTTTATGTTTATGTGTGGCAATTATGCTGTGGTCCTTGAACCAACACATTCACAAACACCTGATAAGACCAGCCAGGTCCTCTGAGGTTCACTTGACACCCTCCAACACGAATATTAACAAGTTTATGCAAAAGCATATTCATGATAACATGGCAATAAATAAATAAACAAACACGCCACTGTTCCTGGAATACATAACGACTCGTATCCAGTGAATAGCAAGCAGGATTACATGTGAGCATGGCAGTAAATTGAGAGCAGTAATGGGACATCTAGTGTCTCTAAAGAGCTCAGGAAAAAACACCATTACTCCTAGCTCATATGAATTTCCATCAAACTCCTATTTGGCATAATCAGGGCGCACACTGAAGCACAATCCAATGTGATAGTGTAAAAACCAGTACTGAGCTCTGTAATTTGATTTTTTAGCATGTAATGGATAGAGCGCATGGGGCACAACACAACTAATGCTGAATTAACTCTCACAGGCCACAGCTAGCAAACTCTCACTACACAATGCTAATTATGCTAATGCTAATCCCCTCATCGCCCTCTTTGCCTCATTGAGAGGACTGATAACGCAGTCTCATTTCTACCATAACTTACATGCAAATTTGGGAATGCCCTGTTGGATGCAGCAAAAAAGAGTAATTGCCTTCTAAACTGGTCTTCACTGCTTCACGCTCAAAAGTATTCTAGTATTTCAGTCTCTGCAGCTCTTTCTCATTCAAGAATAACAATCTCCACATTTATTTTCTTTTATATATATATATATATATATATATATATATTGTATATATATATATATA
>NW_015505222.1:2805866-2818797 GCF_001515645.1 Sinocyclocheilus grahami
ACATATATATATATATATATATATATATATATATATATATATATATACATTTTTTCTCGTCGTTTTCATGAGTCTGTGTGAACAGTGATTGTTTTGACAACATTGTCATCTGTACTCAATATTTACAAAAACGCAAATAATTTTTGAAATAATTTTAATTTAATTTTATTTTTAATTTTTTAATCTTAATTTTATTATTATTTTTTATTTTTTTGGTACAATCTCTGTTGTGTTGTCATGCTGAGAACTAAAAATTCACTGACCAGTTTCAATTAATGACATAAAATGACTCATCCAGTCCCAACACAAAATAATGAAGTAAACTTCCATTTTACCAATTGAAGTGAATGGAATACAATGGAATTATGTTTTGACAAAATTGTGTTGCTATAGCTCATTTTAATTAAGTAAACTTAACAGCAGCAAACATCCTTTATGAGTGATGTTGTCCACTTGAATGCTCATTTTCACTAGTCAACCAGAAAATGTGTTCTGTTGGTCGTTGTTGCCTTGAATCACAATATGCAGAGCAGCATCAGCAGCCTTTGCTGTTTATGGCAATTTCAGCTCTATTGAATAACTGAGATGTTCACACAGGTGAGATGATACAGATGAAAAATAAATAAATACAAATAAAATAAATTCACATATTTCCATTGCCATATGCATGAAAAGTGCAAGAAACAGTCCCAATTGTTTCTGTCAGTCTGTGTAATTTTAGGCTCATTTACCAACATTTTGGTTTGTATGTAAAGACAGACCATGCCCAGTTCTTCAGTTTAACACAATCCCAAACATAGTATGAAAATAATAAATAATAATATAAAATGTACTATAAAAAAACTAAATTGTAATAAACTTTTGAACTTTTACATTAGAATGAAAATAATGGTAATGTAAAGTTCACAAGAAGGGTAGCACTGGGACAAGCAGGGGCTCCAAGTCTACCAGAAAAAAACTAACAAAAGTACAACCAAATAAAGTAACACCCTCATGTAGAGATGCTCACCAGCATTTCATATCTGCAAGTTTTCTGTGTTGTTTTTGGAGCATTGTTATTGTTAACTTAAAAAAAAAAAGAGCTAACAAGCTATTAAACTTTTAAAAAGCTGAAAAAACACGTAACAGTTGAAGCACTAAAAACACTCAAATTAAGTAATATGAAAAAATAAGAGCGAGAGAGAGAGAGAAAGAGAGAGGTGACAAACTTAAGCAAACTTAAATAAGAACAAAAAATCTGAAAAAAAGAATAAAAGCTAGTTCAACACACTATAATATAATTAATGCTAAAATAACACTGCTGTGAAAGTTCTATTTATTAAATGAATAAGGTGAAAACTTGTTTCTCTAGGGATATAAAGCTTGTTGATGGTTCAGGTTCAGGAAGCAAAACTTGGTGTATCTCTTCAGTAATTTCCCAGAAGAACATAAGGCATACGTTTGCTCTTTCTCTGCATTGCTCTCATTTGTGAAAACCATTCCAACTCCTGGCCTGGAACTACTCCAAGCTTTTTAGACAGCGTATACAATTTTGCTTTAGGTGCTGTAGGACTTGTCAAGCATTCTTATCGGACCGAGCTAAACAAATCAGAAAATCATCAAATCATTGATTCCATCAATCGAACACAAAAACATGGTCGACAGACAGGGAATAGTTTTAACAGATGTTTTAGCAGTGTCATTTTTTGAAGTGTGAAATGGACATTTTTTCCTGTCTGCTACCTTTGACGTCCCGTCTCAGGATAGTTACTAGTGAATATGGTTGCCATGTGGTGCCATCAGCCAATCAGTGTTGTCATGATGTCATTTTGCATCTCAAGAGTTATGAGTCACATGATATTTATGGCTCAGACTGGCTTAAAAAAAATGCTGGTAGCAAGGCAGGTTGTGTACTTCCAGGAGATCATGAGCCAACCAAGCAACTTGGAAATGCTAACCGTTAGCCATTTTGAAAATACACTTCATATTCAAAAATACAATGACAATGACTAGGAGAAACAAAGACTCCTGGTGGTGAACAGTGGGAAACACACTAAATTTAAAAAGTGTGTCTCAGAATATATGCAGAAAGGGCATTTAATATATTCAGTATGTGTATGTTTATGTTTATGTGTGGCAATTATGCTGTGGTCCTTGAACCAACACATTCACAAACACCTGATAAGACCAGCCAGGTCCTCTGAGGTTCACTTGACACCCTCCAACACGAATATTAACAAGTTTATGCAAAAGCATATTCATGATAACATGGCAATAAATAAATAAACAAACACGCCACTGTTCCTGGAATACATAACGACTCGTATCCAGTGAATAGCAAGCAGGATTACATGTGAGCATGGCAGTAAATTGAGAGCAGTAATGGGACATCTAGTGTCTCTAAAGAGCTCAGGAAAAAACACCATTACTCCTAGCTCATATGAATTTCCATCAAACTCCTATTTGGCATAATCAGGGCGCACACTGAAGCACAATCCAATGTGATAGTGTAAAAACCAGTACTGAGCTCTGTAATTTGATTTTTTAGCATGTAATGGATAGAGCGCATGGGGCACAACACAACTAATGCTGAATTAACTCTCACAGGCCACAGCTAGCAAACTCTCACTACACAATGCTAATTATGCTAATGCTAATCCCCTCATCGCCCTCTTTGCCTCATTGAGAGGACTGATAACGCAGTCTCATTTCTACCATAACTTACATGCAAATTTGGGAATGCCCTGTTGGATGCAGCAAAAAAGAGTAATTGCCTTCTAAACTGGTCTTCACTGCTTCACGCTCAAAAGTATTCTAGTATTTCAGTCTCTGCAGCTCTTTCTCATTCAAGAATAACAATCTCCACATTTATTTTCTTTTATATATATATATATATATATATATATATATTGTATATATATATATATATATATATATATATATGTTTGATATATAATATGTATTTTTATTTTCTCTTACACTTCTATTTTTTGTGCATTAGATGGAAATTATGCTTGCCTGTGATTGTATAATACGAGTGCTCGGCTCAGAATGCATTTTCAAATCCACAATGACTTCAACTATATTAATCGTGGGGTATTTAATGAAAATGCGATTGAAATGTCATATATGTAAGTGTCAATGCATTTAAGAAAAATAAGAGAAATTTAAATTACCATTTTGCTACCCTTTTGATGCACCTTTGGCTCAGAATGCATTCTGAAAATTTGCTACAATTATCACGCGGTATTATGATGAAAATGCAATCCCAAGTGTCCTGTTTAGGAAAAACAGCATTTAAACGACAATTTTGCAACAGTTTTTGCTTGGACATGTTAAGCATATCTAATCAATTTGGGTAGTCAATGCATTTAAGAAAAATAAGAGAAATTTAAATTACCATTTTGCTACCCTTTTGATGCACCTTTGGCTCAGAATGCATTCTGAAAATTTGCTACAATTATCACGCGGTATTATGATGAAAATGCAATCCCAAGTGTCCTGTTTAGGAAAAACAGCATTTAAACGACAATTTTGCAACAGTTTTTGCTTGGACATGTTAAGCATATCTAATCAATTTGGGTAATACATTTTCATTTTCATTTTGCAACGTATAAAGCTTTAAAATATGTTTTTAATTTGCATATTAAAACTAATGTAGAAAATGGCAAATTTAAAGCTGCAGTCCATAACTTTTTTTGGTTAAAAATTATCTGAAATCAATATTTGAGCAAGTACATAACCAGCCAGTGTTCAAAACTATCGCCTTACTTTAGCCCGATTCACAACGGTTATCTTATAATAATGTTTTCTAATTTGAGTGGTACAGGTAGGTTTTCGCAGGAAATTCATGCATTATGTCACGTCTGTAAACATAAAGAAGTTGTCCCGGCTACTAGGCAATCGCATGTGAGGATCCTGCAGGTGGTCGATCGTTCATAGCCTTTTCTCACAGCAGCCAGAATAATTAAATGTATCATTTTAATGGTGGATTGTAATCCAGAAAGGATTATGTGTTTATGAAACACACGTGAATGAAATTAAATTATATTCCAGTTATAAATGTGCTTCTGATTACAGATAGCCTGGGATTACAAAGATTTGTATTTTAAAGAAAACCAGTTGGAAGGGAGCATAATTTGCTGTTTGGGTTAAATAATTTCTTAATATGAAATTCGAAGAGTATGACAATTAGATTAGACTGTGCAGAAATTGAAATCTACATGCTAATACACACTATACTCATAGTCACCGATGCTGATGTTGTTAACATTAATCATTTGAGAATAAAGTATAACAATAATAATAATTTGATGTGATATGATATGAGCTAACCGATCTTTAGATTTAATCACCATTGGTAGCGAGATTTATGGTAATGTTTTTTTACTCAGTTGGTCAGAACAAATGTGGCAAACTTGTTACTTACTTGTTCAGATGGCAATATACGCTGAAAATTCTTATTTGGGTCATATTCCAAGGCGTAGGATAGAATATATGATTGCGAAGTACAGTAAATATCCACACCGGTGCGGTGACTGACTACCACACATACTCTTCAGAACATTAGATTCATCCGCACTGGAGCCGTGCCGACTCACAAACCACACAAGCTAGATAATTCCACACACAGCTGCAATTCCAGGTTTTCAAACAGAGATGGCGACAAAGAGGCAAAATGTATGGACTGCAGCTTTAAATTATATAATTACATTTTAATTTTGCACTAAATGTTGCACATATGTATGGGAAAATGCCAATTTAAATACAGAAATGCATTGCCATTTTGCATATTACGTTTCAAACTGAATTTAGCTACACATGCTTCCACAGTTGCGACTGAAGTTTACAGTCTGCTCGTTACCCCACGGAAGAGAGGGGTGGGGTCAGCAGAAAGCTCATTAGCATTTAAAGCGACATGGACTAAAAAAACAGCTTGCTGTAAAAAAAAAATAAAAAAATGGGGCAAATACAGACATTTGAAAATCTTATAATGACTGCTATACCTCTGGCCAATAAAATACTTTTATTAAAATAGGCTTGAAAAAAAGAAAAAGAAAGTGTAGTGAGTTTCTTTTGGTGTGTTCACATTATTATTTGTATGTTTGCCAAATATATTTTGTCAGTTGGAAAATAACTGACAAAATATAGCAGAAATGGGCATCCGATGACCCCTTCAAAAAAAAATAAAAAAAATGGGGCAAATACAGACATTTGAAAATCTTATAATGACTGCTATACCTCTGGCCAATAAAATACTTTTATTAAAATAGGCTTGAAAAAAAGAAAAAGAAAGTGTAGTGAGTTTCTTTTGGTGTGTTCACATTATTATTTGTATGTTTGCCAAATATATTTTGTCAGTTGGAAAATAACTGACAAAATATAGCAGTTTAGTTGCTTTCAAAGGTCATGCATCAATGACTAAAAACATTAGTCGTGAATGTGTTGAATACCCACACACCAATCTATCCGTTTGCTCTCATTTACTCTCTTCACATGGATAACAAAGAAAACATTAATTAAACACACAAAAAAAGCATGCAGAAATGCAAAAAAATCACTTTTTAGCAATACTTTTAACTCTTTTTTTCTTCAACAAATCTTGTCGATTGTTTTGAGACAAACACTCAGCAGCTTGTGTATTGGCCTGGCCTTTCTTAGCACTTGATTTCTATGCTTAGTTGCTGAGATGGAAGTGTAAAGATGTGTAGAGCTATTTCTGTTTGAATGCTTCATGCTTTCAGAACCAAATGAAATGAATCCAACCCTGCCTGAGACTGGACGTGGATCCTCACTGATTATTTACCAATATGACAATCTTGCATCTTTCTGCATCACACTGTATAACTCTAGCAATGTTCATTTAACACCTCTGAAATTTTATCTAGTCTTTACCTGGCAAAAATGTAAATCAACAGTCATTTAGAAAAAATATGGGTTTTTTTCGTAGTAAAAAGTATTAGTCTCCCTGTAAAATAACTAATTGGCACCATCTTTCTACATGATAATGGACCTTTTTTTTCTTAGCAGAAGCTGTAAAGTAATCTAAAACATAAATAATGTTTCATTATTGCTAATTTAATTCAATAATAGGTTTGGGTTTTGTAAGATTTTGCTATGTTTTTTGTTTTTTTTTGTCCCCAGAAGTTAGTATGATTATTTAGGGTCTTCATGAAATGTCTGCAACATACTCGGGTTAAAATTCCTAAAATGTTATATAAAACAACACCTTTTTTACCTTGTCAAAAATAGCTCTGTTTAAAGCGACCTATTACGGTGCATGTCTCTTTAAATGATAATAAGTTACTGCTCACCCTGCCCCTCTCTACCATGGGGCGTGTCAACACAAGACATGGCAATTGCTGCCTTGGACTCTGTATATGACTCGGAGGTGGTCTTATTTAAATAGCCAGCTATCTACATAGAAACAGGCTGCAAATTGAAACAGCTCACTAGATGAGTTTTAGACCTAGACTGTCCATAACAAACTGGTTGTGTGTTTTCTTTTTAGATTTTCTGAGCTGGCAGACACGCCAGAAACCTAACTACATGCAAATAAAGCTAAATAAATAAATACATACATAATGAAAATTTAATTCGATGTCCCCTTGAAAAGAAAATAATAATACAAATCTAGTAATAATAATAATACTAATAATAATAATAACAACAACATTCTCCTCAACACTGCATTTATTTTATAAGAAGAACATGAAAACAGTAATTATTAAAATGTTACAATGATTATATAAATATAAAAGGACATTATTATAATAATAATTGATTCATTATTGTTATCAATGTTGAAAACAGTTGTTCTGCATATTATTTTTTAAATATTTGTTATCATATTTTTTTTCAGGAATATTTACTTTAAATATATTTATTTATTTTGACATATAACAATTTTGTAACATTATAAATCTATTTACTGTCATTAAGTAAATGCACCCTTGTTGACCAAAGGAAATAAATAGTTTTAAATAAACGCCTTCAGTCTCGTACGAAGTTCAACGTAAGTTTATTTTGTGATAAAGGCTTTGGCAAACCAAAAAAAGAAAACAAATTTAAAAAACAGCAGCAGAAAGAACTGTACATCATCAAAACAAATGACAAACTCTGTAATTTCAGCTTGTCAGTGTCACCAGGTCACTGGTCTCACTCATTTCTGAGTTCTCTCCTCTCCTTCAAATCTTGTTCTTTCACAAAGATGTTTTCTTCCATGTGTGTTTGTCATTTTCCTCCTCCTCAAGTCCCTATTCTTCCAGTTATTGAACCACACTTGATTCTCAATGACACTTGCTTTTATTAATTTGGAGATTTTATTTTGACAGCATTATGAATAGGCGGCTCAAATTAAAACCAGAAAGATTCTTCCACATCTCTGAGGTCATCATTCATTACAATCATCAATACACACACACACTCTCACGGTTGTCCCTCACGACTTTGTATTTCTATTCTTCGCCATGGCATAGATCAATACTGCAATTTACAAGGTTGTCAAAACATTCAAATATAAATGGCCAGGGAGCCAGAAAAGGAGGAGTGCCGGGGGCCAATGGAGAGCCAGGCATCTCTGTAATATCCCATCCACCCTCTTCAATTTTTAGCCCCTGCTACTTTTAACAAGTCATTTCCCTTCTCGCACACCCAGTGTCACAGAAAAACATTCAGAGTCAAATAAAAAAAAAACAATTGTGTTTTTATTTATTTGTTTTTGGCTTTGGTTTCTATGAGGGCATGTTTGTGAACCGATTTTTTTCGGCCTGTAGTAAAGAAACAGTCGATTAAACACAGATTGACCTTTTGTGACAACTTGCCCCAACAGCAGGATATATGATGTCACAATGGGAACAAGCCATTTATCAGACTCATATAGGTTTATAGCAAAACAATTATGCAGCAAAAATGCAACAGCTCTCATAAACCATTCTCTCGGCCAACATAAATTGTAATGAATTAATTGCATAAAACCTGTGCATCTATCAATATAAAAACAAACAAAATCTGACATCTATGAAAAACTGCATCGAAGACATTGTTTATCCATTTGGTTAAAATCTACCTTCATTATACATTCATTGTATGACATATGCCAGATTGGTTTTATTATGTTCTCATGTTTACCAAACAACTGTAGCCAAAGAATAATAATATTTGACAAATCTGGAATACTAATTTAAGAGAGGTTTGAAACTGATTTTTGAAGCCATTCACTTACAGTATGTGACAACTAGCCCCGGTCTCCCTTATATTGGTTATTTAATGTTTGATGCTACATCATTTTAAGATACAGAAAAATGTGTTCACTCAATAAGCACTGCAGTTTACAATTTTAAGATAATAAATGCTTTTTACCCTATAATCAGATGTTAAGAAAAGTCTATTCTTTCACTATTTGCTATAGCAATTGCTATTTTTGGCCTCTTTATATGTTCTCAGTATGAGGCCATCAGCATTCTGAGAGCTGATCTTGTTGTATCAGATTGCTTATGGCAACAGTTATGTGAGCATGATTTCACTGAAAAACCTCTTTGAGCATGATGTTAATATCTACCTCCACTGTATTTACAGCAATTCTCTCCACTTTTACTGTAATTGACGCTTACAGAGAACAAACACCACTCAAAGCCTCATCAAAATAACATTGTTTTTTCTTATTATTTATTTATTTATTTATTTTATTTTTAAGTATAATGGTTATAATCACTCTCCATATATAACTTTGTGAAGCTGTGTTTATATACATAGCAAATAACCTCATGGTAACACTTAAGTATAGAGACTAATTTTCACTAGCTTGCTTATTATTAACACATTGACTGTTTGTTAGTACTAATAAATCACATATTCAGCATCCCTAATCCTACCCAATACCTAAACTTAACAACTACCGTACTAACTATCAATACACAGCAAATTAGGAGTTTATTGTGGCAAAAGTTATAGTTAATGGTTTGTTAATAGAGATAATTGGACCTTAAAATAAAGTGTGACCAACCTCATAAAGCACTAAAAGTAGAGATACAGCTTTAAAGATTTTTTTTTAAAGATTCTCTCAACAAATACATAATTCTCTGACCACCACTTCAAAATACACAAAATTATTGAGGAAAAAATTGAGTTCAGTCAATCAATCAACATAAAGGATTTTTCCTTTTTTCATCTACTATTATCTAACATATTCTTACACTTCTTCTAATAAAAGGAATAATACGATAATATTTTCCCCTGGTATGTTTAAGAATTCGAATAATTTTTTTGGATAATATAACACTAGCATATAACCTTGTTAAAATACATTTTATAATTAATAATAATAATAATAGTAATTTTATTATTAGTAGTAGTAGTAGTAGCTATATAACAATTTTTACTCAGAAATTTCACAAATACTTACAAAGAAACTGCAAGTAACACATTGCAGTAAACATAAAATGTTTAAGTACAAAAACTAAAACAGTATTTTGTTTAAAACATACACCAATAATCTTTGTTTTATTTACTACTTGGAAAAATAATTTGTACTGTACTGATCCAGGACATACTTTCAAATATGTATTTGTTCTAAATGTTGCTTTTATCAGACCAACTGCCAGGTGATTCTGTAGGACATATTTTATCAAGAATCAATGTGATATTATTACTCAGCACACACTGATGAAGTCAAATATCTACTAAAATGAGTTTGCAGAGTATCTGTTTAGGTCTGGCATGAGTCCCGTGCTCTCTTATGTAAAAAGAGGTCACACAGCTGGGGTAGAGCTGAAGACCGGCCAAATCAATAGTCCAACCAAACCACACTGGTCCTCACAGGCTCTGACATGGGGGCAAGCAGGCTAAAATAAGAAAAGAGGGATAAAACAAGGACTTTGCCGTTATCTTGTCTACAGGGGTGCACTGCCCATGTATTATAAATGGGATGAGTTCTCAGATAAACACATCAATAAGTAAAGTACACCCTCATTACTGGAACGGAGAGAAGGTTAGAAAGTAGCAAATGAAGGCAATCGGTGGGATTCTGAACACCCCTCCACTAGGGGTGTAATGGTGAAGGGAGGAAGCCAAAGATGCAGGAGATCCAACTGGCCTCTCAGCAGGAGTTCACAGGCTCAGAGGTTACGTAAAGTCTGCCTCTGTAATGAACCTCCTCCTGTCCATATGCTCAGAGAAACAGAGACACCGAAGGACGACTCAAAGAGTGAAAGCTGCTGTGTGTAATTTTGTTGTTGTTAAACCATCTCCCCCTATCCTAAAGTGGACAGAGACCACTATAAGCAAACCATTAGGAGGTTAAAAGACCAGAAAAGTGTAAACACGGGACTGTGGCTTTTCAGCATCTCTCTGTTTGAGTGATCCAGCATAGCAATGGCTTTGATTTGAGACTGTTTTCTGAACCAAGGAGGTCTAATACCTGTGTAAGAATTACAGAACCTCAGACACTTTGATCTTCTGAGACAGACAATACACACAAAGTGTATTCAAATACAGATGTCTGTTTCCACATCTTACTGAGAGAAAATGCAGGAAGACGTCTCTCTCACCTATGCATTAGTTCCTTCTCATCCCCTTCCTTCCCCTCACCCATCCTTCCCTTCATTCAGCTCACTCAGAATGCTCAGTAGTATAATATAATGTTCTACATGAATGCAGGTTATATTTACAGTCATGTTTGGTATCATTTGAATTGTCTCTGTGCATCTGGTACAATGGTCTCATTCTTACAAGAAGTAAACTGAAAGATAATACAGATCCTAAGAGTTTAGATATATTTTGCTCACTGTAGAGGGTGTGTCATTTCCCAGTGCTTTTCATGTATAAATGACCTTTTGTCCCAAAAGGTGTTTACTCGATGAATACAAATTCCAACGTTTAGTTCCTGTCTCCATTTCGGGGGATGTTGGTCTTGGGCTTAAGGAAATCTTGCAAGAAGATCAGGGCGATTCTGCAGCCAGAATGAGCCCATAGTATGAAGGGTGTCCACACACTTCATACAATGTATTTTTCTAAAAGTCAGGTATGCATCTTACTCGTAGGTTCATATTTGAGAATTTGATATCTTGTATTGATTTGATATCTTTGAATTGGCTATGTAATTGGCATAATACGTATTTACCTGACTGATAATACATTGTTACATTTGATTTTATTCTGACTTACTATGAAATTATTTTCTCAAGTAGATTAAGTAAAGGCGTATGTTACCGCAAATATACGTCCAGGGTTAAGTGCATACTAGATCTCAGGTTAGATGGAGCATGGGGCACATCAGGTGAGATTCTAGACTTCGGACTAACTGCTTGACTTTAGTTAAGTTGTTATGCAGTTGCATTAACTATGGGGGGCTAGGTAAAATCTTATTGGAGTAATAGATTGGTTCGGGCATATTTCATAGTGCTAGCCATAACCTCTGATTTTGTTTGAGCTTTAACTAAGTTGTTACGTAAGTGACTGTAGGGGGCTAAAACCCCCTATTTAAAGAATGACAAGCATGAGGCGGTCTATTAAATACTTAGTAATAACCTCTGATTAATGATCAGGCTGGAGAGTTTGTGATCTTGGGGTACACGTACATCGGCCGGCATGATACAACCTGAGTGACATAGATTCCTAATGAACGAGTAAATATAAAGTAAAAAGTTAACTTGAATAATCAAATGTCAGAAGAAAACTAATTAGAAACAGACAAACAACGAATTTGCATTTCAACCTAAATTCGAGGTCATAATAAAATGGAGTCAGATTAGATAATAAAATGGAGACGGATTTGAATTTAACTTAAATTTAATAACTTTGCGTGCTGAAAAGACCGAACACGCAATAAACCTTCATCCACCATTGGATACCACCGTTGGGCCAATTCGTGGACCTTACACCTGAAGTTAGCGTTCAGTTGTATCTGAATTGCAGTTTCGCCCATTTGAAGCAACACTTCACTCAAAAAATTATAATTTACTTACCCTCAAAATGTTCCTAAGCAGTAGGCCTTTCTTCTGAGAAACACAAAAGAAAACAATTTAATGAATTTCCAGTGGGTGAATTCAGTTAAATGGCAGAATTACATAACTTACTTTAAGCTTATAAAGAAAGATGTCAGCCAGAAAGCGTTTTCTAAAATTGCAAAAAAAAAAAAAAAAGATTTAATTTAAAACAATTTTATAAATAAATAAACACACAAATACATAAATGATTAAAGAAACAAATGTCATTAGTTGGTGACTTTAACGCGTTTCTAAGAAAAAAGCAATAATCGCAAAATATAATTTCAAAAATGTGAGAAATAAAAGGTCACAATTACCTTTATTTTTATCCTGTGGCAGAAACAAGCTTCCGGACTTTTCACATGGAAATTCCTAGTAAATGTCACAAATGATTTTAAAGAAACATCAAGTATCTGAATTAGATGTACAATTGTGAAATAGAAAGATGGAAATAGTATTTTCTTGTAAAAAGTATTCTAAAAATATTATATTCACACCTTATATATATACAGTGGGTACGGAAAGTATTCAGACCCCCTTACATTTGTCACTCTTTGTTATATTGCAGCCATTTGCTAAAATCATTTGTTAATTTTTTTTCCTCATTAATGTACACACAGCACCCCATATTGACAGAAAAACACAGAATTGTTGACATTTTTGCAGATTTATTAAAAAAGAAAAACTGAAATATCACATGGTCCTAAGTATTCAGACCCTTTGCTGTGACACTCATATATTTTACTCAGGTGCTGTCCATTTCTTCTGATCATCCTTGAGATGGTTCTACACCTTCATTTGAGTCCAGCTGTGTTTGATTATACTGATTGGACTTGATTAGGAAAGCCACACACCTGTCTATATAAGACCTTACAGCTCACAGTGCATGTCAGAGCAAATGAGAATCATGAGGTCAAAGGAACTGCCTGAAGAGCTCAGAGACAGAATTGTGGCAAGGCACAGAGCTG
>NW_015505222.1:2819197-2841574 GCF_001515645.1 Sinocyclocheilus grahami
GTACATTAATGAGGAAAAAAAATTAACAAATGATTTTAGCAAATGGCTGCAATATAACAAAGAGTGAAAAATTTAAGGGGGTCTGAATACTTTCCGTACCCACTGTATATATATATATATATATATATACCTTATAAAAAATGGTTTTATGGAAAAAACAATGTGATATTTAAAGGGGTCATATGATGTGATTTAAAGTTTTCCTTTTACGAGATTACTTTTTGTACGCAAAGACAACAAAAATAACGACTTTATTCAAAATAACAACTTTATTATGCCATGCTGACACAGAACATCATATGCTGTTTATGTTCAGTCAAAATGGCGCTAGGGTGACGCGGAGGAGACAAATTGTTGAATAAAGTCGTTATTTTTGTGTTTTACTTTACATACAAAAAGTAATCTCGTAGCTTCGTAAAATTACGGTTGAACCCCTGATGTCACATGGATTATTTTACCGATCTCCTTGCTCAGAATGCATCAGAAATATCTTAATCTGTGTTCCAAAGATGAACGGAGGTCTTACGGGTTTGGAACGACATGAGGGTGAGTAATTAATGAAAGAATTAAACTATCCCTTTAAGACTTCCTAAAACTCCTCATTCAAACACACCACCACATATCTACGTGACTGTGTGGGAAGATTTGTAAAAACCGCCCAAATGTTTACGCAAAGAAAGAAGGCGTAACTTTTATTCTCGCTGTAGTATTGTTGTCGTGCAGATGCTGTGTGTTTCCCTAATATGGTAGGGGTGTAACATTTCTGTCACATGCTTGAGGTATTCAGCCAATCACAATGCACTGGATAGCTGGCCAATCAGAGCACAGCCTGCTTTTCAAAACGATGATCTTAGGAAAAAACGTCGCGTTTCAGAAAGGCGGGCCAGGGAGGAGCAACAATAATGTACGGTATGTGGAAAATAATGCGTTTTTTTTTTACCTTAAACCGTGTGGACACATTGCATTGCACCAAATACACAAGATAATGTTACTTTTAGCATTTTCATATGACCCCTTTAAAAAATTTGATATTTAAACAAGTTTACAAAATAAATGATTACTAAATCTTCATTTTTGGGTGAGCTATCCCTGTAAGAACCAACTGTAACACAAAATATCTGTGATTTATATGATGCTTGCAAGAAATCTCAATTCATAAGAATAATAAATAAGTTCCCTATCGATACTTCACTTTTTCAGTAATTAAGTGTAACTGCATGGCCATTGGTTTGTGCAGTACACTTTAAAAATGAACCAATGGCTCGACAGAGGTGCTGCACGAATCTATGGCCACAAAGCCCGCCAGAATGGGCGGGGCCATCTGGCTATGTAAGCGGGCACTTCGCCATAGGATTCAGATTTCTTCTCCTTCAGCGCCTACGACGTTCTACACTGATCTCTGCTGACTGAAGAGTAGCGACCTCTCTGCTTGGCTGATTCGCCACCTTTCCCGCCGCCTTCAGCGCTGCACAGCAGTGGTCCAGCTTCCCCTGCCGAGCCTTATAAAGAGCAAATTTCTAACAGCAAATTTTCGTGCCGTTGTTTCAAATGACGCGCCATTATCGTGGTACGTGCAGGTCTCCCCTGCACGCTGATGACGGCCATCGTGAGTATGTTTCCTGCTTGAGGAAATCCCATGTGGAATCCACGCTCACAGAGACTGATTGTTCCCACTGTGAGGACATGAGTCTCGCCTCTCTGCGCTCGCGAATAGCTTTCTTTTCAGAAAGTGACTCCGCCCCTCTCGCCCTTCCATTTTCTTCCTCCCAGCAGCCTGTGAGGAAGAAACAGAGGGGCAGAGGATCGCAGCGCTCGGATGTCCTGCATGCCTCACTCTCTCCACACAGAGAGGCTACCCCCGTCCTCTTCACCCAGCCTGACCAGTGTCCCTCTGCCTGCACGAGCGATCTGGTCTCGTTCGGTGGGAGTGATGATGAGCTGCTGGATGATAGCATGTCATTAGCAGCCTCAGATGCAGAGGAGCTGTCGGGCTTGACTGCCACCCCCGCCCCAATGCCGTCGTCCGAGCCCAGCGACGTTAAGCCCGGGATGGATGCTGAATTACTCTGTGTCCTCTCAAAAGCCATTGAGGAGCTGGGATTGGAGTGGTCTCCACCCGAGGAGCCCTCCCACAGCCGTCTGGATGAGTGATTCCTGCCGGAGCACCATCAAGCCCCTCGTCAGTGATCCTCTCCTTTTTGCCCGGAGGTCCATGATGAGCTCACCAGGTTGTGGCATGCCCCTTACTCTGTATGTCTCCGTACTTCTGCTTCATCTGCCCTCATTTTGGTGGACGGCGCTGAAGATAAGGGGTACGAGAAGCTGCCTCAGCTGGACGAGTCAGTGGCCGCACATCTCTGCATCTCAGCGACGCTCAGGGAGCTGAGAACCGACAAGAGTTCCTTCCTTGATGCTCCGGTCTTCCCCACCGGTCTGTTCGGGCCAGCGGTCGAAGGCTTCTCTGAGCATTTCACGGAGGCACAAAGGTCATCCCAAGCCATGCGACACTTCCTGCCAAAACCCTCTAGCTCTGCAGCTGCCTCTACAGTAGTCACCCCAGGTCTGCGCAGACTCAGCAGCCCGCAAAGCCTGCCCCTACGGCTGCCGCTACCTCCCTGCCAGCCAAGCCTGAGCCTCGACAATGTTCCTGCTCGGCCAAACGCTACCCGTTTCCGAAGCACCAGGGACCCCGGCCCAAGATGGCGCTGGACCCTGCGCCTCAGGTGTCGTCCTGATCTACGGGACAGAAAGAGGAGGGGACCAAGTCTCGCTGCAGCCGGACCACCCCCCAAGCTGCCTCTCTTAAACTGCCAATCACCCCGTCCAGTTCCGGGTGCAGTCGGCGATGTGTTTGCTGCAAACTCTGGGCCCGTTCAAGCGCCCAAGCGGCGATCTGCTGTTATAGTGGGCAGATTAAAACACAAACATTTTCAAAATGAGAAAAGATTTCCTCTTCCATTTCTAACAAGTACCATGTCCCCTTGCAGCAACCAGGCACTCGAACCAATCCAACCCCTGACTTCCCAGGCTGAGGCATGGCAAACCATTCCCGGGAAAGTCAGAGTGGGTTCTGGGGATAATAAAGTGAGGCTATTCACTTCAATTCGCTCGAAAGTTCGTGCAGCACTGCTGCCGAGCCATTGGTTCGTTTTTAAAGTGTACTGCATTAACCAATGACCATGCAGTTACACTGCGTTATTGAAAAAGGCTTCGGTTCAGGAGAAAAAAGCACTGCGACTTAGCAGACGCAGTACACATTCCCGTATCTCGGGGAACTGAGGTTACATTTGTAACTGAGTTTGTTTACCAACAGGCAACAACCGTTACTTTTGCAATTCTGTTTGGTGCCACAACTGAAACAGAAATTATGCACTGCAGCTTTTAAAATTAGTTTTGGTGCTATTCTTGACCTTGATTGGTCATCTGCATTTTTACACTGGAAGCCAAATGAGAATGAAACAGTTACAACAGTTTGTCACTAAGCTTCAAAATGTCCACCTTTGCACTTTATTTATCACTAAAAAGCACATATTAGTACCTTTTGAAAGTAGTGCAATGGTGACAAGCTGCTGTACCCCTATTGTTCCTGAGTGTATATTATAAGTAATTCAATATCTTTCAAGCACATCCTTCTTAGCAACAGATTAACAAAGATATTTAAAGACGTAAAACAAAGGAAAACATATTTTCTCTTGCATAAAACGCTTTGATTTTGCTGTCCTCCCTCGTATATATTAGATGTACAGTGGTGCCGTTCAAAATTCTAGACGTTTGAATGACACGACATGATTCTATCAGAAGCTGTAATTTCCAAAACTGACAGTTTACCTCTTGCTTTCTCTCAGCTTAAAGCCACTGTACAGCTGCTGAGCCCAGCAATGCTCGCCTGTCACCAGCCTCTCATCCAATCCTCTCTGGATTCTGATGAATTTTGCATGGTCTATGCCTTGAAAAAAGCTATTAGAGAATTTGAAAGGGAGAGAGTGGAAGAGGGACAGAGAAAGAGCCAGCGCTCAAAAAGAGCTTTTGTGAGCCTTTTAATAACAGTGATATGTAAGATGTCACTGGAGATGGCTTCATTTCTTTAAAGGTTCTCGAGTCACCTCAATGGAAAAGTGCGCTGAAAAGCTCTTTGAGTGTGTGTTTTTGTGTGTGTACGTGTGTGTCGCACAGTGAGCGCCAGTGTTTTAGATGCATAGAGAAAAGCTTTGTCAGGTAACAAACTGATGTGAAATGGAAGAGGGACATGTTCTTGTGCTGCACAGTGATGCTGTTCAGGAACATTTACGACAATGTCAGACAAGAGTGTGGCTTTATAAATGTTTCAATTATGATCTTGGGCTGGTATTAGAGAATTGGAAAACTATGGAGTTTGTCAAATTTGTGTGATAACATCTACATTTACTGGGTTTATTTAATCAAACATATTTAATAATGGATAAATGTTTACACCAAGAAAAACATAGAAAAGTTGTAATAGAAATAACAACTTACAAATGCATATTAAAAATATTGAACAAAAATATAATAAAGTTTTCTGTCTATCTATCTATCTATCTATCTATCTATCTATCTAGAAAAATATATATTATTGCACAAGAATACAATATGAGTATATGAGTAATGAACACATACTGTAAATATGGATCTATCTATCTATCTATCTATCTATCTATCTATCTAGAAAAATATATATTATTGCACAAGAATACAATATGAGTATATGAGTAATGAACACATACTGTAAATATGGAAATATAAATTGTATTAATTGTTTATATTTACACATTTGCATATTTAAATACATTATTGCACATTATTCTTGTGCAAGAATACAATATGAGTATATGAGTAATGAACACATACTGTAAATATGGAAATATAAATTGTATTAATTGTTTATATTTACACATTTGCATATTTAAATACATTATTGCACATTATTCTTGTGCAAGAATACAATATGAGTATATGAGTAATGAACACATACTGTAAATATGGAAATATAAATTGTATTAATTGTTTATATTTACACATTTGCATATTTAAATACATTATTGCACATTATTCTTGTGCAAGAATACAATATGAGTATATGAGTAATGAACACATACTGTAAATATGGAAATATAAATTTTACATAAACATTACACAGGAATTACCAGCTTTTCAAACTTTGTTAAACTTTACCATGTATAGACCATTAGTAAGTATAGTAATATCTCTTATTAGTTACCCTATACCAGGGGTAGGCAAGTTCAGTCCTAGAGATCCGCAGTCCTGCAGAGTTCAGATCCAACCCTAATCAAACACACCTGAACAAGCTAATCAATGTCTTCAGGATTACTAAGGCTATGAGCAGGTGAGTTTTTTTTTCAGGGTTGGAGCTGAACTCTGCAGGACTGCGGCTCTCTAGGACCGGACTTGCCTACCCCTGCCCTATACTGACACTACCTGTTAGTGACCGTTATTACTCAAACTTGTTGGTAAGTACTACATATTTACCACGTGTATACCAAGTACAGTATGTGTCTTGTTTGTTACCACATAATACCACATTTTTTCCGTAGGTACTACACATTTACCATGAACATATCATTAGTATGTACAGTGATGTGTCTTATTAGTTACCATATACGGATACTGTAAGGATGTACCTGTTTGTACCCACTTCTCCATAAGTATTACATATTTACCATGTATATACACTCTAAAAAATGCTGGGTTGTTTCAACCCAATGTTGGGTCAAATATGGACTAACCCAACTGTTGGGTTAAAAAGCTAATTTAAAAATGTAACCAAAACGTAACACAACAGTCCATATTTGATCCAACATTGGGTTGAAACAACCCAGCATTTTTTAGAGTGTACATTAGTAAGTACAGTAAAGTATCTAATTAGTTACCATGTACGGGCACTACCTGTAAGTACCCACATTTGTCTGTATGTACAAACAAATGACCATGCATGTACGACTGTTAAGTACAGCCGTGTTTCTTATTTGTTACCATGTAAATACAATTCAGGTAAGTACATTGTGTTGCCACTCATTTGCCTGTAGGTACAAGATATGTGGCATGTATGTACCAGGGAAGTACAGGTACTGTAAAATAAACTGCTACCAAAAACTTAATTATGATTTAATTTATTTAATCAAAAATGTAAGAACTTTCGATATGGCCATGCTTTTTAAATAATACTATACAGTGATCTCTGTTAGTATGAGACTCTATAAATCTTTGAATTTCGAATCGTTTCACATGAACATGCTGGATTCTGTCAGGACTGAGGAGCACAACAGAGAATAGAACAACAAGAGCTGGATCTTCTCCCGCATAGTTCAGAAATATTGATCAGGCCTCAGTCAAGTAATTCTGTTGAGGTTAGCCAGAGTTCTTTACATGTGTATACAACATAATCCACAGTGATTTAATAGTAATACTCTTTTTCCCGGTTTCGCATTCTGACTACAGCAGAATTGGATAGTTTGAGGAAAACAAATGCTCCTGTGGTCACTTGTGCAAGCCACCTTCCCTTCAACCACACCGGGCTTGAATCCAGAGGGAGTCGCTCTGCTTTTCTCTTCCTAGACCACAGTTGTAATCTTATTTTACTGAACCCTCTGGACTCCGGTGTCTTGTTAAGTCCACAAGACTGAACAAGTCCATTCATTACATGGCGGCCATGATGAATGGCCCGGGCAGACAGTAAGGGAAAGCCAAGGTGTAAATGTTCAACCTCCCATAAATCACAGCGACGGGGCCAGTCTAGACCTTAACCTAAACACACTCAAGAATGATGATCCGCTCTATGTGTCAGTATCAGATGCGTGCCAAGCCAGAGTCAAGGGAAAGACCGCTGCAATGCAACTGTTTCCCCCTTCATTAAACGCAGCTGTTTTCAGTGGGAGAGAAGTTCATCTACAGGAGTCCTCGGAAACAATAGCAGTGGGATAAATGGTGGTGAAAGAGTTTGACTTTTGTTTCAAATGCTTCAAAACAAAGGTTCTATATGCCTGATTCAACAAAGAACCCGCTTCTTATTAAGAACCATTTTTCCATGTCTAGAGTTTTTGAGCTGGTGTTTCTCTGCTGAAAAGACCAGTATGGAAACTCATGCTAGACTAATGCCCGGTTCAGACTACATGATTTTAGCCAGATTTTGCTACGATTTGCTTGACGTAGGGTGTCGTGGGGATTCGCAAAAGACAATGGGCGTCGGGACGCAAGATTCCATCGTTTCAGCTCGTGTAGTGTGTCATAGTGGACGACAACCGATTCCGCGTCTGCGATGCTTCATGACATCACGACAGAAAGACTAGCATGTTTAATTTTTTTTCCGTCTGTCACATTGGTGACGTTGACCAATAGCAGCACAGAAGCTCTTTCATACACAGGTTTCAAACATGGCAAAACGAAAGAGAGATGATGGTACTGCTAGGTGGAATTATGAGATGGAGGAAAGGTTCGTGGAGCTATGGCAACAGTACTCCTGCCTGTATGATGTGTCATCGAGGGACTACCATGACAGAACAAAGAAAGAAAAATGCTGGCAAACTATAGCGGAAGCGCTTCAGCAATGTTTACACTCTTGTTTTCGGAAGTCAGTCGCTAGTTCCACCTTCTCGATGACATCACGTGCATCGTTAAAGACGGCATGTGATGAATGGTCGGGAAGCAAAGTGTAGTCTGACATGTTTCTTGTCCACGACACGACAAGATTTTAGGAGTCAAAATCATGAAATCTGACACAGTGACTACCGTGACCGACACAAATATCATGTAGTCTGAACCCGGCAATCTTTCCAACAGGGTTTGGAGATCAAATAAGTTATAGACCTTGGTGAGGGTAGTGCCAAATTTAATTTTTGACAGGAATGAAAACGAGGCTGTGAGGGATAGAAGTACAGTGTGTTCAATAGATCGTACTGTTGTTTAACAAGATATCAATTGTTCAGCTGACGAAATGACTTTCTGGGGGAAAAAAAATAATAAAATAAAAATTCAGTAGACAGAAACTCCATAAAACAGATTTGAAAATGAATTGTGAAAATTACATGATCTAGGACCTTTATACAGTCTGCACCACTGTACAGATTTTATGTCTAGCCTTCACAGCCTTGTTTACATCCATGTTAAATTCAATATGGCAACTAACCTGATTTAGGTCTACTGATCACTGAATTTATTTTCTGGTACCAGTTTTGTTTTGGTTCAGTATGGTTTTCAGACTTTACATTGGGAATCAAATGGTGACCCAACACTTTATAGGAACTGTTTATATGGGGAAAAGGACCAAAACAAATCTAACTTAAAAAGGTTTTAAACTGAACACAAACTGCATAGGCTCACCAACATTCAAAATCATTAACATGGCACAGATAGAACGAATTGGTTTTCTAAATGTCTCAATTGCAATAGTTTCAGCAGTCAATAACTTTGACAAAACTATGATTAATACAAGCCATGTTTACCATATCTGAAACTTAAACCTTTTTTTAAACTTAGGGTTGGGTCTAGATTGTGTTCCGTTTAAGGTTTCTGGGGGTGAACAGATGTCATTGCCCATAATTTGGCTTAAACTAATACATAAAGAGAGAATAGTTTTATTCTGCTTTTTTTCTTTCTCTTTCTTTTTTTAATTAATTATTTTTTAAAGCCTACTTTTCTTGTACAGAGCCTGTAAAGAGAACTTTGTAGAAGAAACCTGTATATATACACAGTATATCTGTCATGACAACTCTCGGAGGGATTGGATATGCAAAATATAAAAGTGCAAATATCATTTTAGGGGCTCCATAAGTTTGCTATGCACATAGTTCAGTTTGCATTTAGAATTATTTCCAGCTGAATGGGACAGATAATGACTCACCAGCTGAAAACCACCATTGAAAAAAAACACCACTGGAAATTCATTAGGTTTCACTGAAGGACAAATGATGTTCAAAGAGTGATAAAGAACAATGTTTCCCACATTTTTGGGGGGACACTAAATCGCTGTCGTTTCCATACGTCCAACTTCTCATTTCTCCTTTTCCTTCTTCCATTATATTTTCCCAAAACCCCTGACTCCTACTCTGTCTTCCACTTGCAACTTTTAAAATCCCATCAAGTTAACTTTATCAAACAGAAATGTGCTTTTGCAACGGCTGACAGATAAGCATCTAGTTCCTCCATTTTCTGTCTTGCTCGGCTTGATAACCGATCCAGTCAGGTCATGGAGCTGTTTCTAATGTCACATCTGTACTTTCCAGAGGCTGCAAATGTGTTCCAACATGGACCACGTCTCAACTCGAAATATACAGGAGATTTTTTACCCTGCTAATGAATAATGTAAAAGACCCTCTAATGCGCAAACCTAATGTTACCTGACTTTTTTCTCCAATATTTTTTTGTAAAAACACAAGTTTCATAAGCTCTCTCGCACTCCCTGTTCCCATTCCCTGTTCTATTTTTACCGTGCCGGTGGACTGTATTGACAGACTGTGCGGTGGCCTCTTAGAAGCGAGGAAAAGATTGTGTTGTCATTCCTCAGATGCATTTTTAATGCTACAAATTTCAGTCATAGTCCATAGCATGAAAGAAACACTTGCCTGGTTGCACAAGAACTGCTGGTGCGGTTGCAAAACCCTCAGACGTGTAATGAATTGTGCCTCTAAAGTGCCACTTAATAGTCTATATTTATAGCCTATACTCTTTGGCAAGCAAAGCATGTCAATTCCTCGCTTTGAAATGTTTTTTTTACAGTGGTTTGTTTGGGAAAAAATGCTTAAAAACTGGGTCTCAGTTTTAGAATTCATTTTTTATCACATTAGCAAAAAAATAAATACCCATCTGCCATGACCTCAGAATCAGTCAACACAAAGAAACAAGAGGGGAAAAAAATAAACTAGCACATTTATTGGGAATGGACTGTAATAATGGAAACTTATTACATTAATTCAGTTTCAGCTTGCCATTTTTAACAATGAGAGAAATAATGAGCGATTGTTGGTGTAACTGATGAGGTCAGCTTTATATCACTCAGATACACAATATCCTCACACTAAGCATCAACGCTGTAATTATTGTCTTCGCAGAAAAGATACGGAGCTATAAATTGTAACATTTCAATTGTTTAGCCACGTCAAATGCTCTCCTAACAGTTCTCATAAGATGGCATAAAAATATACAGATACAGTATATTGAAATAATTACATTTAGCCATTGTTTGCTTAGAAGGAGTCAACAGCTTTATTAAAATAATGTATTATGATTTTATCATTCCATTGATTAGCTGATAAATTTCAATTTGTTTGTGTGCTTTATTATCTTATGATATAATATCCTATTAGAACCATAGGTAAGAGGGTAGAAATTATTGGGCCTCTCCCAATGTACTTGTCCTACTGATATGATGATAATAATAATAGCTATTTTTATTTTACATAGTTTTACACACACACGCACACATGCACAAACGCACACACGTATATATTAACAGGTAAATAAAATATATATTAATTTCTAAAAGAACAAACAACCGTATATTTAATACATTTAAAAATAGACCTCCTTTTTAAAGCTTCACAGCTCATACTATTAATCAATACTGTCAGACATTTATGAAATCAGCCAATATCAAAGTCAGCTTTCATCCTGAAGGTCCACTTTCAATATTTCGTGGTACATAAACTTTTATTCTTGCACTTCTGTCGCCAGATTCGTCCTCATTTACTCCAGACTCAAGTGAGCTGACACTGTTACTGATATAAACCAACGAGAATAGGGTTTAATTGTTTCCACATGTGAGATGTCCTGAAAACTGACCCTCAGTTAACTGGATTTGTGTGAAGTGAAGCAGAATTAAAAATGGCAGAGTGTGAGACAAACGGTTACTATGATCAGATGGTCTGTCAGAAATAGAAACCTCATGTTTGCAGTGTTGCCATCCAATTCATGAAGAAACAGAAGGTCAACCATCAGCAAGAGGAACCTTCTCCTGTCTGAGTACACAGCTCTTTTTGTGATTAGATGATGAAAGACATTCATGCACTAGTGCAAAACAGGCTATTTAAACATGTTATGCCATTCAGACACTATAAATGTGTCCTTTATTATTAACAGACATGCAGTCTGAGGCAACTTTTTGTGTTGAATCCTAAGTAGTGAAATGTTTACCATTAACTATTTAACATTCATCTCAACAAAGTTGCACTATACCATTATCCAAGTTCCTTTTTTTAGACAAATTAAAACTCTTGCATGGAACAGCATCCATTCAGTATTACTTGACAATGAAGGATACATGCATTATTTACAACTTTACCTTTAAAACTCTTTGTCGGGAGACATTATTGAGTCGTTTTTACCGTTTACAAAGCTCTCTGTCCTTCAGGACTCATTCAGTCAGTCAATCACGGGTTGTCTGCCACATTCACCTCTGTTTACCAGGTTTTGTCAGGTTTTCGATATATAGACCTTCACTGCCTTCCCAGCCATTTTAAAATGCTATCATATCTGTCAACAAAACATTATGAGGAGGTCACAACCTCAATCTCCACAGCGGCCCATAGGCCCTTTGGTTGCACTGTTACCCAGTTGAAACAGGAAATTGTTACCCACCTCCCCTGTAATTCAATAAGTTACAACAGCATAGTGTGTTTGTGTGTGTGTGTGTGTGTGTTTGAGGGTGAATGGGAATAAGATATTTGGAAAGATATATGAAATATATATAAAATTCACAAAGTAAATTTGGTTTCATCTTCCATGAATTTGTAAAGCAGTCGATACATGCTGTTGTCATGGTGTTTGGTGGATCAACTTGTCTTCTGTTCGTGCAAACATCTCTATCCTCTCTCTCTAGATACACTTTTCCTCGTAGGCATTTAGAAGCAAGTACCAGGAACACATAACCTTGTTCTGAGCATTTTAGATTTTTTATAAAGAGTTTTTGTTGCATCCCAGTCACGAAGGTCTTGCTCGGTGAGGCCCTAAGACACTAAGCATTAAGAATTATTCCCTCTACCCATAAAAGGGTAATGCAGTGCACTTATTTTATGTTTTTCAACCAATAAACCAACCATTAAGACCTGAAAAAAAAACACATGAATTTAATCTTTCACTGACTTAAGCACAAATCTAATGGTCTATACCCTCCTGCTGTTTACCTTCAGTGTGGTCAGTGGCATTGCAAATGTGCCAAGGACATGGTACGATAGTTTCTAGGAAGATATATGTATAGCCATGTGTGGTTATGATTCAGAAGCATGACCGGGATTAACCTATTGTTTATCCTCTTGTGAGGTAAAGAAAAACAACTTTATTTGATCAGACAGTCGCTAAATATTACCTGTGAGACACAAAGACAGAACTGAGCTCTTTGAAGGAATCCCAAATGCTATTGAATTCAATTGCATGCTTAGAAATGCTGTTCAATTAGACTGCATTTGACTTGTTCTTACTTGGTTGTTTTTGTGTATAATTATTCATTTTCAAATTCAATTTATTGTAAACCATCAAACAACAAAGAACAAATTCAATTAAAAGTATTCAAACATGTCTAGACATTCCCCTCATTTGCCAGAGAAAACATTACAAAATGGTTGGAATTTGTGTGTGGGTTTGTTTATTTTATATTATTGTAACTGTAATATTAATTCACCTGTAATAGCCTCCCACTAATCATCATTTATAGAGCTCTGCACACCTGTGTTTGCTTTAACACACAGACTCTATTCCAAAACCTAGCGATCTTCCAACCTAGTCAGTATTTGTAGGCAGAACTGGTGCACTCCCAACATAATGGCTGTTCGAAACAACAGGTGTCATTATTATGCGGCCTTCTGAGACAACTTTTTTTAGCCAAATTCTATGCAGCATGTCACTGTATCCTTCAAGAATACAGTAATCCCAGAATGCACTCTGAGCTCCAATATGCCATGCATCGAATATACATTCAATACTGAAAAGTATTCTATTAAGCACAAGGTTTTGTGTAGTTCTGTTATCATTACAATATCATCTGTTTAGCTCAGCGATATACTAACACAATGAGAGCGAAATATTTCATAAAGTGTTCAAGTTGGACACGAGAATCCGCGGCATTGATCAACTTAAAGCTGCTTGGTTTGCAGGTGTTTGAAAGTTTGTGTATGAGCTGTGCTTTGTACATTGCTACAGTATTGACAACAGACAATGACCCTTTTTTTTTGCTTGTAAAACAGAAAAGTTGATATAATATAACACAATCGGAAAATGTTAGTTTTGATGCACTGCTCATAGTGTTATGCAGTGATCATATTTACCATATTTTCATTTACAAAATCAAGCCTTTTCAATTCATGCAATCTGAAATTTAATGTGAGTGAAAGATTTAACAATGTGCTCAAGTTGGATTGGCCGACAGAAAAATGCTTGGTTTGAAAGTGACTTCTGTGTAAGACTTCGGTTTTGTACATCGCTGCACTATTGATAGTGGACCTTTTTTGCTCGCAAAATTTCACCAATGTGGTCAGACCTTCAGATAGTATCTGCCTACGTAGACAGCACAGCACACTAGGTTTTGAAACAGAGCCATTCTGAAGAGCCTCACTGTCCAGAGAACCTGCATGACAAAGCATCACCATTCAGCTCATACAGTGTGTCCTTGCGCTATGCAGCCTCTAGCCAGTGACCTTGTGTTTGTGAGCATGTGTGCGTATGTGTGAAAGCATCTATGTAAATGCAGGCACATCAGAGAGTGAGACAGAGAGGAGGAGGAGGAGTGGAGAAGAAGGACAAAAAAAAGACAGCAGTATCGATTCCCCTCCTGATTTTTAAATAACCTCTGTTTACTGGCCAGTTGGCACTTTCAGTGACAGTACAATTTATGACAACCTAGAAAAACAAAGTAAAGGGCACCTGTGGAAAGACTCATCGTATCTTTCCATATCTCTCTGTGACAGAAAGCAGGGGTCATGTATACAGGACCCCACAGAGGACAGGAAGATACAACTCAAGGTCAAAGACACCAGACATATTTTATACTGTGTATTAGCTTCAAAAAGAGATTTAAATGGTCACACCATAAAATATAAGCATTTGAGGCATTTAAGATTACACGCTGCTAATGAAAAAAACATCTGTTCTTGTGGCAATGCTGATAAGATATGTGGCATGAACTGAGACATATAAAGGGTTTTTCAGTCAAAGTGCCCCAGTACTTTGTTAATGAAGTACACTCAATCTGAGATGAGTGAAATGACGTTACAAGAGATCACGTTCTGATTGTGTTTTTTGAAGAATTCTCTTATGCTCACCAAGGCTTTATTATATGACCAAATAATAAATAAATAAACTATTTAAAAATGCAATTTATTTGTGATGCAAAGCTGAATTTTCAGCATTCCAGTCTTCAGTGTCACATGATCCTTCAGAAATCATTGTAATATGAAAACAGTTGTGCTGCCTAATATTTTTGTATTTGTTTTCATTATTCTTTGATTAATAGAAACGTCAAAAGAGTAGCATTCATTAGATTTATAGTGATATCCTGTCACTTATATTCACTTTAATGCTGAATAAAAGCAATAAATATACAAATAAATAAATAAAATCCTATCGATTCCAACGGTAGTGTATTGTTTATGCACATTTGGGGATGTAAATAACATTTCCAAAAATGTATATACTCTCCTGAGGTGGACACATTTTTAATGTGGCAAGAAGATGTGCATAAACTACATTAGAAAAGCATTTACTGAATTAATTCATGTATGCGCCAAAATGCAACGAAAACATTGAATTATTCAGAAATTGTTTTTGCAATGTTCTGGTTTATGTAAATGTCTTTGATGGGTCGGTGGGGACAGGTGGAGGTATTCTGCATGCATTCAGGAGATGCAAATTACATATGATATCAGTGTCAAGCAAAATTCGATGAAAAGAAATAAAACCGCAACATGGGGGCTCAAATGAAGGAGACAGAGGGAAAAAAGAGGCGGTTGGGTTCACATTTCAGTGCCGAACAGATGTATTTCCCATTGCTTAGCTTGCCACATTCACAGAGCAACTGATCAATCAGAGAGCGAGAGAGAGAAAGAGAGCGACTCATAAAGAGAGAGAAGAGTTCTCTGATGTGCCGAGAAGCCACGTTTTGATGGGTCGGTGGGGACAGGTGCAGGTATTCTGCATGCATTCAGGAGATGCAAATTACATATGATATCAGTGTCAAGCAAAATTCGATGAAAAGAAATAAAACCGCAACATGGGGGCTCAAATGAAGGAGACAGAGGGAAAAAAAGAGGCGGTTGGGTTCACATTTCAGTGCCGAACAGATGTATTTCCCATTGCTTAGCTTGCCACATTCACAGAGCAACTGATCAATCAGAGAGCGAGAGAGAGAAAGAGAGCGACTCATAAAGAGAGAGAAGAGTTCTCTGATGTGCCGAGAAGCCACTGGATAAGGAGTTAATTATCTGACTGTCCAAACCACTCTAGTACCTCTGGCCACTGATGCCTCTTCCTGTCCGTTCTTTCACAGAGTTGCTTTCCACAGTGAGCCAACTCCAAAGAATACAAATAATAGTAACCAATTATTATAAGCAAAGAGCAACAGTGCGCAGAGAGCAACAGAAAAGTTCAATTAAATGTTTATACTGTAACAAGTTTTAAATATGATATTACTACAGATTCAGTCTACTTTCTAAAGAATAATTAGGGATTCATTACAATTATTTTATTCTGTCTAATATATATATATATATATATATATATATATATACAGTATAGACAATATTTTTATTTGGAATAACTTCTGTTCTTTTTAACTTTTTTATTCATTGAATAATCCTGAATAAGAGCGTATCACATGTTCCAAAAAAAAAAAAAAACCTTCCAAAAAACATCAGCACAAACGTTTCCAACATTTCTAATCCCAAACTTTTGAACGGAGGTGTAGAATATTTGAAATTGTGCGATTCATCGAAGAGTTTGATATAACTTTGTAACTCAATAAAGCGTTTGTTATAAAACTCTTTATTGAACATCCTTTGAAATGCCCACGGAGAAAATGAATGGGACAAAAACGGGAAGCAAGGCCGCTGAAATGCAGGTGATCACTGTATCACTCTATTGCCACTGATTAATTAACTCCCAGGAGTGTCTGTATCAACCTACTCACAGCTCTGGCCCATGTGGAGAGCGGCCTCATACTCAACCGTCCTTGGTTGAATTCCAAGATCTGAGACACCATTCAGACAGTTCAGAGAGCACATGTGGACTCATAATACCAGAGCGGCTCTTTGAGGTCTTTTGTTAGGAGTTATGAAGTATATTTGCGGCTGTGAAAGAGACTGCTGACAGGAAAAGTGTTAACAATCTTTTCTATTGATTAGTTTGGACTACGTTACAAAACAGTTTTTCAAAGAAATCATGCCGCTTCTAAATTTAGATGTATAAAACGTTATTATATAGAACATCAATTGTAATTCACAAATAAAAGCAACACTTAGTTGAATGAAGTACCGATCTCCATGGAAACTAATGTGGGAGAGAGTTGGCGAAAGCTTTCCCCGGTGCAGTCTGGACTCGTAGCAACAGGCAGGCCTTAAACGACTCATTTACAGTAGGGCACATTCACAGTAATGTCGTTTTAAAGAGGAACCGCTGCGCAGCGCTAGAAGCTAATGAGGCGTCGTCTGTACACATTTACTCAGAACCCTCCTCCTCAAAATACCCAGGAGCTTTTTCCCCTAGTTCCTGCTTGCTGCAAATTAAATTGAGCTTCATTTGGCTGCACCAAATTTTACTTTCTTTTAGACATGCTCAATATTTTAAAGCATTAGTTTATCCAAAAAACCCAAAAAGTTCATCCCTCATGTTGTTACGAACCTGGATGACTTATTTTCTCCCATGGAACATGTGTACCGCCGCTCCCTATACGCAGAGTACGCAGTTCGCGTAGGGCACTAACTCCCAGGGGGGCACCATCCTAGTTGCTCAAAAAAAAATTGTTCTATATTAATATTAAAATTAACATACATATACATAAATAAAAATATATACATGAAGATATATATCATTATTAAAAAAATGCATTTTACGGTGGACGCAGTAGACAGGCTAAGCACACATGACACACCATTCCTGCATTCCTGCAAACCTTATGTTTGCGGCTGAATGCAAATGATCATAATTGATGGATAACTATACCCGTGAAAAGACATCAGCAATCCGGCGCCAAGAAATTTTTTTTTAAAAAGAGGCTTGTGCATCACTTTTTATGTACATTCATAATCCTGTGAAACGTTTTTTGTCTGTTGACGTTAATAACGTGTTTTAATGTCAGTAAAAATTTAACCACCAACAACGCATGCTAATATTCTTTCTGAGTTTCCATGTTCCCTTACGAAAATTAGCCATGGTTTTATACGAATAAAACCAAAAATCATGGTTCCCCTTCAGGAACTCAAGCTGCGTCGGAGAATGTAGCGTCTCGTTCCCTTCGGGGAACCATGGTTACATACGTAACCTGGAGACGTTCTTGTAGCTATGGTAACCACAAATTAACCATGGTTCTGTTACTTCAAATAATAGTTTACAAAGAAGTATTAGGATAATATTTTTTGTGGTTATAAAAACAGACCTAAGCCAACAACAGCCTTTGAAAATGCTTAAAATGCATTATATAAAAACAATGAGGCAATAATGATTGGCTAATTAATAATTATACGGTTTCATTAAAAACACTGTTATAATACATAATGTAATGCAAAATAAACAATTTATGTAGCCTTCATTGCCTATTTTGTAAAGGGCGCCAAAAGGCCTGGTAATTACTGCTGTTACACTTACAGGACGATCAAATCATATTTAATTTTGACCAAACATTTAGGCTAATTCAAATATCCACTTAATCTTTAAGTTTTGGCCACCTTTTTGCGATAGAAATGCTACAGCCTCTATAATTTCTTCAACAAAAACATGTGGACATCACCACCTTTACAAAAATTAACCATGGTTTTATCGTGGTAAAACTGCTTAATTTTCTTTTGCGTGATTTCTGAAAGTTTGAGACAACAAAATCAACTGTATTAATAAAATCGTATCGTCTTATGGTTGTGGAATGATGTGGGGGCAACTCTGAATCAATTTTCATTTTGGGGTGAACCCTAAAAAAATTAAATTAAATTAAATTAGATTTTATTTAATTTTATTACATTAAATTAAATTACATTTTATTTTATTTTAAAATACATTTAAATTAAATTAAATTAAATTAAAGATTATTACTTAAAATAACAGCCAGAGGTATCTGGGGACTGTCCATCTCTTCTCTTGGCTTTGTTCTCCTCTACCTTCTTTAATTGGACAGCTGCTATGCATCCCACGCTGCATTTCGCATACATACCTGTTTGACTCATCTACACTCGAGGCTTGTTTAAGATGACGAATACGGGCAGTATTTATTGGTCTCGGAGGAGAGAAAATAAAGGTCAGGCAAGACAGAGGTATTTTAATTGCTGTGTCAGGACTGAAAGTCAGTAGACAGTACAGCAGAGGGCAAGATGTTGTGATGTACTCTTTCTTTCTTGTTCTTGTCCTCTCTCTCGCTTGCTCTCGATCTCCCACCCTCCCGTTTGTGCCCCTGGATGATTTGATATCTTGTCAAGGTCCCCTCTCTTCATTACGCCAGTGTTGCATTTCTTCAGGAGAGACTCGGCTCAGCTCTAAAAGTCAATAGCACAAACCTGCTGCCATACTGTCCTTGCACAGAAGAGAGTGAAGCCTCTTCTCAGTAGATCAATTGGAGGAGAATCAAAGCTGTCTTCAAAGTTTTCTTTTCCTTGACTGTGAAATTCCACGTGGCTCCAACAACGTTCCATCATTTCATGGTGAATCTATGTCCAAACAAGGACAAATACACCCCAAAGGAGGCTAACATTGAAATGTGATCGCCAACGACATGTACTTGAGACATCAGTCAGCTTCGTCTTTCTCTTCAAAGATTGTGTGACCCTACTCTTGACCTCTTTAAAGTCAAGGCCACCCACACAGGCAGGAAAAGACTGCATGCACCTCTAATAAAGCGACCGATCATAGCTCATGTCATCATGTGACCTTGAGGGAGCGAAAACCATGATTCCTGACTAAATGTACAATCAAGTGAAACATTATGAAGATTCATTCACTGCATATATGTCTCACAACGCCAGGAAGTTTTTTTTTATGTTCTATAAAATAGTTTTATACGCGGTCATTGGCGTTCGCGATCGTCTGATGTGTAAACGTATCAAGTAAGCTGTAAATAAGTGATGCATCGACAGACATATACGCGCGTCCTTTCTTATCAGTGATGCAATTTATTTATCAGCTATGCATCTTCTGATAATTGCTAACAACTGTTTCAATTTTCGTTTAGGACTGTGGCTGCATCACTCGCATAATTGCACAAGAAAGGCACACGTGTCGTTTATTCGTAGTAAAACCATGGCTAATTTTCGTAAGGGAACATGGAAACTCAGAAAGAATATTAGCATGCGTTGTTGGTGGTTAAATTTTTACCGACATTAAAACACGTTATTAACGTCAACAGACAAAAAAATGTTTCACATGATTATGAATGTACCTAAAAAGTGATGCACAAGCTTCTTTTTAAAAGAATAGTTTCTCGGCGCCGGATTGCTGATGTCTTTTCACGGGTATAGTTGTCCATTAGTTATGATCATTTGCATTCAGCCGCAAACATAAGGTGCGAGCGGTGGCGGATGCAGGAATGGCGCGTCACGTGTGCTTAGCCTGTCTACTGCGTTCACCGTAAAATGCATTTTTTTAATAATGATAAAAATGTGTATATATTTTTATTTATCTATATGTATGTTAATTTTAATATTCATATAGAACAATTGTTTTTTTTTTTTGAGCAACTAGGATGGTGGTGGGAGTTCAGTTTTGAGTTAGCTGGAAAATCATACTGAGTAAGTGCACAGTATAGTAATTGTACTCTTATTATGCCTAGACTATAAGGTAATATTATTTGTGGTTGATAGTGTTAAAATGTAGTTTCTTTGTTATTGGCATTCTGTTTTCTCATGAAGTATGCTAAGGTACTGTGGGAAAAAATGCTTACAATTGTTTATCAAATTATTTTAGGACCGAATACACCACTCTTGCCTTCACCTGCATCTCTCACAGTAAGGGGGCACTCGTTCAGTTTTCACCTCCATTCAGAATCTTAGAGTAAGTGTGCATTCACTATTTTACAGATGTTACTTTCATTTGGTTTATTTGCTGTATGGTAAACTATGTTTGCTATGTGGTAATTGTGTTCTTTGTTGTGATAAATTAGTACTAGTATCAGTGAACATCATCATAATGTTAATAATGTAGTTTGTGTAAACCGCATGCTTGCTTTTTTATTTCAGATGTGAGAATAACAGTGTAAAAGAACCTGTTGCAAAGAGAGCCAAAGCAAAGCAGCCCACTTGGTCATGGAAAAAGAGATTCCTGCATGCACAAGAACCTGGACCACAGCTAAGACCATGTGATGCACACACTCCCATGAGTTATTTTATGTGATAGTTATATGTATTCTAAATAAACTACAAACAAAAAATATATATTCAAATGTTTGTAAGCAACTGAAAAAAGCACAAATGTCAGGGCATGTCAAAACTTTTCCAGGCCCCAAAACACCCTCGGACACCAGAGGGTTAAAGTGGAATTTACAGGTGTGCTTATTATTGTTTAGTATTTAGTAAAAAGTGGAATTTACAGGTGTGCTTATTATTGTTTATTATTTAGTAAAAAGTGGAATTTACAGGTGTGCTTATTATTGTTTATTATTTAGTAAAAAGTGGAATTTACAGGTGTGCTTATTATTGTTTATCATTTAGTAATGTAATAAAAGATGCTGCAATAATAGAATTGCACTACACAAATATACATACTGTTCAAAAGTTTGGGGTAATATTGTAGGATTAATAATATTAGTACTGGTGTGAAATAATGTGTAATGTGAAGTATTATTACAGTTTTGTACTTTTTTCTGTTTTCTATTTTAATACGTTTCATATTTTAATATGCTGATTTGATGCCCTTTATGAAACCTTGCTTATTATATTTCTTATTGATTTTGTGGTAAAAAAACATATTTTTTTCAGTATTCTTTGATAGATAAAAATACAAATACAAATAAATAAACAAACAAACAAACAAATAAATCAATAAATAAATAAAAACTGCATTTGTTTGAAATGGAAATATTTTCTAGCATTAGAAAATGTTTTTACTGTCACTTTATGATTCAATTAATACACTCTTTTTCAATAAAATTATTAATTAAATAAATCTTACTAGCCACATTTTTGTACAGTACACAGTATGAAACTTTTTTTTCTAAAAATCAACAAAAAATATTGGAGTATTATTTACAAGAAAATAGTATTTCAGTCTGTCTATATTAAATTCAATGTTTAATTCAATGTGCTACCTGCCAATTATTTGTGGAATTTGCAAAAAATAAAAAGTATCGTATATTTGGAGGAAAAATACTTTGCCTATATATTATTATTAATATACTAATAATAATACAATCTGTTTCACTATTAAATGCATCATTTTTGAAGGATTGTGAATGGCATTTCATATTTTTATGAAAGTTTATTTGATACTGTGTCTCAAACCAAACTCTTGCTATCTTTTAAAATTCAAAAGCATAAACCTTGCAATCTGCAATGACTAGTTCTTCTTCGGAAACACTCACTGTAGGAGCCTGGGAACTTCAATTCGTCCTCCCAACAACTGATTAAAAACTTATATGCCATCCAATCAGGTTTGAACTGACAATTTCAGCCATTTTTTGTGCACAATATGCATAAGAGAGTCGGTGAACAATCTGTGACTATTTTAACCCCAGCTTAGTCTTTTTGAAAGAACAGAATCAATTCTTCTCTCACAAAGATGTTTTGTGTAATTGGATTGATGCTAATGATTGTATTAACAGCCTTATTGTGAAATTGCAGAAAGACAGTCACTAAATAAGCAATGGAGCTGTGTTAGGCTATAATCCATCAATGTTACTTCATTAGGAGTGAGTGAACGGTCCTTTATGAAATTTCATTGAAATGCTGGTAATTCAAAGTGCGTAATTTCAAGACTGGAACACAAGCGCTTGGCAGCTGCTTCAATATACTTTGAATATGAATATCTAAACTTAATGGCTGATATACAGTGGTGTAATGTAACAAAGTAATACTTCGTTACAGTACTTAAGTATTTTTTTGGGAGTATCTGTAGTTTTTAAATTTCAGCCGACTTTTACTTTTACTCCACTACATTTCCTAATTAAAATGTATACTTTTACTCCGATACATTTCCCCGATGTATATTCGTTACTTACTACAAAATAGTCAGAAG
>NW_015505222.1:2841604-2843896 GCF_001515645.1 Sinocyclocheilus grahami
TATTTAGTAAAAAGTGGAATTTACAGGTGTGCTTATTATTGTTTATCATTTAGTAATGTAATAAAAGATGCTGCAATAATAGAATTGCACTACACAAATATACATACTGTTCAAAAGTTTGGGGTAATATTGTAGGATTAATAATATTAGTACTGGTGTGAAATAATGTGTAATGTGAAGTATTATTACAGTTTTGTACTTTTTTCTGTTTTCTATTTTAATACGTTTCATATTTTAATATGCTGATTTGATGCCCTTTATGAAACCTTGCTTATTATATTTCTTATTGATTTTGTGGTAAAAAAACATATTTTTTTCAGTATTCTTTGATAGATAAAAATACAAATACAAATAAATAAACAAACAAACAAACAAATAAATCAATAAATAAATAAAAACTGCATTTGTTTGAAATGGAAATATTTTCTAGCATTAGAAAATGTTTTTACTGTCACTTTATGATTCAATTAATACACTCTTTTTCAATAAAATTATTAATTAAATAAATCTTACTAGCCACATTTTTGTACAGTACACAGTATGAAACTTTTTTTTCTAAAAATCAACAAAAAATATTGGAGTATTATTTACAAGAAAATAGTATTTCAGTCTGTCTATATTAAATTCAATGTTTAATTCAATGTGCTACCTGCCAATTATTTGTGGAATTTGCAAAAAATAAAAAGTATCGTATATTTGGAGGAAAAATACTTTGCCTATATATTATTATTAATATACTAATAATAATACAATCTGTTTCACTATTAAATGCATCATTTTTGAAGGATTGTGAATGGCATTTCATATTTTTATGAAAGTTTATTTGATACTGTGTCTCAAACCAAACTCTTGCTATCTTTTAAAATTCAAAAGCATAAACCTTGCAATCTGCAATGACTAGTTCTTCTTCGGAAACACTCACTGTAGGAGCCTGGGAACTTCATTCGTCCTCCCAACAACTGATTAAAAACTTATATGCCATCCAATCAGGTTTGAACTGACAATTTCAGCCATTTTTTGTGCACAATATGCATAAGAGAGTCGGTGAACAATCTGTGACTATTTTAACCCCAGCTTAGTCTTTTTGAAAGAACAGAATCAATTCTTCTCTCACAAAGATGTTTTGTGTAATTGGATTGATGCTAATGATTGTATTAACAGCCTTATTGTGAAATTGCAGAAAGACAGTCACTAAATAAGCAATGGAGCTGTGTTAGGCTATAATCCATCAATGCTACTTCATTAGGAGTGAGTGAACGGTCCTTTATGAAATTTCATTGAAATGCTGGTAATTCAAAGTGCGTAATTTCAAGACTGGAACACAAGCGCTTGGCAGCTGCTTCAATATACTTTGAATATGAATATCTAAACTTAATGGCTGATATACAGTGGTGTAATGTAACAAAGTAATACTTCGTTACAGTACTTAAGTATTTTTTTGGGAGTATCTGTAGTTTTTAAATTTCAGCCGACTTTTACTTTTACTCCACTACATTTCCTAATTAAAATGTATAGGCTGTATCACCAAATCACACACAGAGTGCACGCACGTTGATTTATTAGCCTACTAAAACTCAAAATTCCAGGCATTCTAAATTATGGAGAGCAAAAATGCTTCTGTATGCTTTTTATGTGTATATAATTTAAAATAGTTAATTTAATCTATATCACACAAAGAGTACCGCTTTTCTGCAGATATCAGCATAACACATTTAATAATCATTTTTTACAAGTTCAGCAAAGCAATAAGTGACTTACATTTTATAGGTAATATTGCTTGATTTTGCTCAATTTTGCCAACGAAAATAGTTCCAAACAAAGATCAGAGCACGGTTTTGCGTCTCTGAGCAATGGACGGTGTTTGCTTATTGAATGAATCAGCTTTTTGAATGAATCGGTTGAATAAATGATTCAGTGATTCACTCATTAACACTGTCAAATGCTTTGTTTCTGAATGAATCAGCTTTTTGAGCGAATCGGTTGAATCTCAATGACTCACTCATTAATAGTCACTTGCTGCCACCTACTGGCGGTTTTAATTTCACATTGACTATTTTTTTTTAAGTTTTAAATTATTTCAAATATCAGTATTCAACATTTTATGTTAAAAACAAAACATTAGGCCTATTTATGCATCTGTAACTGCAGGTTAAATGCATCCATGTCCCCTCTGAGATACATTAAACTGTAGGCTAAATGCTATTTCAGATGCAGATTCCAGAAATGATTTCTTATGTTGGAATGAAAGACACTAAGTGCCGGATGAAGTGCTTCTTATTCTTACCCAAAAAT
>NW_015505222.1:2844374-2850367 GCF_001515645.1 Sinocyclocheilus grahami
CAGACAGACAGACAGACAGACAGACAGACAGACAGACAGACAGACAGACAGACAGACAGACAGACAGACAGACAGACAGACAGATAGATAGATAGATAGATAGATAGATAGATAGATAGATAGATAGATAGATAGATGATAGATATGCTTCTTTTCCATTTTGCATTTACTTGTACTTTTACAATAAATATCACATAGTTTAAGATTTTACTCAAGTAATATTCTAAACGGTGACTTCAACTTCTACCAAAGTCATTTTCTTTTAAGATATCTATACTTTTACTTAAGTATGGCTTTCAGGTACTTTATATACCACTGCTGATATATTACACTGCATAAAAGTCTTCCGAGCGAGTTTCTCTCCCCGTAGCTTTATAGGTGAATGATAATTCATCTGTTCTGGCAGGTACAGTGGTGGCATCCTCAGGGAACCCAAAATAGATGCCAGATAAAGAATTACTGTTCGATGCATATCTCCCTAATTGGTGTCTAATTTGGCGTGGTGGTGTCAGGTTTCCAGAAGGACAGAATGCCACTTAGGAGGAGGTAAATTTGAGAAAGCAGATGGTCCTCTCCAGAGGCCTGACAGCACTCACAAGCTGGGCATGCCATGTGTTTCTATGAGTGTGTGTATGACTGCTCTGCCGCTTTCTCTCAACCTGACCTTGGAGGTGATCCTTTTCGCTTCCTAGAAATGCCACAGTGTTCATCTCAATGTATTTATGAAAGATCTTTTCAATGCATTCACCCTATAGAATCAAGAACTGCCTTTTATTCGAAACCGGATCTATTTAAAAAAAATAAAAAGCCATGAACATCTTTCAGTTTTGTTATGGTTTTTGAAGGTATGGGGGAAAATATGTTATAAGTGGGTTTGTATTTAGTCTGAATAGAACGAGGGGGGGGGGGGGCACAAACAGTGATTTTACAACATCTTTCTACTGCATTGTGCTGTCAAGTTGCATGCAACAACAAACATACAGCGCAAAAGTATAGTCTGATTCATGAATAAATGATTCCTATGAGCTGGTTCTTTATAATACATTTCGTGAAACAACTGACAAGTCAGTCTTAGGGCCAGTTTTACTAACAGCTTCCGCCAGCTCAAACCGTCTTTTGACGTTAAAATAGTACTATCAGGTTTTATTAAAGACGCCCAGTGAAGTAGTGTGGTGTTTGTGTGTGGTGGGTTGGGGGGTTGGGGTTGGGGGGGAGGGGAGGGGGGGGGGGGGGTGCACAAACAGTGATTTTACAACATCTTTCTACTGCATTGTGCTGTCAAGTTGCATGCAACAACAAACATACAGCGCAAAAGTATAGTCTGATTCATGAATAAATGATTCCTATGAGCTGGTTCTTTATAATACATTTCGTGAAACAACTGACAAGTCAGTCTTAGGGCCAGTTTTACTAACAGCTTCCGCCAGCTCAAACCGTCTTTTGACGTTAAAATAGTACTATCAGGTTTTATTAAAGACGCCCAGTGAAGAATTAGCGCTGAAAAGGCATGGACACAGTTATTTTTGTGCCTGACCTTATTGAATATGCATTTCTAGGAGTTTCCCTTTCAGATTCAAAATTTATGGGAGGAGAGTATTCAAATGAATCACACAATGCATTTTACTAATGTTTGGGAACGCTTGTGAAATTACTGGTATTTGCGCCATTATTTAACACCACAAAACAGCATGTCTTAAACTATTTTGCGCTTGAATTGGCTGTTGCTAGGTGGAGGCACCACAGAGATGAGAGAGTGCGTGAATGCAAGAAGAACACGAAAATATAGTTTGCCAAGCCATGTTATTTTTAATTTGCTTCAGGAAATAAAAGACGACTTGGAATCGACAACTAGGAGTCACGCAATACCAGGTCTATCAAAACTTCTTGCAACTTCGAGCATTATTTGGCCTCCAGTTCTTTTCAACGTACTATGGCTTCTTTATTTCTTTATTCTTTATTTGCGACTGCTCTAATTTGCGCTGCGCTTGGTATACTGCGTTGGTTGATATGTACATGTGATCTTCAGTCTGTGTTCTGTAATTTGCGCATTGTTAGTAAATCACCTGCAGATATTTCCACACCCATCGGCACTCTTTTAGAATTGCACTCTCGCGCTAATTTGCCCTGTTTAGTAAAACAGGCCCTTAAACTTTTTGGATCATTCTAATGACTGAATTAAAAGGTAAAAATGGTTTATATATTCCTTTATACACACCAAGGCTAAATTAATTTGATCAAAAGTGAAAAACCTTAATACTGTAAAATACAATAATTTAAAATAACTTTTTTCTATTTGAACTTAATTCTTAATTTATTCCTGTGATGCAAAGCTGAATTTTCAGCATCTGCAGTGTCTCATGATCCTTCAGAAATCTTTATATGTTGGAAATATGATAACAGACAAGACACTTTTTTTTCCTCATACACAGAAATAAATATAAAGCTCCAGACATGTTTAGAGTTACGATGCTCTGATTATCTATTAGAACACACCGAAGGCAAGGTGTTATTTCTGGTGTTAATTAATAAACAATAAATAATAAATGAACTGTAAATAAACTTTAGAAATAAATAATTAAAAATGTTCTTTGTCTGTAAAATATAGATTACGTTGTTGAAGTAATGGCAGTATTTTTTTTGTATTGTTATTATGTATTTAAACATTGTGTTGTTGTAAAATAAATTCTATAAAAGAAAGAAATCACTCTGATTTGCTGCTCAAGAAACATGTCTTATTAATTCCCAATGCTGAAATGTTTGTGCTGCTTTTCTTTTTTCTTTTGTGGAAACCATGATAGAGTTTTTTCAGGGTTCTTTGATGAAAATAAAATTCAAAATGATAGCATTGAAATCTTTAGTATTATTATATAGGTCCTATAAAATAATAGTAATATATAATACTTTTATAATAAAATGCAAAATACAAAACGGATTTATTTAAGGGGAAAACTGGAAAAACAAAACTGTCAGCATTATATTAACAGCAGGAATAAAGTCATCAATCGTATTCATTGACTAGAGGCTTAGGTGGTGATAGCTGAATAATTGTCCTCACGATTGCCATCTCTATTAAATAAAACAAGGGTTGTGATGACACAATAACCCTGTCATCACAACTGTGGTCACATAAAGCAGAGAGGACAGTTGCTGGGTGTGTGGCCTCCTTTGAACCAAACCGTCCTTCCAGATCGATTAAAAAAAAAAAAAACTCTCATACTTTATAGTGGATTCAAATTCCTCCAAGGCCTCTCCAGTTAAATATTCAGAGGCAGTCAAGGTTCCCATCAGCCTGTCAGCCGTGTAATATGAGTTGAAGGCACTCAAGTAGTCCTAGACACTTCATGCTCCTAGAAGACCAGCCATTGGTAAGACACAGCTGCGAACCTTCCCAACACACTGAGGAAAGAGACGCTTCACGGTTACGCTTCACCTTTATACACGTCTGAAAAAAACAAAAAACTCCTCAGAATGTGCATTAGAGGTGGAAATAAATCGGAAAAACCCTGCCGTGATTAAGATTGTCTCACATTGTTAATTGCCACCTGTGAGACGTGAAAAGATATCAGCTACATAAGATCTCAGGGTCTCAATACTCTATTTATCTGTGAATTGCCGTCACTTCACAGCTGTTTGAAGTGTTTTCATATTTATGCAGCAGGTCTCTCATTACATACTTCAGCGTATCATCCAATTACTGCGACGCAGCAGGAAACTCAACAGAATTATTACCGTACGCTGTGCCGTACAACATGTTCAAATGTTTCTCCTTCCCTCCCTCATTCCTCAGCTTCACAGGTAAGTGTCTTTTATAAGTACATGCAAAAAACACTGGCATTTCTTACGTTTTAAACTATCACGTTAATGCACACTTGTGTGAATAGTTTATTTTTGACTAATTTCTTTGAATGAAATCACCCAATTGTTTATTGCTTCACTACTGCTTGTGTAATACGTTACAAGTGATAATAAAATAATAATAAAAACATACACAAATATTAAATTAACAAAACTCTCTTTTAGGTTTAAACCATTTATATATTTGTATTCTTTTATTTATTATCTATTTTATTTGTATGCTGTTTTTAAAATCTAGTACATCCATCTCTAAAGCAGTAATAAAGTCATCAATCATAAATAGTAGGTTTGTTTTTACATTACATGTATATACATAATGAATAAACACAGTATGCACACATATATTATGTAAACAAAAACTTTTATTTTGGATGCAAATCATCGTGATTAATCGCTTGACAGCACTAATATATAAAACAACATGTATCTATAGATATTTAATAACAAATGAAATAAATAAATAAAAAAAATAAATACTGGTAAAATAAATAAATAAACTGTCACTTTTGATCTGAGAATTTGGACAACATTACAAAAAAGGCTGTCAACTCATGTAACATACTATATAACACGCACATATAATATGATGTTTGTTGTTCCTTGTATGCAATTTAATTTGAATTACACCTCTTCGTGTGTCTTGTATGTATCCACCTCTGGTTTCATGTGTCCAGAGGCACATTTGTGCGTTCTTTTACTCTGTGGCATGAGTAATGGGTTTACTGCTCCACACTGGGCCACAGGCCTGGCAGAAAACACATGCCACGTTTAGTCACACAGTCAGATGTTCCCTCACACACACAGGCAAATATTCACACCGAAGGTCACACTTCCTGGCCCTGTTCCAAAATCTAATAAGCTGCCTGCACTGTCCATCGCCTGCTTATAGACAGCATCCTGTGATTGAACATCAAACGTGATGGATTTGGAATTGCTGTACAATAATTAAGTGTGGCAGACAAATAGCGTTCAGCACAGGAGAATCAACTCACAATTGATTATATGATCAATAAGTCATGGCAACATATGTTTTTTTTTCTATTACTTTAACTCATCAAAAAATATTTTAACCAATTTCGAACAAGATTCAATTAGAATTTTTAAATTTCGGTTTAATATCATGTAAATCCAAATGACTTGCACAGCCAATTTGATTAGGTGAACTTAAACTGAAGTCAGTGGAATTTATTTTATTTTATTTATTTATTTATTTATTACATTGAGTTTGACATAGTTTATTTGGTGACATGCCCCTTTGAAATGACAAAAGCTAGCATGATTTTAAACCTTAAAATCTTCAATTATATATATAATTTCAATTATATTCAATTGTATATATATAAGTCATACAAGATTCAATTCACTTTTTAAAGGCAGTTTAATATAATTTAGGACAAAATTACTTGTACAGTGAATTTGATTCAGGTAGATTTTTATTTATTATTTTTGTAATATTTAAAGGAGATGGCATTTATATATATATATATATATATATATATAAATATACAGTATATAGTGTAGGGTTTGACATTAGCTGTTTTTAAAGGCTGCAATAAACTACACAATATTAGCCCAGATTGTACTTTTATTCATTTTAAAAAAGGGGAAAAAAGACAATAGCAAAATATATACTACATTAAAATTACAGTGAAAAAAATAAAAAAATAAAAAACTTAAATCTTCCTAATTTTTTTCCTAATTAAATAGTTTTATGGGCTATAATAGTTTTTAGGGGCTATAAGTTAAAAAAGGGGAAAAAAGTATTAGTTATTTTTTCATTTTATATTATTTTACTTGGCAATGTGTACACAGCTTGTAATTAAACTTAAAAAATTTAATAAATAATAAATAAAAATAGACCTTCCCCAACTTCCTAGCCTGTAAACTGATTTGTTGCAAGGAAAATGTCACATCCTTTAGATTTATTTTGTTATGGAGAGGAAAGCACATATTCATGTTTTCATCTAAACGTCACTCTTATCTGTGTTGACGATGTCATTAACGGCATATCACTGCAAAGATATCTCCAACTTCTTTTTACTTCTAAGTGAAAAACGCAAAAGAATGTCACCATAAGCAGGGTGTGAACTACGGGGGAGCTAGGGGGAGCTCAGCTCCCCTTAATAAGACATGGGCTC
>NW_015505222.1:2857081-2885833 GCF_001515645.1 Sinocyclocheilus grahami
GCACAAACAGTGATTTTACAACATCTTTCTACTGCATTGTGCTGTCAAGTTGCATGCAACAACAAACATACAGCGCAAAAGTATAGTCTGATTCATGAATAAATGATTCCTATGAGCTGGTTCTTTATAATACATTTCGTGAAACAACTGACAAGTCAGTCTTAGGGCCAGTTTTACTAACAGCTTCCGCCAGCTCAAACCGTCTTTTGACGTTAAAATAGTACTATCAGGTTTTATTAAAGACGCCCAGTGAAGAATTAGCGCTGAAAAGGCATGGACACAGTTATTTTTGTGCCTGACCTTATTGAATATGCATTTCTAGGAGTTTCCCTTTCAGATTCAAAATTTATGGGAGGAGAGTATTCAAATGAATCACACAATGCATTTTACTAATGTTTGGGAACGCTTGTGAAATTACTGGTATTTGCGCCATTATTTAACACCACAAAACAGCATGTCTTAAACTATTTTGCGCTTGAATTGGCTGTTGCTAGGTGGAGGCACCACAGAGATGAGAGAGTGCGTGAATGCAAGAAGAACACGAAAATATAGTTTGCCAAGCCATGTTATTTTTAATTTGCTTCAGGAAATAAAAGACGACTTGGAATCGACAACTAGGAGTCACGCAATACCAGGTCTATCAAAACTTCTTGCAACTTCGAGCATTATTTGGCCTCCAGTTCTTTTCAACGTACTATGGCTTCTTTATTTCTTTATTCTTTATTTGCGACTGCTCTAATTTGCGCTGCGCTTGGTATACTGCGTTGGTTGATATGTACATGTGATCTTCAGTCTGTGTTCTGTAATTTGCGCATTGTTAGTAAATCACCTGCAGATATTTCCACACCCATCGGCACTCTTTTAGAATTGCACTCTCGCGCTAATTTGCCCTGTTTAGTAAAACAGGCCCTTAAACTTTTTGGATCATTCTAATGACTGAATTAAAAGGTAAAAATGGTTTATATATTCCTTTATACACACCAAGGCTAAATTAATTTGATCAAAAGTGAAAAACCTTAATACTGTAAAATACAATAATTTAAAATAACTTTTTTCTATTTGAACTTAATTCTTAATTTATTCCTGTGATGCAAAGCTGAATTTTCAGCATCTGCAGTGTCTCATGATCCTTCAGAAATCTTTATATGTTGGAAATATAATAACAGACAAGACACTTTTTTTTCCTCATACACAGAAATAAATATAAAGCTCCAGACATGTTTAGAGTTACGATGCTCTGATTATCTAGTAGAACACACCGAAGGCAATGTGTTATTTCTGGTGTTAATTAATAAACAATAAATAATAAATGAACTGTAAATAAACTTTAGAAATAAATAATTAAAAATGTTCTTTGTCTGTAAAATATAGATTACATTGTTGAAGTAATGGCAGTATTTGTTTTGTATTGTTATTATATATTTAAACATTGTGTTGTTGTAAAATAAATTCTATAAAAAAAGACATATGAAAGAAATCACTCTGATTTGCTGCTCAAGAAACATGTCTTATTAATTCCCAATGCTGAAATGTTTGTGCTGCTTTTCTTTTTTCTTTTGTGGAAACCATGATAGAGTTTTTTCAGGGTTCTTTGATGAAAATAAAATTCAAAATGATAGCATAGAAATCTTTAGTATTATTATATAGGTCCTATAAAATAAAAGTAATATATAATACTTTTATAATAAAATGCAAAATACAAAACGGATTTATTTAAGGGGAAAACTGGAAAAACAAAACTGTCAGCATTATATTAACAGCAGGAATAAAGTCATCAATCGTATTCATTGACTAGAGGCTTAGGTGGTGATAGCTGAATAATTGTCCTCACGATTGCCATCTCTATTAAATAAAACAAGGGTTGTGATGACACAATAACCCTGTCATCACAACTGTGGTCACATAAAGCAGAGAGGACAGTTGCTGGGTGTGTGGCCTCCTTTGAACCAAACCGTCCTTCCAGATCGATTAAAAAAAAAAAAACTCTCATACTTTATAGTGGATTCAAATTCCTCCAAGGCCTCTCCAGTTAAATATTCAGAGGCAGTCAAGGTTCCCATCAGCCTGTCAGCCGTGTAATATGAGTTGAAGGCACTCAAGTAGTCCTAGACACTTCATGCTCCTAGAAGACCAGCCATTGGTAAGACACAGCTGCGAACCTTCCCAACACACTGAGGAAAGAGACGCTTCACGGTTACGCTTCACCTTTATACACGTCTGAAAAAAACAAAAAACTCCTCAGAATGTGCATTAGAGGTGGAAATAAATCGGAAAAACCCTGCCGTGATTAAGATTGTCTCACATTGTTAATTGCCACCTGTGAGACGTGAAAAGATATCAGCTACATAAGATCTCAGGGTCTCAATACTCTATTTATCTGTGAATTGCCGTCACTTCACAGCTGTTTGAAGTGTTTTCATATTTATGCAGCAGGTCTCTCATTACATACTTCAGCGTATCATCCAATTACTGCGACGCAGCAGGAAACTCAACAGAATTATTACCGTACGCTGTGCCGTACAACATGTTCAAATGTTTCTCCTTCCCTCCCTCATTCCTCAGCTTCACAGGTAAGTGTCTTTTATAAGTACATGCAAAAAACACTGGCATTTCTTACGTTTTAAACTATCACGTTAATGCACACTTGTGTGAATAGTTTATTTTTGACTAATTTCTTTGAATTAAATCACCCAATTGTTTATTGCTTCACTACTGCTTGTGTAATACGTTACAAGTGATAATAAAATAATAATAAAAACATACACAAATATTAAATTAACAAAACTCTCTTTTAGGTTTAAACCATTTATATATTTGTATTCTTTTATTTATTATCTATTTTATTTGTATGCTGTTTTTAAAATCTAGTACATCCATCTCTAAAGCAGTAATAAAGTCATCAATCATAAATAGTAGGTTTGTTTTTACATTACATGTATATACATAATGAATAAACACAGTATGCACACATATATTATGTAAACAAAAACTTTTATTTTGGATGCAAATCATCGTGATTAATCGCTTGACAGCACTAATATATAAAACAACATGTATCTATAGATATTTAATAACAAATGAAATAAATAAATAAAAAAAATAAATACTGGTAAAATAAATAAATAAACTGTCACTTTTGATCTGAGAATTTGGACAACATTACAAAAAAGGCTGTCAACTCATGTAACATACTATATAACACGCACATATAATATGATGTTTGTTGTTCCTTGTATGCAATTTAATTTGAATTACACCTCTTCGTGTGTCTTGTATGTATCCACCTCTGGTTTCATGTGTCCAGAGGCACATTTGTGCGTTCTTTTACTCTGTGGCATGAGTAATGGGTTTACTGCTCCACACTGGGCCACAGGCCTGGCAGAAAGCACATGCCACGTTTAGTCACACAGTCAGATGTTCCCTCACACACACAGGCAAATATTCACACCGAAGGTCACACTTCCTGGCCCTGTTCCAAAATCTAATAAGCTGCCTGCACTGTCCATCGCCTGCTTATAGACAGCATCCTGTGATTGAACATCAAACGTGATGGATTTGGAATTGCTGTACAATAATTAAGTGTGGCAGACAAATAGCGTTCAGCACAGGAGAATCAACTCACAATTGATTATATGATCAATAAGTCATGGCAACATATGTTTTTTTTTCTATTACTTTAACTCATCAAAAAATATTTTAACCAATTTCGAACAAGATTCAATTAGAATTTTTAAATTTCGGTTTAATATCATGTAAATCCAAATGACTTGCACAGCCAATTTGATTAGGTGAACTTAAACTGAAGTCAGTGGAATTTATTTTATTTTATTTATTTATTTATTTATTACATTGAGTTTGACATAGTTTATTTGGTGACATGCCCCTTTGAAATGACAAAAGCTAGCATGATTTTAAACCTTAAAATCTTCAATTATATATATAATTTCAATTATATTCAATTGTATATATATAAGTCATACAAGATTCAATTCACTTTTTAAAGGCAGTTTAATATAATTTAGGACAAAATTACTTGTACAGTGAATTTGATTCAGGTAGATTTTTATTTATTATTTTTGTAATATTTAAAGGAGATGGCATTTATATATATATATATATATATATATATAAATATACAGTATATAGTGTAGGGTTTGACATTAGCTGTTTTTAAAGGCTGCAATAAACTACACAATATTAGCCCAGATTGTACTTTTATTCATTTTAAAAAAGGGGAAAAAAGACAATAGCAAAATATATACTACATTAAAATTACAGTGAAAAAAATAAAAAAATAAAAAACTTAAATCTTCCTAATTTTTTTCCTAATTAAATAGTTTTATGGGCTATAATAGTTTTTAGGGGCTATAAGTTAAAAAAGGGGAAAAAAGTATTAGTTATTTTTTCATTTTATATTATTTTACTTGGCAATGTGTACACAGCTTGTAATTAAACTTAAAAAATTTAATAAATAATAAATAAAAATAGACCTTCCCCAACTTCCTAGCCTGTAAACTGATTTGTTGCAAGGAAAATGTCACATCCTTTAGATTTATTTTGTTATGGAGAGGAAAGCACATATTCATGTTTTCATCTAAACGTCACTCTTATCTGTGTTGACGATGTCATTAACGGCATATCACTGCAAAGATATCTCCAACTTCTTTTTACTTCTAAGTGAAAAACGCAAAAGAATGTCACCATAAGCAGGGTGTGAACTACGGGGGAGCTAGGGGGAGCTCAGCTCCCCTTAATAAGACATGGGCTCCCCTGAAAATGTGATTTGTGAAATTTTGGGGGGTCTCAAAAAATATTGACAATGTGTTATTTTGACGTACAATTTCAGTTTTGTGTAATGTGATCATCGTGGATTATTATGTGTAAAATTGCAAAAATATAATTCATTCATGCATGACGGCGATTTAAACCTAATTCACTTTAATAAAGATAACTATACATGCTATTCTTGTCATGAGCGTCAAGGTGTGGGGGCGTGTGTTTAGTACATGTTAACTCAAAGATTCGTAGAAAAAATATAAGCGTTGGACTCTGTGGTCGATTCTGTGTTAAGGTAAAACATGTTATTCGCAATTATGTGTTGTGGCTGGGTTGTTATAGGTCTGCGTGACTCTCGATGTCTTAGGCCTAACTGAACAGAGGAATTATGGTATTCTTCTGTAGCCTGACGACGAGTAACTTTAACCATTGTTCATGTGAACTCAAAGACAGCCTGATGCTTTGTTTATAGACTATTTGTGGGTGGCTGTTTGTTTTTTCACCTATCAATTCGTGTCGATAAAGTATAATAGGGTAAATCCTTAAATTGATATCCTAGTGCATACTATGCGTACTGTATTGTATCTTTGTAAGTCATTGTAAGCCCTCAAAATGCGCAAGCACACGACCCCACCCCCCCGTTATAAAAAAAAAAAACAAGTGGGCTCCCCCAAAGTCCACGTTACAGTTCGAACACTGACTGTAAGTATATCCGGCCTTGAATCACATTCAGGATGCAGTTCACTTAACGGCCACCAGTGTCACTAATAACAAGGGTTTCTGAATGATGCTTACGAATGCTCACAATAAGAGCAGAGAATCAGCGTCAGATATGGTCGAACACATTCCTATATTAGGTAGCCAGATGGGTTAATCCAGAAATATATGACCACAGATAGGACAACACCTCCTGTCTTGATGTCTCTGCTTCTGAGCATTTTGACTAGTACATGCACAGCATCACTCACTGCCCCCTCCGTTCCTGTAACTTAAGACACATCCAAGGCTTTCCGAAAGCAGCCAAATAGCCTGGCATTATTCACTGCCACAATATCAAGTGCACGCTCATCTGGGTCAAATGTAATTACACCCAAAGTGAATTTGGGGAGCTTAGTTGAGGACGAGAGAGAGGGAGAAAAGAACACCTGATCTTGTTAAATGCTGCTTCTTCAGCAGCAGTGCATGTGTGTGAGGAGGTAAACAGCCGCTCAGGACTTCAGGCAAACACATGTTTCTCTTCAGCGGGGACCGCGTCTGCCCACTGACCCTCTCTCCCATATGCAGGCCGTTAATTGTGTTTTTCACTCTCCTCGGCCTCGGCAATCTGTACCGCTGTCGTCACTGCGTTATGGCCAGGTGTGTTATTAAGACCTCACCAACTTTATAAATAGCAGCAAGTTTAGACCAGACAAATTCATTTAAAAAAAGTAGGAAAAATGGTTCCCTATTAAAAACAAACAAAATTTATAACAAAAAAAAAAGTTAAAAACTTACACTTTGCAAAAAAAGTATCAAAAAGGTTACAAAAAGTATCATGGTTTTAACTAAAAATATAAAGCAGCACAACTGTTTTTAACATTGATATTAAGAAATGTTTCTTGAGCAGCAAATCAGCATATTAGAATGATTTCTGGAGGATCGTGTGACACTGAAGACTGGAGTAATGATGCTGAAAATTCAGCTTTGCATCACAGGAATAAATTACATTTTTAAACATATTACAATAGAAAACATTTGATTTAAATTGTAATATTATTGAACAATATTACTGATTTGACAGTGTTTTTAATTAAATGCAGAAGCATTGGTAAGCACAAGGAACTTCGGTAATATTAAAATAAGGTTGCATTTATGAACACTGGTTGACTACATTAGTTAACCTAGAACTAACAATAATAATAATAATAATAATAATAATAATAATAATAATAATAATATTAAAATATTCTAAAGCATTTATTAATATTAATGTTAATTTCTAAATGCAACAGACTTGAGATAAAATGAGCTGTTGTATTTTTATTAAAGGGATAGTTCACCCAAAAATTACAATTATGTAATTTACTCACCCTTGTGTTGTTCCAAACCTATATGAGTTTCTTTGTTGCTGTTAAAAACAAAAATAAAATAAAAATTACATATATATATATATATATATATATTTTTTTTTTTGTACAGTTATAGAATGTACAGTTGTTGGTTCCCATTGGTTTCCACAGTAAATAAATAAATAAATAAATAATAATAGGTAGGTCAATGGCTACCAACAAATGTGTGGTTACTATACTTCGCCTGTGTGTGTGTGTGTGTGTGTGTGTGTGTGTGTGTGTCCAGCAGGACATATAAATTCATAAAGGTTTGGAACAACATGAAGGAGAGTAAATGATGAAAAAAATGGGTCACTTTAAAATCACTTTAACCAATGTTAACAAAGATGAATAAGTACTGTCACATTAACGAATGGGACCAAGGCTAGTTAAAAAAACGTAACTGTAAACTTTTGAACTTTTTTTTTTTAACTAGACAATAAAATTATTTCCTGTTTGCTAGTAATAGGCAGGTGAAATTTTGAGGGAGGGATATTCTCATTTTAAGCATTTGATTGGACAAAAATAAATGAACATATTCTAATAGCTTGAACATCTACACTGGCATATATGGCCCCAAATCTACCATAAGTCACACAATTTGCTTCTTACACTTTTCAGGAGATCAATTACAATAACGTAAGTGTCTTAAATGTGGTATTTAAGGAAAGTACGGTTACCCTGATACATTTCTGTAAATGCATTCACAGGTTATTGTGCTTTTTCTTCTGGAGGCTTACATCTCAAGGCTTGATAAAACTGCGGCAAAAACATTTGTGAAAACGTTCTCCCATCTTGTTAGTGTCAGCTTAACCTTGATGTTTTTAACCATGGACATTTCCTCGATGCTCCAGAAACACACAGTTCTTTGTATTGCGTCTCTCCTGAGATTGGAAAGTGACGAATTAGACAGATGTTATTTGCTTCAGTTCTCGCTATCACAGAATTCTGTTATTGAGGAGGTTTGATCAAGTCTGACTTTGTTCTCTGCGATAAAATGTGAGACAACAGTGATTGATTTCCTTCACCATCACAACCACACGTCCCTCTGATCAATATGACTCAGTTGTGTGATTACTGACCTTCATAAAGAGCAAATCAGTACATCAAGCTGATTCAAACAGAATAAGCCACAAAAAGGACTGGAACAACAAAAAAAAAAACAGCATTTCTATTGGGTTGTCATGAGTTTTACAGAACCAAGGAGAAATTTAGAAAGAGAGTGAGAGCAACAGAATGTCAAAGCAAGGAACAAATCAGGCACTTTCCACAAAGAGGGTGAAAAAAATATATATTTTTCTTTAACAAATGATCGGTGAAATTAGGTATTTCAGAAAATGTTGATCATCAACCACAGGAGTTCAAACTAAATATTTTATGAGCCGTTTAATTTTATATTTTAGTTTGATACTTTTGCAATCCTGTTACCAAAACTTTTCATTTGGCAAATAGTAGTCTACTACCTGAATATTAATTATACCAATAAAAAAATATATAGACATATGTTCTATTATAAATACATTTTGTTAGATTTACTTACATTTTATGTAAGGTTTTATGTATTAACATTAGTTAATGGGAAAAACAAAACAAAACGATGCACAATTTGTATAGCATTTAATAATCTTGTTAGTGGAATATTAATAATGTGTTGTTAATAATCTTTGTCACATTAACGAATGGGACCAAGGCTAGTTAAAAAAACGTAACTGTAAACTTTTGAACTTTTTTTTTTTAACTAGACAATAAAAGTTTGCTAGTAATAGGCAGGTGAAATTTAGAGGGAGGGATATTCTCATTTTAAGCATTTGATTGGACAGAAATAAATGAACATATTCTAATAGCTTGAACATCTACACTGGCATATATGGCCCCAAATCTACCATAAGTCACACAATTTGCTTCTTACACTTTTCAGGAGATCAATTACAATAACGTAAGTGTCTTAAATGTGGTATTTAAGGAAAGTACGGTTACCCTGATACATTTCTGTAAATGCATTCACAGGTTATTGTGCTTTTTCTTCTGGAGGCTTACATCTCAAGGCTTGATAAAACTGCGGCAAAAACATTTGTGAAAACGTTCTCCCATCTTGTTAGTGTCAGCTTAACCTTGATGTTTTTAACCATGGACATTTCCTCGATGCTCCAGAAACACACAGTTCTTTGTATTGCGTCTCTCCTGAGATTGGAAAGTGACGAATTAGACAGATGTTATTTGCTTCAGTTCTCGCTATCACAGAATTCTGTTATTGAGGAGGTTTGATCAAGTCTGACTTTGTTCTCTGCGATAAAATGTGAGACAACAGTGATTGATTTCCTTCACCATCACAACCACACGTCCCTCTGATCAATATGACTCAGTTGTGTGATTACTGACCTTCATAAAGAGCAAATCAGTACATCAAGCTGATTCAAACAGAATAAGCCACAAAAAGGACTGGAACAACAAAAAAAAAAACAGCATTTCTATTGGGTTGTCATGAGTTTTACAGAACCAAGGAGAAATTTAGAAAGAGAGTGAGAGCAACAGAATGTCAAAGCAAGGAACAAATCAGGCACTTTCCACAAAGAGGGTGAAAAAAATATATATTTTTCTTTAACAAATGATCGGTGAAATTAGGTATTTCAGAAAATGTTGATCATCAACCACAGGAGTTCAAACTAAATATTTTATGAGCCGTTTAATTTTATATTTTAGTTTGATACTTTTGCAATCCTGTTACCAAAACTTTTCATTTGGCAAATAGTAGTCTACTACCTGAATATTAATTATACCAATAAAAAAATATATAGACATATGTTCTATTATAAATACATTTTGTTAGATTTACTTACATTTTATGTAAGGTTTTATGTATTAACATTAGTTAATGGGAAAAACAAAACAAAACGATGCACAATTTGTATAGCATTTAATAATCTTGTTAGTGGAATTAATAATGTGTTGTTAATAATCTTATATATTATGTTATATATTAATTTTTACATTTGTTAATACATTTTATGCATGAAAATAATTAACAATATTTTTTGAATGAACATCTATTAACAGCATACACTTGATTAATAAACACTGTTACAAAAAAAAACAAAAATGTTAAACTTTTCTGTGTTGAAATGTTACCGATAATAGTTTATTAATCCTATTTAACAAGAAAACAAACAAACAAATAAATAAATAAACATGTATTTATTTATTTATTTTCTTGAAAGAAGTATTTTATACTCACAAAGGTTGTATTTTTTCAAAGGTAAAGTAAAATAAATAAAAATATATATATATTTATTTATTTTCTTGACAGAAGTTTTTATATACTCAAGAAGGTTGTATTTCTTCAAAGGTAAAGTAAAAACAGCATTACTGTTAAATATTATTACAGTTTAGAACAGCTGTTTTCTATTTCTATATTTTAAAATGTAATTTATTCCTGTGATGCAAAGCTGAATTTTCAGCGTCACATGATCCTTCAGAAATCATTCTATTATGATGATCTGCCTCTCAAGAAACATTTCTTCTTATTAATATCAGTGTGGAAAACAGGTGATGCGTCATATTGTTGTGGAAACTGTGATTCATTTTATTCAGCATTCTTTAATGAATTGAAAGTTGAAAAGGACAGCATGTATTTAACACATTTAACATTAACAACATTATAAATGGCTTTACAGTTCATTTTGATACATTTTATGTGTTGCTGCTGAATATATATATATAACCCTGACTGAACCAAGACTTTTGAATGGTAGGGTACCTTGAGAGTCCGAATTCTTTTCGAGCAATCATATTCAGCCAATTTATAACCAGCAGCAATCAAAATCAACTAGCTTTTCACCGTGTGACTTCTTAGACCTCCTTGATGGACAAGATCATGAACAGCAGGCCGTCTTATTATTGATTCTGTTTAGCACCTGGATCTTTTTAAGTCAAAGGGAGCTTGTTAAAAATCAGTCATGTTTTCGGATCTTCCGAACCCACCTGCGTGCGCCGTCTGACCACCTGCAGCCGCGTGCAAATGACTAGCGCTGTGAAGGCTTGTTAAAGTCGCTCAAACCAAACAGCATTCAATCACAGTCCCATTATGCTTGTGGAAGCATCTCTCAGGTTAATACTTTTATCTAGAGAATTTTTAATTAACTTATGATTTATTTAAAGAGTAAAAAAAGCATTCAACAAAGCAGGAATCTATTCAACAGCTCCCAAGGGTAGGTGATTTGGATATTTGTAATTCTTACCAGTGGCGGCTCGTGGGTTTTAAAATAGAGGAGGCACACTAATTGTATTGGTCTGGGATCCCTGCCGATTATTATTATTTGCTTAACTACTTTAAAATGGCTTTTTGGTTGCTTTTAGTCAGAAAACGTAAAGAAAACGACATACAGCAAAATAATATAATTTCACTTACCTGGCCTATCACTTGAAGCAAACACACATCCCTTCTTAAAAGTCTGTGTTAAAAGAGAACTGCTTGTTGCACCATTTAATTAAGCCGACTGCTGTAACGTTAGCCTATATCCAGCTTAGGCTGTTTTCCCTAAATTTGTATATATACTGTTTGAATGACAGCTTGGTAAATCTGTTGGCGATCAAATATTCAATATCGCTACTCATAAGTACTTGGTACATTATCAGCGCAGCGGCAGACATTCAAACTAATATCACGTAATTTACGTCTCTTTGATGATTGGTTGATATCAAAAGGGAGGCTATCCTCCCCTACGAGGTTTCTTTTCTCAACACTCCTCAGCGCTGAAAGTGAACACTTGATGCTGATTGGCTAATTTTTTTTTACCAACGGAGGCACGAGAGCTCAGCGCTCACCTGGCCTCCCCCTACCCTTCTCTATCAGCTAGCGGTTGCAATTACATCAGCAGATTCGGCACATTCGCGATAGAAAAGCGGCGCTTTCACGTTATGGTATTACAACTGTGAAATTACAAACAAAAAATACACATTCTGAGACATGAACTGAAATGAATTGTGAATTTTATTAACATTAAATCGTCCTCCCATTTTCACCTCATAATTATGCCTCCCCCGACGAGCCGCCACTGATTCTTACCTTCTACTTGAATGCAAATATAATATTTGTTAGGAAGGTTCCTTGTAATTAAAGAGCTTTTTTTTTAAGTGTGAACTTCCATGCCGTTGCATTTTTTTTACCATTGGCGGTGCGCTCCGATAGGGCTCTCAGAATAGATTTGGTCTTATGCTGTGTTTTGGCATCATAGCGCCTCAAGTTCACTTTGTGAGCCAGGAATGTTTGGTTTCTCTGAAAAGAATATTTCGTCCCTGAGGTGACGACGTGTTCGTGCTTTAGAATCTGAATTATTCCACAAAACTTGCTCATTTGCAGCTGTAGTGAACCAGACACCCTTGAAAGTCGCTGCAAGGGCCAGCAATTCAGGTTTGGGGGCCCGTATTATGTTTATAACGGTAATCCCTCTGTTTCGCTTCTGGAGGTATTTTAACTTTTTATTTGACACAGAAGATCAAAATATATCCGCTTAATCCAAATCTGCACGCTAACCCCTGAGCTTGACGTGACAGTTTCCCTCTTTGTGTTCTTGGCTAGGATGGCAAATTACCTATGGGCGATTGGTTTTATGCCACAGAGTGATGGGAAAATGTGAAATTGCATACAAGTCTCACCGACAGAATGATCTCAAAGGGGAACTGAGGCAATGCATGCAATAATGCATGACTTGTCCCTCTATCCCTCTTATTTAAACACGGCAACTCATTTGATAGACTTCACTGTCATTTCATATGCGCAGTGTCCCATGACATAACAGATTTAATAATTCATCAGACCTATAAAGAGATGAAAGGTCTTATACACACTCATTCAATACGCATCTACCACCAGGTCACTACTTTACTCTATTTGTGTTTGCGTCACCACATTTCTAATCGGATTGCTTGAATTAATACAACTTTCAGGTGGACAAGCTTAATGAAAGGAAATCAAAAGTCTGCAAGGAAAAACTTGCTGAAAAGGTACAGGGTTGATGTTATGAGTGCATCTGTATTTTGTTTTTGTTTTAGATAACGCACCTCTAAAAGAAGCATAAAAGCAAAATGAACTATGCCGCTTAATATCTCATTAAGTGATTTTATCCTGCAAAAGTCTGGCTCTGCAAGACTAGTTTGAATGCGGATGTGGAAACCTTGTCAAAGTCATTGAGTTCCTACTCTGTTGATGTCTGACATTTTTGCATATTTAAAATGCCATTAAAATAGTTGTGTTCACAATATAAAAAAAGATCATATTTATGATTTACACTTATTTATTGCTCTGTTTTTGTTCTTCATTAAATCTCCAACAATAGAGCTGTTAAAAAGTCTTTAAAGGTCTGTCAGAACAGCTCATAATTAGTCTGTATCATTTTCTTTTCTTTTATCATTATGCTGTTTATTATGCTGCTTTACTTTCACAGATTTTAACACATTTCATGAAACATTAGACGTGAGAACAATGAGATTTAAAGGCTTTTGTTGTTGTTGTTTTTTGTCTAAAAATGGTGCTTTTCAAACTCAATTTCTTATGTTTGAATTGCTTGCAGTGATGAAAACACACAGTACACAAATACTCATAATACGTTTAAATTACATAAAAAGTATACCAATAGCATAAATACACTTAGGGTCCTATAAACCACCCCTCACCCCAAAATTATGTTTTAATAGTTTAATACAATGTAAAAATATATAATATATAATAATAAATAAAATAAAATAAAAAATAATATATTAATAATAAAAATATAGTAGTAATAATAATAATAATAATAATAATAATAATCAATTTAATTAATAAAAAAATGTTTTATGTGTTATTATTATTATTATGTGTTGTTTTAATGCAAATATATTATCAAAAACACTGGTAATCAAATTAATTAATTCAATTTAATTACTCTTTTAAAATGTAATCTGATTACATTTTAATTAAAACATGGTTTAATATTGTGCTATATTCCTTAATAAGTTAAACAGTTGTTTTAAGGAATAAATCGTGTTCACGTCACAGACTTCACAGTCATTAGTCCATATCACAATACAATGTAGAGCCTTACTTTTGATTTATGTATTCAAGTTTTGCCAAATTTAGTGACATTCCATGCTATACAGTAAATTTCATTTTTATGACTGTATTCTGCAATTCAGTCTATGTTTTCCACATCACAGAGATCATAGAGCCCTATATGCTGTCTTACACAAACAAAAGTCTGGTTCCAGCAAGTCTGAAATCAATAGTGTAATTCAGCTCCTGACCCTTGAGACTTGAAGTCACTTTTCATTTCATGGCCTTCCTCATGTTTTTCACTTACTTGCAAACATTACATGATTAATAAGCATCAATGCACAGTTAAACATTAAAGCTTTTTTTTCCGAAAGATAATATCTGAAGTGTAGCCTATCTTTCGAGTCAAAAGAAACAGTTGTAAGTGTTCTGGTACATCAAAGAGAATCAGTGCGTTGTTCATACAGTGAAGTGAATGTTATTTGCACATTTAATTAGTATTTATTTATGCTTCTTGAATCCATTTGCCATTTAAATTCAGTTTCATTTAGATTTGTCATGTTGTGCGAGAAGGTTAACACTTCAATTTCTGTCCACAGTTTTACGCTTTGTCTAGTTATTCAGCCTGAAATCATTCCGATTTGGTCTGTTTAATGTCCAGCACACAAAAACTACTGCTGAAAAGATTCATATCAAAATGTCTGCTGTATTGCAATCTGCTGTGACAATCCTGACAGCTAATCGATCACAACCTACAAAAAGCTCTTTTCTCAAAAACATTATGACAAAGAGGCAGAAATACACTTATCACAACTGCACGCTGTAATTCTTTGCTACTTATTTCCAATTAATTTGTTCAGTTGTGTTTGCTTCTGCAGTCCTAAATTGCTTTTATTCCCAGAAGACAAAACTATGCTTTACAAAGACTGTCAAAATTGAGTCTAGAGCTCATTGTGACAATGGAAAGGTCAAAGATGTTTTCAAACTTTCCTCACTTTACAAACTACCCCAAGGATTCCTATCTTCCAATTTGCAGAATATAATCTATTTTTATGAAACCTTGGGGACACAGCACTCTCTAAATGAGCTCCAAGGTTAGCATGTACGATCATACAAACAACAACCCATGAACATTTAGTACAGACCTATAACTTTGACTCAGACAATGCATTAGGCCTAAACTATCAAGTCATACAGTGCTTAAAGGAACAGTTCATATGAGTACTCATATAAGTAATCATACAATTTTAGCCCATGTATCTCCTATTTTTAGGGTGACCAGATTGCTCATGGTTCAATAGGGGACGGGTGGGCAAGTGGGGGGGGTTTGGGGGTGTTCGATGTTTGGGGGGCTATATGACCACGATGAGGTTTTATTTCATGATATCTAAATAATGTTCATATGTAAATACACACACACACACAGTTATTTTGTTATATAAAAATAAAGAAGCAAATTACAAACCATAAGACAAATGCGATAGTGATTCAAACTAATTATTAAATAAACTTTAATACAGTTCTAATACAGTACATTTATTTAACATGTATACATTTATTTAACATATTTTGTTGCTTGATTAACATTAATGACCCAGAAAGGTATTTAATTAGGGTGCTGTCCCTTTAAGACCGAACGAATGTAATATACTGACACATATCCGTTTTTCACTTAAGTCATAACCGACTGTATTTATGTGAGATACTCCACACGATGGACATTTTGACAGTTGTGTGTGTATTTGACAATTCAGGCACAAGGAGAACAGCAAACTGGGAACTTCTGAGTGTCTGTCATTCAGCGTGATTCCGCCTATCTATCCCACCCTCGCTAACTGCAAGTTAATCGATCACGAATTGAGATTGGATGGTAATTGTGTTCTACGAAAAGCTTAGTTACCTTTGATTAGACTGTTTTCGCATGACAGAACACTACTACTACTCGCTCTGATCATCCAGTCGTAAAGAAACTTTGAAATACAGGACAAAACATGATTTTTTCAAGACACTACAAATAGAGCTGAAATTCGGGTCTGTCCCTGGAAAAACTGGACGTCTGGTCACCCTAACTAGTTTCCTTCTGAAATCTTTCAGAAGACTTAATTTCATTTATAGTATTCCTGCTTTTGGCTTATACTGCATTCACATTTTATGAGCACTTGCTTTTCCTGGAAATCAAATTTGTGACCTTAGCGTTGATAGTGGCATGCTCTACTGATTGAGCTACAGGAAGGCGATGAATAACAATGAGTAAATAATTATAGAATTTTAATTTTTTTGGGGGAACTATTCATTAGTTTGTAAATTAGGAGCTCTCGGAACAGATTATTACAGTAACACTATGTTAGCATACCTGTTCATAAAGTCGCTCTCATTAAAATCAGCAGCTTTGACAGGGTCCCAAATAGACTGACGTCGACCACTAGTGTTCACAACTTGAAAAATACCAGACGTGTAGAGAAGATCAGAAGTTTCTTCAAAGTTGATCCATTTTGTGAAGAACTCTGTCAGGAAAATTTACAAAAGAACAGAAAAACTTTAGGTTATCATCCTAATCAAAAAAAAAAAAAAGTGAAGCAACTTGTGTGACCCATCAAAAAAAGACATACTACATTCACACCAAATGATGCAAACAGGCATGCAGAGGTGGCAAAGGAAACAACAAGTACTATATGAAATGATCTTGCAATGCAATGCAACGAACAATACGTATTTTACTGGTTCAAGTGTATTTTTCTTGTTCTGAATCACAAAGGCATAGTTGGGAGTTGCTTCAACTTTGGGCACTTTTATTGTACCAGTGATTAAGATAACTTTTTCCTCATTAAAATGTATTGGAAACTTTCTGCCATGCTTTCATTATTTATTTTTGCAAACAGATTTTGCTTTACCCTTCCTTAGACTTTGAGTGTTAAATGATGATAATTCAATATAACAATTAAAACTTCAATGCTCTAAACAAGTTAAATCATTTACAGTGTGAAAAATGATTTGATCACATTTTTAAAACAACTGCTCCACATTTCCACCACAACCAACCATAATAAAATTAAGCTGTGCACTTGTTTACTGCATCAAGCAGACAGCATTTCAATGAACAGCACTGAGATGAAATATGAGACATATGATGTGTCAAGAAAACGAGGGAAATGATGAGAAGCAACTTGTGTGACCCATCAAAAAAAGACATACTACATTCACACCAAATGATGCAAACAGGCATGCAGAGGTGGCAAAGGAAACAACAAGTACTATATGAAATGGTCTTGCAATGCAATGCAACGAACAATACATATTTTACTGGTTCAAGTGTATTTTTCTTGTTCTGAATCACAAAGGCATAGTTGGGAGTTGCTTCAACTTTGGGCACTTTTATTGTACCAGTGATTAAGATAACTTTTTCCTCTCATTAAAATGTATTGGAAACTTTCTGCCATGCTTTCATTATTTATTTTTGCAAACAGATTTTGCTTTACCCTTCCTTAGACTTTGAGTGTCAAATGATGATAATTCAATATAACAATTAAAACTTCAATGCTCTAAACAAGTTAAATCATTTACAGTGTGAAAAATGATTTGATCACATTTTTTAAACAACTGCTCCACATTTCCACCACAACCAACCATAATAAAATTAAGCTGTGCACTTGTTTACTGCATCAAGCAGACAGCATTTCAATGAACAGCACTGAGATGAAATATGAGACATATGATGTGTCAAGAAAACGAGGGAAATGATGGTAAACACCACTTGTGAACAGATTTTTGTATAATTTTCAGTCAAGTTGAATCTGTTTTATCTGTTTAAATCATCAAACTAATACAATTAATCAAACGTAACATTTCACAAGATATCATCAGCAACATGAAAATTTTTTATAAAATAATAAACAATACGATTTGGCATTTCACAACACGTGTGAGACTAATTAATAATTCTACTGCATTTGTAGTCGTAGAAAATTTAACACAACAAAGCCGTTAATAAAACATGTCTAGAGTTGATCAAATCTATCAATATATTGTATGCATGTAAGAAAGGACATACAATTTGCTAGAGAAGTGAAGGCGCTCATGACTGAAGCACCTGAAGCAACTGTTATGAGCAGACTGCTACTAGAGCGCCCACTAAAGGTCGGATGTATTATGTACTGTCAGTTCCCATAGAATCTTTCAATTGATCAGCAACATGAAAAAAATTTATAAAATAATAAACAATACGATTTGGCATTTCATAACACGTGTGAGACTAATTAATAATTCTACTACATTTGTAGTAGTAGAAAATTTAACACAACAAAGCCGTTAATAAAACATGTCTAGAAATAGTTTATCAAATCTATCAATATATTGTATGCATGTAAGAAAGGACATACAATTTGCTAGAGAAGTGAAGGTGCTCATGACTGAAGCACCTGAAGCAACTGTTATGAGCAGACTGCTACTAGAGCGCACACTGATGGTCGGATGTATTATGTACTGTCAGTTCCCATAGAATCTTTCAATTGCCTTTGCTTAAAATTCCATGTCAACAGCACATTTTCATGTACATTAACAGTTAAAGACTTAAAAATAAATTTTTACACATAATTATAGCACAAAACATTTATGGAAAATGAAATGGAATTCCACATAGAGAATAACATTCAAGTGCTTTTCTTCAGAGATTATTTTGTAAAATATCTGTGTGTGTATGTGTGTGTTTGTTCCACAGAAGTTATATTGCTTTGAAACAACAATGAGGGTCAGTAAATGATGACAGACCATGGTGAAATAGTCCTTCATCATAGCCTACAGCTGCTTACCTGTGTGTCACTATGTGACAAAGTACATGACTGTTGAAACCACAACACTTTTTATAGGGAAAAGACAGGGATATATTATCATTCTTGATTTTTACACGGAACATATGTACAATTCATAGCATAGAATCCTACACCAAATTAGGTGCTGAATCTGATTGCTGAGATGCTGATTTCAGATTTGGCTTGTTCTGGCACAAATTAAGGCCTGACATCATATCATATGAAATCACTGAACAAAAGCTTGATGCTAAATTTCTCCAAATCTGCTTTGATGAAGAAACAAACTCTTCTACATCTTGGACGGCCTGAACGTGAGTAAATTTTGAACTATTCCTTTAAATTAGCTGTAAATAGTGGCAAACAGCATTAGAATGCGTTCTGGGATACGGTATTTCAGGCAGTGTGCTATAGGGTTGTGCATTGCACATTTTGACAGATTTATGTATTCCATGCATACAGAAAAGTCACATACTGCTCATGCTATGCATACTGCAAATAATGATAAGCATGCAGTATGCTAGTTTAAACACCCCCAATATTCTATTGCATCATATAGCCTCTTTTATAGGACTGTAAAGGTCTCTACACACTGAGTCCGAATTTTTCGTCCGAAATGTTCGCACGTTGAAAAATAAATACGATCTCACGTTGTGTCAATCACGTTTACACACTGCCTCCGAAATGTTCGTCCGTCATAAAAAAAATGTCTGTGTTTTCGCATCCGTAGCAAGCATTTTGATAGGAAAGGATGACGAATATGGCTATTTATGGCTAATTATGGCTATTGTGCTGCAAAAGGTGAAAGAGGCTGGTAGTCATTTTCTCTCATTGTCAAAGCACCATTTTGTACTCGCATACATCCTGGCACCTGTTTTCCCAGCATGCCCTCTCTCCAGTTTGCCTTTGTGCAGGTACCAGCACCTCTATTCTCTCTCTCATCCTAAATGCCAGGATATGAATTATTTCTCCTCTTGTCCTTATCAACATTTACACCATTATTCCATGACACACGCACACACAAAACACTCAGACAATCGCACACCACCATGCTAATTTGCATCTAATTTCATTCCACGTTGCAATTATGATGACGCATAATTTTCTTTTCATAATTGAATTTTGATAAAAAAAGAAGGGAAAATCGGGGTACTATTATTGTAAGTGCCACATTTTTTTGGCAAGGTTGGAAGTGATTATAGTGGAACGAGAATGCTTGGACTGATGCCTTCCTGCATCACAATGTCTGCGGCGGAGCCAAGAGAAGTATCTCATACCTGCCACGGAAAACACCTGCCATCTGAGGAAACGCCGTACATGGGCTTTTTATCTGCACCGCACAGACACCAGCAGGTCACCTGTCTCATTACAGTATGGATTACACCAGCCTAGTCTCACTAGTTGGATCAGGCTTAGTTAATCGACAATGTCATTGATAAAATTTCGGATCATACCCAGATGGTCTAGGCAAGTGCTTCAGTCTTCAATTATCCGTAAGAATGCATATGGGCTTTTAAAGTTTGCTAATTCTTGTTGCAACCTTTACCATTGGATAGCATGAATAGCACGTATTTTGCCTATTTTAAATTATGAGTAGCTTGCAACATAGGAAGCCACAGTTTTGTTGTATCAATCCCAACACTGCTGCATTTTCCATTGCAAATTATCCATCATTACAAAGTTGCAGAATATCTGGCACAGAGAAAAATACTGACCCGGTCTATTGACTAACTGTATATTATAGCCTCTTGATCTGTATATTAACTCTGTATTTCAGGGCAGCGATTTGTATCTTTGTGACTGCGTTTGCCAGCACCTCGGCTGTTTCTTTTTTAGCAGCAGTTCTGTCTCAGAGCTAATGGCTCCTTCTCCTACAATTCCTTGTCTGGACTGTGACAGCTCACAGAGCCCTGTTTCACCCCTGATAGTCAGCCTGCCAAAAATGTCTGAATCTCGTTAGCAGACGCCGACGTGTGGCATCGCTGCAAACCCTGTGCGAGAAGTGTCGTCGGAGACGACTAAACGTTTTCGGCGGGTGCCTTTGGTTCTAAGCGTCCCTGCCAGCCCAGATTTCAAGCATTAGCATTTGTCCTTGTGTCTGGCAGACAGCAGAACCTCGAAAAAACTAGAAAAAAGCTGGTATTGAGTGAATATCCACTCTCAGCAGCTAGCTTGTCTGTCTCTACCCACTTCATTTGCAGTCCCAAGATGTTCGCCCTCCCATTCTAATAGTTAATATGGTGCCATGGTCATTCTCTCATGGCAGCGGACACGTGCATCATGGCGTTGGCATCTTGCTCATGCTGGCAAGGGTGCGTAGTGTCTGCAAGGGGTTTGGCGCCTGGAGTGGTGGTGTATCCATGTCATTGCTTTCACGGCCGCGCCCAGCTGTTGTCTTGGACATGGCTTTCATTTCCATGGGCGATCTCGGTAGTGACAGGGCTCGGAGCGTTTCTGGCAGGATGAACTGATCTCCTGCGGAGCATGATCAGCAACTCTTCTCTGTCTATTAGTGGTGCAGAGGATTCTGGGAATGGATGGCCGGTGGTCTGCAGTTCTGTGCAAAAGAATGTTTGGGATACTGAGATGTCAGAGAATATGTGCAGTATGTTGCAGTCTTGTGTTGTTACTGTGAGAACAGTAATATTATAAAATAAAATATTGTAAAATAAATAAATAAATAAAAATGTTACTAGATAGATAGATAGATAGATAGATAGATAGATAGATAGATAGAAATTGCATTGCATGACTTGCATAACCCAAGTGAATAAATTACATAACTCAATTTACTTCCATAAAATAACATTGTTAAGTGAAATGGGATACTAAAAAAGGGGTGAAATAAAAATTACATAAATAAAAAGGGATTTTTTTCCCTTCACAAATTGATTGAAAAGTGGCTATTATAAACCATTATGAAGACAGACTAAATGAGTTTGTCATTAGGCTGCCTTTTCGATTTTTAGCTATGTTCTAGCCTTTTAGTTAAACATCTTTCTTTGAAAAGACATCTTGCACAATAAGAAGAGGAACATGCAATGAGAAAGTAGGATCTACTTTGATTTATACTGACTTTTATAATAAACAAACACAAGTGGAGGGGAGTATGTATGACTTTGTGAATGATCGGCATAAAATACATTTTAAAAATTGTGTTAAAAAGTGTCAGCCAAGCCAAAGTGTAAGTAATGCTATTTGGAAGAATCATTCTTGTTAAACTGTCAAAAAATAAATAAAAAATAATAATCTTTGTGTATCTGGTAGAACGTATATGTGTTACTATGTTCATCTGGGTCAACATATGTTAGCTACACAACCCAAGATGGATCATATGCCAAATGAAGGAAAAGCATCAGGGGAATTTCCTGCACTCACTGGTCCAGAATCTTCTTGCACCTGGTGTACTCAGGTGACAGCCAGCCAGCAGAGTCCTGGATACCTTTTTCCTTGCTTTCTCACAGTGGCGGTCAATGCCTTGTGCACATCCCTGAAATGTGGTTGACACTTGCTATACAGCTAAGCTGCACCATGAACTGACACTATAAGACCAAACACTATTTGACAATATAAAAAAATATAAAAAATGAGGCTGAACATATGTTTCTTTTGTATGAATACTTGATTCTAAATTAGGTCAGTATTACATTTAGTCATAAAATGATCATGAAATGTAATTTTCAATGTGTGTGTTCTTAAGCACTATGTAGTTGAGCCTAGTCTTTTATGTCTCACAGACATATTTTGTAGTTTTAATCCTGTCCTAATCTAAAAAAAAATTTGCATTGCTTTGATAAATTGAAAACCTCAGAAGTATACTTTTTTTATAGGATTGGTTTAAACAAATCACTTATTCAAATTCAAATTAATGTTTAAAATTAAGAAGTCAATTCTCGAAATCTAGTGTAATGATGAAGATAGAGTCACTAAAAAATACTTACAATTACTCCACACACTGGAACACAAAAATACATTTGGAATGATACAAATACGGAAATGACTCAGTATTTAACAGACATCCTATTTTAGGAACTCAAACATTGTTTATAAAGCTAACTGCATCCAAATAGTTCTTTAAATAAAGACCAGTTTGAAAATATATACAGTATTTTCGACAAGGAGCTGCAGAAACGATCTGCAAAAGCAGCTTATTTAAGCAATTCATCAACTGTGCGATCCGGCGTGCACTTATATGCCAAGATCTTTAAAGATCAGCTTCCGTGTTGCACGGTGACTGCTGGAGGAACAACAGAAGGTGGCGAGCATGCTATGGTGAGACAATTACACATAACATACAGTACCTTACTGAATCATGGGGCACTGAGAGTGACATGAAATTGATTTTCTAACTGCTGCCTGTTTGGCCCACTTCATTCGCTCTGAAATATGATTACCTGACTGCTTGTCCTGTACAAACACAATATGTTGAGAACAGGATGTAGGCGAGAATAGAATGCTTCAGTATTTGGAAAAGCAAACAACTAAATAAATATGCACCCTCTCAATACATGGTAATGGTAGTATATTTTATAGCATGCACTAAATGTACAAATTGGTAAAAACATTGCTTGCTGATGGTGTTTTTAGCATTTAAAATGTCTTAACTTGATAGATGTTGTGAGAAATCACACCTGTCTTGGTGACATTTAGAATAATATATACTAATGAATCTTATACAAAAAATGAGGAGCATGTATTAAAAAGGTAAATAGGGTAAATTATAAATTCATTTTGACTTTAATTTGTACAGTATTCATTTAGAATACTCCTTGAGAAAGATATTCATCCTCATCCATCAATTTCCCATTATTTTACATATCCATTTTATCATTGTGTTGTGAGTAATCATGATAAACATTCTAATGATAGTTTGACATTGTGATTATTTTGGAATAGCTTATCTCCGTTTTCTAATCATAGAGTATCTGTCAGGCAGACGCTTGACCTGTGATTCTTATTATCTTTGTCTTTTATGAAACTTAGATTTGTAGTGAAACTGTGATACAAACATGAGAGTAGTGACTGCTTTATGTGCAATCATAATGGGACTTGCTTTTAGAAGACAGTGACAACAGATGAAGGCTGTTTAGCATTTGAAAGTGAATTAATGACACTTTCAGTGAGCAAGGGAATTCTGTGATGCTCTCTGTATGAGAAGGAAAGGATTATTACACTATATTCATATAATGAGATAAATGTAGGCTTAAAATGTATACAGCACACATGAGCCCATCCACCATTAAAGTAGGCTTGTGTGAGAGTAATCAAGGAGGCATTAATGTTTAGCTCACTTTATACATATACTGTATACAGGTATATATAGAGCGCATTTGTATATATATATATATATATATATATATATATATCCTTTTGTGTATATAGAAAAAGTCTTAGATCTTTGAGTTCAGCTCATGAAAAATGGGGGCAAAAACAAAAGTGTTGCGTTTATAATTTTGTTCAGTGTATATACACACACACACACACACACTGTACAAAACTTTTGAGTGAATATATATTTTAAAATGTCAACATGTAAATGGAACACCTTTCATAAAACATGGCAATGCCTAAAGAGATTAATCACAAATGACAAATATTTGCTCGTAAACAAATACCATGCATCATTGAGTCACAGTACATTGCATTATAAATGAATATTTTTTTAGGAATCGTTTGCAGAGACGTGTGTAAAATGTACTGTAGTAAATTATGTTCTCTTTTGGTAATCACACACCTGCAAAATTTGGTTGCTAGGGGACGTTTGTATTAACACTAACACCTGCAAAGCTACCAGTAGCATTATAATTTGGTAGATCAGTCACATGTCTTTTGCAATAACTGCTTGTTTCCCAAAGCAAAGATGTAACCCCTGAAGAGCTTACTGCTATATAAATGGGAATGCAAACAGATAGATTCAAGTATGAACATGTCCTACTTGTGTGAATCATGTTAAGCCATCAATAGTGATTTAAACTGGACCACAAATGCATTCATCCCAGTGTCAGTGTGTATTCATTCTTCACATGTAAAAAGCTCTACGTGTGTTCTCTGTTGACAGCATGAGAGAACATTGTATCAGTAGCATGTAAAACTTCACGTGATGACACGGTCAGCTGTATTCTGTGATAAGAACCATGAGTCTCATGAGTGCCAAATCCAGCAGCCTCAGCAACACAAACCTCCGCTTGCTGCTGAGCTGGCTTTTATCACCTTGGAGAGATAATCTTTTACTTCATTAATTTTTCTCAAGCTGTCATTTTAGGCATGGATGGGGTCTTACGTGAGGCAATGGATACACTGCATCTGCCGTCAAATAACTTACGTACTGTATAGCCAGCAGACAGTAGCCTTTTGTTGTTTAGGTTTCCGTGCAAACAGTGTGTTAAACAATTCACTGAAGAGCAAACACATTTAAGGCCTTATGCTGTTGTCAGGATGTTTCAGAGATGTGTCTCCAAAGTGATGATTTTTAAATTAGAGGGAGGAAGCGGAGATTGCAATATATGGTAAATGTAGACAGGGATATTTTGGTTAGCAACAGGGGTTTGTGAACCTGCCCTCCACATTTGTCAGGCATAATAGCTTTGTCAGTTATGCGACAGAGTCTAGCTGTGAGAGGCAGTGGAGGAGGTATTACTGTTTAGCTCACTTTATCATTGAAATGCAACAGGGCTGACTTTAATGCGGGCCCCCTACTGGACGCACTGCCGTCGACGCTTGCAGGAGGCCAGCGCTGCATACATCAGCGCATGACATGAGACAGAGGTGGAAAACAAAGTAAGCAATTACATGACTATATTACAAGTGCGAATGAATTTACTTATAGGAAGACAGGTTGGAAAAATGTTCAATGACTTTTAAAATCAGTAAGACGGCGCTGAATTGAAGCCTGGGAATGTTGCCTGTACTGTTCCAGGCCCCAGTGGGAAATGTTTAAACATTGTGCTTTATGTGGATAGACTTGATGCTTTGTTCCTGGGGTTTAGAGAAAAATACAGTTTTACAGCTCCATTCAGTCATGAGCCACCGAGTACTTTGTGACTTTGAGTCAGTTAATGCATTTTTAGCTTAAAGTCAACATGAAACAACTTTCGCAAACCATTTTACTTCTCTAATCTGACATATTTTTAAGGGGAAATGGCATATTCAATGAGAAAAACTTATGGTGGTGGAGAGAAAAATTATTTTTTCAGCCAGATCGTGTAGTTACTGTATGACTTCGACCAGCAGAGTGTAGCGTCTGGACCAATCAGACACACCATTTTTCATTTGATTTAACAAATCAATTATTCATTAGATTAACAAACATTCACAGACCCCTCACCCAATAAACATACTGGGTGCCAAGTTGTCTGTGAAAAGGGCCCAGGACCCTGGTTACCATGGCAACCCTGACACCAGATACATTTACGACCTAACGGAATGCGAAGCAGGGAAAATCACGACATGTTCCATCGCAAGAGGCACAAGGCACAGTAGAAATGGACTTTTCTACTAATTAATTCATAAGAAAACCTTTATTTGAATGAACAGTGTATCCTTCAGGTCATGATGTATGTTGTCTATGATATTTTTAGACTATTCTATGCATGCTTATGATGGAACCCATTCATGAATTCGCCTTCTGATGATCGAAACAAGCGTGTATATTATATGTCCTCAGAATCTTTAGTAATTTCGATTCAAGTTCCATATGCAAATTACCACGCTTCCACACAAAGAGTCATAAAACTCCCCAGTATCTCAAAACTCCCACTAAGAATTGACAGACAGTTGACCCTGAGAGGTCAGCTAAATATCTACAGCAGATCTAAATATGTATAATTAATTATAACTAGTTAGGATTAATTATTCATATTTCCCTATGAGCTGCTTCGCTACAAGAGGTTGAGCACCCGAGTGGACTGTGTTCCAGTAAAGAAGTCAGAAATACAAGATGGACACATCCACTGTTGGCAACACCAGTCGATTAAACTGCATAAAAAGTGGTATTTTGCATAGATAACGCCATAGTATCATGTCCACAAATAGAGGTTGGATAGTACTGTGTGCACCACTGAGTTTATTGAGACACAGACAAACATAGGTGTTAATAAACAATATATTACTACTGTTTCTCTTCTGTTAATGTGATGAGCATCCATATTGGATTCTGAAGTTGGAGATTGTGAAATGGAACTCCAACTTGAGAGGGCGTTCCAGTTAACAGTTCCTACAAGGAACTTGGAATTTCCAACTTGCGAGTACAAATGAAACGCACCATTAGTGTAGGGTCACAAACAAGCAGAGCCGATGCTAATCAGGAGTGTATAATATACTAACAACACAGCTGCAAAATGGGTTGAGACATTCTTTTTGGGGGTGTTAAATAGTGGCCAAATACCAGTAAACTAACTACCGCAAACCTTAGTTAATCAGGTTGCGTAATTCATTTAAATACTTTTCTCCCATAAATATGCATGCCTATGCAATAAGGTCAGTGGCAACAATAACAGTGTCCACACCTTTTTGTCGCTAATGTTCCCCTTCAGGAACTTGAGCTGCGTTCTGAAGCACGTGTAAAATCAGTCCAATGGAGCAGCGAGACGTCAAGAGCGGGGTGACGTGAGCGCCAGGAAGTATAAAAGCTCATCCGGCAGAGTGCAAGTTAGCTTCTGCTCTTCAGTAGCGCTCTGTGTATGTGTCAATCTATTTGCTGTTGTCTGTCAGTCCACAAGCATTCAAAAGATTATATCAAAGTCTAAACTAATATCTATGGTGAGCAAACGGCATTACAGACGTTGTGTGCCTCCCTGCCCACACTATCTGGCAGCGGGGGATACACACGATCTGTGTGTTGTTTGTTTAGGAGCGGAGCATGCACGGTCAGCTTTCGAGGAGCTGATTGTCATCACTGTGAGTTACTCTCACTGCGTATGCTCCGCTCTCGCCTGGCTGTGTTTGATGAGAGCGGCAAGGCTCGCGGATTTAGCTGAGGGATCCGAGACGGGCTCGTCCTTTTCTCTGTCCTCACCCGCTAGATCCGCGGCTCTCTCTAAGGGTTCGGAAGCCTGTGCTGCGGTTTCTTCCCCCCGGAGAGAGAGCCAGGCACTTCATCTATCTTCCTCCGAGGAGGTAGAGGTGATGAGTGTCGAGACAGAGGAGACTGTGGACTCGCCACCACAGTCCCTCGCGTATGAGGTGTGATTCGGGCAGTAGCCAAAATAAAATATCGTTTGGCCAGCCAAGAAACAGGACGCTCGTCCTAAAAGTGATTATGGGGTGTGATTCGTGCAGTCGCCAAAATAAAATATTGTTTGGCCATCCGAGAAACAGGACGCTCTTCCTAAAAGTAATTAGACGAGCGTTTTCTGAATCCAGATCACAGCCTTCACAACGGGGCCTTCCGTTTTTCCCCGATCTCCATGCTGAGCTGCGTTTGATGACAGCGGCCAGGCTCGCGATCCCGCTGGCAGCGGTCCCACTGTTGCCGAGGCACAGCGCAGACTGTTGTCGTGGGGATCGCGGGTGGATTTAGCTGAGGGATCCGAGACGGGCTCGTCCTTTTCTCTGTCCTCACCCGCTAGATCCGCGGCTCTCTATCAGTGTTCGGAAGCCCCTCGCTGCGGTTTCTCCCCCCCCCCAGAGAGAGAGAGCCAGACGCTTCATCTATCTCCCTCAGTCATCCCCACACTAGTGGGCCCCGAGCAGGCTCTGGTAATGGAACAAGAAGTAGATACTCTCTTGAGGAAGGGGGCCATAGAACGTGTTCTGCCTCTCGAGAGAGCGTCCGGGTTCTACAGCCGTTACTTCATCATTCCGAAGAGGGGGGGTGGGTTGCGTCCGATCTTAGATCTCCGTCGTCTGAACCGCGCTACCAAACGGCTTCGGTTCAAGATGCTCACGATCAAGCAGATAGTATCTCAAATCCGGTCCGAGGACTGGTTTGTTACGATAGATCTCAAAGACGCTTACTTTCATGTCTCCATCCTCCCTCAACACTGGAAGTTCCTAAGGTTCGCTTTCGGGGGCGAAGCGTACCAATATCGAGTTCTTCCCTTCGGCCTGTCACTCTCACCCC